>NW_016690214.1:4052503-4277062 GCF_001604755.1 Lepidothrix coronata | reverse complement strand
GCACATCAAAATCGTGTTCTGTCGAGCCTTTGCCACTGTGTGTTGGTAACGTTAGGAAGTGCTGAATTTCAGGGCTTGTGAAAGGACCAGCAAGACTGGGACCTTAATTTAGAAACATGTCAGGATAACAGATTCTGGGTATTTTAGGTTAAGGCTGTTCCTTTTCAACGGAATACACCAACAGCTTCCAGTTTGCTGGAGTATTTATACTCACTTTTAAGTCTGTTGAGTACTTATTGAAGCTGACATTCAAAGCCATGCATGCAGTGGAATTGTTAACTAAAAATAGAGGGAGATCTCATAAAACATGGTTAGATCCAGCAAAGGTGCTCAGTTGGCTCAACTGTCTATCAGGTAGAGGGAATCAATATTTCTGAAGGGAGTATTCCTTTCTTACCACCTGTGAGTGCAGCAGAAAGGATGGAAATGTAGTAGCTAATATTTTAATTACTAAGCTCTTACGCTTTTATTATGTTTTTTTTTTTTTTTTGTTGAAGCATTCGGTAAAGAAAAAGACAAAGAGAAGAAGTTAGATGATGACAGCACCGGTACCACAGTCCCTCAGTCAGCTTTCTTGGGTCCAACATTATGGGACAAGACACTGCCATACGATGGAGACACTTTCCAGTTGGAATACATGGACCTGGAAGAATTCCTCTCAGAAAATGGCATTCCACCCAGCCCAAACCAGCACGAGCCTAGCCCACACCAGTCAGGTCTCCAGCAAGCTACCTCAGCATCACCTTCTGTCATGGACCTCAGCAGCAGGGCTTCTACTTCAGTCCATCCAGGCATGGTGTCGCAGAACTGCATGCAGAGCCCGGTCAGACCAGGTAAATCAGCCCTAAGAACTCCCCCGTGGAATTTGGCAGGAGCCCTCCTCCCCAGTGTAAATCAGTACTTCTCCCTGTGCACTTGACAGGCAGCTTAGAGCACATAGGATTCGAGTCACTCACAGTCCAGAAAATAAAAATAATAATTCTTGTTATCGCTAAGTTGCTCCACCAGGATTTTTGTTTAAATTATCTAAGGAAGCTGTGGGAATTCCAAGGAAACTTCTTTCCTTTGTTGGTAGCCTTGCTGTTAGCATGTAAAAAGAGCATGGAATGGCATAGATGCCACAGTGTTAAATGAGCAGGGCAAAGGACTGTCAAAGAGAACGTGCCTTCAGCCAGTATGGGATGTGAGAACACAGGAGTGGGCAGTTATTTTGGAGTTAAAGCTCAATGCTTCCTATTTGAAATTTTGGCCATAATCTTACTCTCTGTTGAGCAAAGTAAAATTTGCCACAGGAACTGAATTTTGGAACTACATAATAATCTTGCTTGAATTGGCACAAACTTGAGTGCAACTCTGACCTGAGTTCATAACTTGCATCTGTAGTCACCTTAAGCCTAAGAAAACATCATGGACTCCAAGGTCTGGTTGTAATGCACAATTCCAACCCATTTGATGTCAGTGGAAGTCTTCTATTAGTTTATTAGCACTTGAGATCATCCCTTTAGAGACACTCGTACGAATCCAGAATAACTGCTCTGGCTTGACACCAGCATGGCTGAGATCATGGCCAGTGGAATAGTGTCAACACTGAAGGTTGGAAAACATGAAGCTTTGCCTTTTTTCTTTAAAGAAAAATAAAAAATACCACCGAGAGTGACTTATTTATTGTGCTCTTCTGCTCACACGAGGTGTGCTAGAGCAAAGTGTGCTCCTGGCAGCAGGAAACCACTCCTCTACTTCTGCTTGATCGTTTGCCATGCTCAGCGTGTGAAGTCATTGTCAGAATCATCTGATAAGGAGGCAAAATAAATAAATAGAAGGACAAAAGTTGTGGAGCAGGACGAAATAAAAAAGTCTTGCAAGGCTGTAACATTCCTGTCCCGTTAAAAAGAAATTAAACACCCCCCCAAAACCTCTCAAACCTGTCAACAGACTCCTTGCCCCCCCCCCCATCAGAAGTGTGTGTTTGGTCATGGATTTCATTTACTTTTACTTTCTGTGGATTTGACTTTGCTTTGCATTTCAGTTTCAAGGCTTTTCATAGTTAACTAATAACTTCTAAGGGTTTCCAAAGTTAAAATATATTTGGAGTTGGCAAGAGCAGGATATAAAACCCTTTGCTTTTTCTGAGCCAGCTTTAAAAATAGTGCTTATGTGCCCCACCGTATTCTGTCGCATATGCACTCACAAAATTAAAAGCAGATAATCTGTCCTCATTCTCTTTTTTTTTTTTTCAGAGGAGCCTGGTTATGAGCCAGGCTGTTAACGATCACCTGTCAGAATGTATTTGTAATCAGCTGTCTGTGTGACTTTTCAACTCATTGATTTTTTTGGAGTTTTTTCCTGAGCCATTTGCAGCTCAGGGTTACGAACTTATCTCGCTGTGCACTTTTTTACTGTTGTAAAGGACGTCATGTCTCTTGGGGTGGGATAAAACATCTAAATTTTTAGTTATTTTTCCCCACACCGTTTTTCCTTTACAAGAATAGAACGTTTTGTTGAATCTGGTTTTTATAAAAGGGGTTTTTATAAAAGGGAGCTCATTTCACTCCTTAAATAATATTTTCTTGCCCCCCATTACAGATAGGAACTGTGACTTAATTAACACTAGTCTGGTTTATCATCAGGTCGTTGAAATTTTTATGTGCTGTGATGTGAAAATATTACTTTGACAATCAGCTTTGAAGAGAAGATCTTACAGTTTAGCATCTGAGCAAGGTTGAGAATATAACATATATTTAAAAAAAAAATTGAGTAAAAGTGAGCATTTAGGGTTGTCATAAAAGTGCCAAGGCAAATGTGCTGTTTTGAAATATGGAGGTGAATGTTAAAATCATTACAATGGAGCCTGTTGGTTAATAGATCTTAAGACTTTTAAACAGATTATTTTTTTTAACTACCACATGAAGAATTTTTAATTGCTGTGAGCTACCATTCCAGTATGCATGGCTGTTGTGATTTGTATTGTTGCAATAAATCCAGGCAAAAATAGCATAGAGTATACAATTTCCATAAAAATTCATGTGATCTTCCTACTTCTAGGAAAACTGGATTTTTTAGGTGATAGTAGTTCTCCTAAAAATATTTCACTGGTGTGTCTTCTGCCTTTTGCCTGGCAATGGAAGCCTGTTAGGGCGTGTGGAGCTGAAGGAAGGGTCAAAGCCTGTGGTTCTCGTGTCTCTGCTTTAAATGGCTCTGTGGGTTTTGGCATCACGTGCAGGTGGTCAGAATTCCCAGCTCCAGGGGTGGGAGTTCACCTGCACGTGGAACCCCGAGTGTGACTCAGGGACGTTCCCTGGGGTGTCTGGGACAGGGATGGTCTGTGGAAGAGCAGCATAAGGAGATTTGATTTTGTGCACACGTTGAAACACAAGCCTTATCTGTCTGTAAAGTGAGTGGCATTGCCCAAACTTGTTTTATACCATCTCTGGAAATCAGGAAATCTGCACTGGCGTAGAGTGAGGAATGTCATCAGGCTCAGCAGAGCCCTGCTGACCTGGCTGTAGATGTGACATTACCAAAATCTTCACTGATTTCCCCCTTCCCCCCTAAAAAAAAACTAACAACAAAATGGTTTTGTAGAAATGTAACTTAATTCTGTATTTCCAGCTCACATTATCTGGTCACTGGAAAAATGTTTAGGCTCACCAGTTTATCATCTGCAAAGAATTAAGGAAGCACCTACTTCCCATACATTTCTGTTCAGGGAATTTACATATAGCAAATGCTGGGGGTTTTTGATGAGGAGGGACAGAGGGCAGTGACTGTTGCAAGGCTGGAACCATGTATTTTTCACAGCACTGATTTTGTTAATGAAAAATAGTATTTTGATTTATTTTAGCATTCCAGACCAACAGTCGTCGTCATGTGTAGATGCATTTAAAAACTTCTTTTTTGTCTTGGTATTGGATGCTGGTAGGTTGGTTTTCAGATTTTATGAAGCTTCTAAAGTAACCCATTACTACAAACACATTTTTGTGGTTCTTCATTTCGTGCACACCTTGTGTTGTCTTTTGCCGTGTTTTTTGGTGGAATGTAAATTTCTGTTTAACTGCAGAGTCCTTAAGGAAATTTGGAGTAATTTTTAGTGGTTTGTGTGTAAAGGGAAGTACATATTTTGCAGGTAGCTACATGGTTGTTGCTTTTTTTTTTTTGGCTCTTTTCCCTGGTGGGGGTGATTGGGGCAGGTATTGTAAGGGGTTTGAATGGTGTGAATTAAGAGTTCAGAGGCATCAGGCTGAGTCTGGTGAAGGACCCTAATTAGGTTTTTGGGATTTTTGTGGTTTAGATCAGAGTTTTCTGTTTGCCACCAAAGCCTTGGACGTGGGGCTGTGTCTCGGGGATAACCAGGTGTTGTTTGTGCCCTGCTCCCTGAGGAGGTTCTGAGAGAGCTCCCTCCTGCTTTGTGTTCTGTGATGGTGCTTTTCAGTCTCTGTTCCCTGGATGGCTGGGTGCCTTTGCCTACTTGCCAAAGATTATTTAAGGAAAGAAAAAAGGAAAAAACAAGCTTTGTAATCCACTGCAGAAATATAACTGTGTGCAATATCTGCGAGGCTTCACTTTCAGTTAAAAAAAAAGAAAAAAGCCAGATTTTGGGGCTTGTTAATCAAAAAGCTGAGAATTGTTTGCATGTGAGGTGCACTTACACCTCCCACCCCCCTCTAAGAACACAAAGATTTTTATTAAATGTCGTGGTTTATTTATTCAGCTGAGATATTCCATGTAGAGTGTAAGTATCCATTACCTCTTGCTTCTTAACGCAGCCACTGAGCTGCAGTGACTGACACCAGGCGGGGCTGGGTGGGTTTTTTGGCGTTTTCTTGGAGCTCTTGTTTGTGACAGGCGCAGCAGCCAACTGGGAGAGGTTTGTTCTTGCTCCATCCAGCCTCCTGGCTGGATGCTGGGGATGACTTGGTGCAGGGGCAGCCCAGAAAGGGTGTGTGTGCAACACTCCCTGTATTGCAGCCTCCCTTCCCCTGTGTTTCTTAACGTGACCTCCTCCTCCAGCACAGCCTTGCAGTGCGAAGGGCAGCATTCCCAGCTTGCGAAGGGCAGCATTCCCAGCTTGCGTGCGGAATCCTCTCCTAAGCTTTAATCGCTGTTTACAAGCAGGAAGGTGTTGCAGGAGCCCCCCTCTCTGGGAGGCGAAGGGCTCTACCTGCGGCAGCGGGAGGAGCTGGGAATTTCCTGACCTCTGGTCTCACACGTGCCTGTGGGAGTGAGCAGCCAGACCAGCGTGGGGCTGGGACCGGCAGCTGCTCTGCACATTGAGCCTCACGTGAGGCTCCCGGTGCCTGCAGGACCATGTGCTCCAGGCACGGCTCCCTGCCCTGTGCAGCCGGCTCAGCACGGCTCTGCTCCTGCCATCCCCACCAGCCCGTGCCCAGATGGGAAAGCTTCGCCCTGCGCTGCCACAGCAAAGGAGGCTCGGTCTGCAGACGAGCCTCACAAGCTCTCTGGATCAAAGGGAGATGCAAAATATATTCAGGCAAATATTAAAAATAGCCTGTCACATGATAACAGGGGGGAAAAAGTGCTGAACGCACAAGGCTTGTTAGTGCTGGAAGCAAGAACACTGTGTCTCCTTCAAGGGAGCTAATTTTAATATTCACTGTTACATGTTGATTATCGGTTAAATAATTGCTCGACCGCGTGAAAGGACTTGAAGTTAATTCAGAGTTCAAACAGTAAATAGCGTGAAATAATCTTGGGTGTTATGCTATACTTTCAAATATCCCTGGCCTGACTCTCCAGGTCTCACTGGGAATAGTGAATTCTACACAGGTAGAGCTCCTTGGGCAAGTAAGGGCTGTCCACAGTTAGGAAGAGGATACAGGCAGGGTTGTTGGTTTGTTGGGGGGTGTTTCTGTCCCCTTAAGGGTGTCTGAGTGTCAACTTGTTGCAATTGCCTAGAACAAGCACAATGACTTTCTCAGAGCTTTGCTTCCCATCTCAAAGTGCTTTGGAGAGTGATTGCAGGATTCTCTGGGCAGAGATTTGATTTTATTTAAGAAACAAGTACACCCTGAAGTCTTTCATAAAACAATACATTATAGTGAAGAGAGCAGACCTCATCAGGAGGTGTATACAAAGACATCGATATTATCTGATTAGATGAAGCTACTTGGAAACACATTAAATTGTTCAATCTCTACATATTTATATGACAGCAAATTGGCAATTGTGGAAGCTGCAGAGGCCAGATTCTGCCAATTAATCTGAGCAATAAGTACTTTACTCCTCATGTGGTCTCTCTGATTTCTGTGTGGCTCAGCAGGCAGGCAGATTGTTGACTGCTCTCCGTCAGCTCCCAGGTGGAGCAGCAAAATGTCACCATTCACTCACTTGTCATTCATCTTTCTGGAATTTTTTTTTTTTTTTAATGAGGGTAACAGCTCTCAGTGCACCAGTGGAGTTTTCACAGGATGAAAGGGCATAGTCACCATCAGTAAAGAGGACTTCAGAGCATTATGAAATCAGAAGCTTGGTTGCCTGGCAGTACTGCTGTTTAGTATTTATATCACACAAACATGATCATAAATTTCCTTTTTTTTTTTTTTTTAAGTTTTCCCTTCATAACAAATAATTTTCAGTATTTTATCTGAATTTCATGAAAGACTGGTAATCAGAAAAAAGTATTTCAACTAAGTTATATTCAAGAAAAACTGTGGGTTGGTCTCTTCTACATTAAGTAGGTAATGAAAGCTCTGAAAAAAACCATTTGCTTAAACCTCAAATCTGTTCCATTTAATGGACTAAGTTATATGTAGGAAATGAGTTTAAAATGCACAACAGTGTCAGAATGAATGTATGGCAAACAGATTTTTGTAGCTTGTATCATCTTTTTTTTTTTTTAATGAACAAATGGTGTTAAGGAAGCTTTCTGTTTATCAAAAAGCTGAATTTGGTCCTGAGAGCTTCAGAGCTGCTGTGGGGAGAGCTAACACAGAGGTAGGTAAGGCAGCACGTGTTGCAACACTTATTTTTTCTTTTTTCTTTTCTGCTGGGGCTCTTCACAGCACTTCAGCTCTGCCTAACTGAGGTGTCCTCCATCACGTTTTAAACAAATGCCAGTTATTGTTCAACCTCTCACATTTCTGACACTCTTGCAGCTGTTGCACAGTTCTGCTTCCCTGCCCATTCTCTCAATTACATTTTGCCAGGGTTAAATTTGGCCCAGATTTTCGTTGTGTGCCATCCAACACCATGGCTTAGCTCCTCCGATGTGGCACGATCTTGCTTCAGGGTCCTCTACTCAAGTTTGAGAGAAACAGCTTTAGCTCTTCATCTTGCTGGTATTATTCTCTAGTTCATATTATTTGGCATTTAATGAAAACAGGCATTGAGCATCTTGAAGCTCTTGGCTTGTGTTTTGGTGTGTGGCTGTTGGTAGGAGGAAATATAAAAAAATCCAAATTTCATTAGGATTCTAGAAAACTGAGGCTCCCTTTTAACTGGAACACAAATCTAGATTATTACTGAAACAAAATTTGACAGGAACCCACAGATGGATTCATTAACATGCATTTACTACAAGCAGAAGCAGAGTGAACTAGAGCAGTAACTCACCTGTAACAAAATGCCATCCTTAGCTATGTAGGTGTATAAGCAGAGAGGCAAAAATACTGAGTTTGGCAAAGATTTGTTGAGGATTGAGAATGGTTTTTAAAAAAAAGAGTTCTTTTCCAATTAGCCTTAGGGAGCTCAGCTTGCTGTAAATTCTTTGTTCTGGAACATGGCTGTGGACAATAGGTCAAAGATTAAGTAATTCATTACAGAACTGGTTGATTCTCCTGAATTTAATAAACAATTGAATGAACAGGGTTCTCTTCCATAGCAAGATCCATGATTTTGTGTGGCAATGATCAGATTTTAAGTTTTAAATAAAACACCTGCAAGGCCTTCCCACTTACTGAATGTGTATTTGGACATCGGTGTATTTGAGGTGACCTGGTAACAGCAACCCTGGTACAGCTGAAAGCACTCAAAGACAAATTAAATGTGGAGAGGAAGGAAACTGTAAATTGCATTTTGAAAGAAACGAAGGAACAATAATGTGAAACTTGAAAGCACGAAATATTGCAGAAGTGTGTTTATTGGAGCAATCAATATTTTTAGGGCAGCGAGATTACCGAAATAATAGCACTAAACCTTCTTGTAGGAGAGTGCCCTGCACAGGCTGCAGAACATAAAGCACAGGCTCAAGGCGAGAGGGCTGCACTGAAGCAGAGCAGATGACTTAAAACTCTTCAGTCATTTTTACAAACTCACCATTGCAACATTTGGAAATGAGTCTTATTCCGGCAAGAAGCCTGCTTAAAAAAACCAGCTGTGCGCTTAGCTTAATGCTTAGTAAGTAGGAACTAAGCACTCCAACCCAAATCCTGTTCCTCATCAAAATAGAGGGGGTTAAACTGACTTAATTTGAAGGACCCTGCAGCAATCAGCCATAGCACTGTTCCCTCTTTGTGCTGCAGAGTGGAAATATGGATGTTGGTGACGTCTGTAATCCCTGCAGCTGCGGCCCCTCGGCGGGGGCATCGCCCCTCCTGGGGATGTAACTCTTGCAGCTCTTGCTTGCTGGGAGAGAAGAGCACTGGGGGTTTTCTATGAAAACAAACCAAATCCAGTCATGCTAGGTATGTGTGGTCTCTTGCCTGTTCCTGCTTGCTGATTTTTTTTGAGTATATTGGCTCATTTTAACCACATGTGGCACAGAAGTAGCGATTCTGAAAGAATAGTTACAGTCCTAAAATTTCATGAAAATAGAGGAGGGGGTATAGGAGTGGATATAGGGTGGGAGTATGTTGCTGAGCAGGAAGAGTAATGTAAAATCACATAAGACCTTTAAAATGCCTGATCCGTGTGAAATGTTTCTAGAAAAGCTGACACCCTTCTAGACACCATGAGATGCCAATTCACTTTGAGAAAAGAATCTGCAAGAAACCAAATTTAATTGGTTTAGTGTGTGTTGGAGCAACTGTGGGGGGGTCACAAACTTTTTCCCATCGTTATTCTTCCTTGGAAATCCTCAGCTTCTTGAGCTTTGTGATTTTTATGAGACTCTGGGGTTTTATTTGAAAAGAGAAGTTAGGAAACCAGTTATAAGGTTTATAAACATGATCCTGGAGGTTCTGATCCTGAGCAGTGGAAGGGGCTTGGTCCTCTCTCAAATTGAACAGTTGTTTTACCTAAAAGCTTTCTGAACTTTTCCATGACCTTGCAATATCCTGTTCCTCTTGTGCAGCAGAATGGCCCCAGCTCTGCTGCCTTGTTTGAAACTACCCTGTGGTGGGATAACTTCAGATTTGAGGGCTCTTCTCGCCAGTATGGCAGTATCACATGTGGGCGGGTGTCCAAGTGACTTTGTGTGCCCATCTCCCCATTCATCCCACGCAGCACTGGCTCAAACCTGGGAAACTTTCCACTCTGCCACCGGAGTCTGTGCTGGAGAGAGGTTAGGAGGGAGTGAGGAACAGGGGAGAGTGAGAGTGGGCTAAAAATGTTGAGGGATCAAAGAGGAAAAGTAGGTCGTGCAGGGTATGTGCGCTGGGAGGAGGGATAGGGGAGCACAAGTGAGGGGCAGATTTGTTTTCCCATTGGTCTTTTCAAAGTTGTGCAATTTAAGAATTGGATTAACCTGATATGACTTTGTTTTTCTGCCAGATTAGATATGTTGAGTTTCTTGGCTTTGTGAATTGTACAGTACATTGTGTGCTGTAAAATATGGGTGTGTCGGGCTAAAGCTGTGGTGACACAGCCCGCTCACGGTGTAATGCAGCTCTGCTGGGTGGACCCCCCTGCTCCCCCTGTGTCCCATTCCCTCTCCCCCAAACACACACTTGGGAGGGCATTTACAGATGGGATAGAACCTCTCTTTGCCCCTACATTCTGTTTCCAGATACCCTTTGTGGTAAGGTAACACTTACCTGAGGTCCAAAAGCCCGTTTGGTCTGGCAGTTGTGTATTTGATGTGAAGTGCCTTTAAAAAAAAAAAAAAAGCTGTATGAAAAGACACTCAAGAGTTTCTTCCTGCTTCCTCGCTCAGGATTTTGGAGAAAGTTTATTGGGAAATGTTGCAATTTTTTTTTCTCTGTCCCCCCCCTTTTTTTTGGGTTAATGTGTCTGAAACATTGCCTTGAGCTTAACTTTGGAAGAGTGAAAAATCAGATACACATCTGAAATAACTGCAAGTGCTGAGCTCACTGTTGTTTGAAGTACACCACAGCAGCATATCAATGTCAAAATAAAATTTTCACAGCAGTATATGTTTGCTCAATGGTTTGTTGGTTGGTTTTTGGTTGTTTGTTTTTTTTTTTTTTCAGTTTTTTGGTGCTGCATTCATCCTGAGATAATTTAGTTTGGTGTATCCTTTTTATACGCTGAGCTGGCCCCGTGGAATAAACCAATTCTCTTTGCTTATTGAAGGGTGAGGGCGGAGTAATGCAACTAGGCAGCTAGAGGAGGGTGGCCAGAATCACAGCCCTGTTGAGCTGGGTGATCCTCTGATTAGTAAAGAGTGTGCAGACTTTGGGGAGTGAAACTACAAATACCTTAGGGCACTGCTGTTTAATTCCCACTCTCCATTTCCAGACTTTTCCAGGGACCTCAGCAACCCAAGCGAGTTAGTCACAAGGGACTGACAGATATTGGTTGAAAAATGAGGAGTTAATTCCCCTGCCCGTAGCGAAGGTTGTTTCTCTTGGAGGAGAAGAGCATAAATAAGAGATCAGGTTAATAAGTCACATATCTAGATTGTGTCGTGCTCCTCAGCCATGTGCTGCCACAGTGCCTTACTCCACTAATTCACAAAAGCCAAAGGCAACGGAGCTTGCTCACCAGCAGAAGGTTTTTCTGAAGTGGAGTAGAATGGTGACTGAACCATTTTTTGAGAGCAACACCAGTTGAGTAAAATGGAGCAGGAGGAGGTTGACCTTGTGAACACTGGCATCACTCAACTCTATATTACACGAGAGAATTAGGAAAGAGTGCAGCGTATTTAAAGTTAACCTGCATATTTGCCTTCTGAGGAGGTTAAACCACAAGCCTTCAGTTAAAGATGTTGGTCTGCTTGAAACACCTTGGTGCCTTGGCACTTAAAAAATCAGGGCATGGATTGTCCAGACTCCAAGGCCTGATGTTCATGCACCTGTAATCACGTGGCTGCTCTCGGAAAGGCTGATCCTTCGGTTGGACCGGGCTCACCACCAGGTTTAAGAAATGCTTTCCCAATGTCTCTTATCTGCTCAATTTTCTCAGTGCGACCTGGTTGATGTCATTGTTGAAAATCGTGGTAGTCTCAGTCTGGAAGCTGCTCTGAACACGTGAAAAGGACTCATTAGCCAGATCCAGGGAGAGAACTGGAGGTGTAGTTGTCAACTCGTGCGCGTCTCTGATTTCACCAGGTGCTGCACGTGTCTAGTTTATCCATTTATTTCTCTTAGAGAGTAAACAAATCTCACTTTTCTTAGGTGCTCTGGTGACTGTTTTAGCTGAGCTGCTCTTATCTGTAGCGGGGATGTACTTCTGAGATCTTATGTTTGGAGGCTTTTCTTTCTGCACCCACATGTAACGTGCTCTCACGGGTCATGTGCAGCTCTGACTCTGGCCAGGGGTGCTCGTTGTCCACCCTTAAGTCAGTTATTTAAAAATATTATACTACTATCAAAATATAATACCTGATCACTGGTGCAGCTTCTAGCCCTTTAGAGTCTGCATGTTCTTCCGATTGAATTCGTTGGCCAAATTCTGTCGCACTTCATGAACGTTTCTCTGTGTTCGGTGGTGCTACTGGGTGGCTGCACGGTCTGAATCCCAGGGGATGTCCTGGACCACCTTGGGCCACATCCTGGGAGGCCTGAGCACCTCTGAGTATGGAGTTCTCAGTATGGAATTCAAAGTCACTCAGCATTTGCATGGGTAGCTCCCAGTCCTGTACAGTGGAGAGTTTACAGTGCCTTTGCCGCTCAGGTTCTCTCAGGATCTGCATCCTGAAGGAGCTGATGGGGTGTAACTCCGGAGCAGATCCAGGTGAATGCCGGGTGCTGAGCACCCCTGTGGAATGTGCTCAGCCCAGGAGCCCAGTTAACACCTCATTAACACACAGCACTGCAAACCCCAACCTTTAGGCAACTCCTCGAGTAGTTTTATGCTGCCCTTCAGTTTGTAGCCCGTGGCTGGTTGTTTCCCACTCTCTCACGTTTTCCCTGATGTGTACAGTCTGAAGATCACATTTAACCAACACAAGGAAATCAGCTTGGCCCGACGGGCTTCTCCATCACGTGGCTGCAAATGTGTTCACTCTGTTCTGCCAGATTATGGCTGGCTGAGCAAAATACAGTGGAGCTCTGGGCTGCTGGCCAAGCTTTTATTTCAGTTTGGAGCTTACAGCCACATATTTGCTATTTGGCAGGACATCCACTGGGGTATATTTGGATAGTAATCTAGCATTGTTTTGCTGCTTTTTTCTTCTCCTTTTTTTTTTTTTTTTTTTTTTTTTTTTTGTTTTAATGCACACAGAGAATATAATCCCAACACTTACTTCGGCCAGTCTATACAAGGTTTCTCAGTGTGCACCGTTATGTATGTGCACTGAGAACTTGTAGCCATGACCTTTGATAAATATAAGTCAAAGCAATTAACTTTCTTTTATTGAAAAACGCTGGATGTCCTACTCTTTGCCCCCTCTGTGCCGATAACAGAGCTGTGTTGTTACTCTTTCCAAGATCAAAAGCTTCACTAGGGTTTGATTGAAGTCCAATTATGGAAGGAAGTAGCTGTGCTGGAGCTCTGAAAATAGCAATAATTGTTAAAATAATAAAGTGTGTCCTTGTGTGTCTTTATAATATTTAGAACTTCTTTTGGGGGGAAGGGGGTGGCTTTCCTCTAGTTTTAAAATGAAAATATTAGCAAATGTCTTGGGAAAATAGGAGTGTGCTGTTAGAAGAACAAGTATCCCTCTCTGGATTTCTTACTTCAGTTCTGTTCTCCACCCCAAGTTGCCTTCCTCAGAAGCTGTTTGCATGCAGCCTGACTCATGCAGGAAAATAAAGCTGGATTTGATTTTTAGCTGTATGGGAGGCTTTGGGTTTGGGGGGTATAAAGCCTTTATGATGCAAACTCATTTATTTCTCTGTGAAACAAAAAATGGGCTTTTCAAAATACAGTGTGTTATGGAAAATTGGCTCTGGGTTTCAAACTCCAACATCTCCGAGGGCACCCATGTATGAAAAAGTAGTACAAAAAGACATAATGCCTGGGGAGGGGGTACAAAATATGATGGCAAGCAGGAGTGTTTGAGGAGCAGTTCCTGTTACTTTATGAAGGGACATCTCTTGAAATATGGTGAGGGGGTTGGTTGGTTTATTGAACTGAGAAACCTGTTTGTAAGGTAACTTTATCAGAGCTGTCTCTGAGCAGAGACATTTCTGGCAAAGCTGAAATACTTTTCTCCAAATCTGTATGTTGTTGTTTAGAATATAAATATATGTTTGCTTTCTCTTAGTCTCTCCTGCATCCTCAGAGATAAAAGGACTGACCTGGGAGGAAGCCTGTGGTGAGACTCACCTGGAGTCAACTCTCAGAGCTTCAGGAAGGGAGAGCTTGGGTCTTAATGTTAAACCTCAGCTTGTCTAAATGCCTATTTATCAGTTGTTTAGTTCATTGAAACATCAATGTGAAGAAATAGAAATGAAGATAATATGGGCTGATGGCTGTAGGGGTTGCTTTGGTGGTTATACAGCTGTGACTCTCTTGAGATTACAGCAAGACTTGACCCGGGTTTGGTTTCGTTTGTTGTTTGTTTGTTTAGCTCACGTGCTTGCACACACGTCTGATATAGGTAGGACAGGATAATCCTTGAGTGAAAATCAACCCTTGTGTTCATTTTTTTAACCAAATGGACTCAAAATCACTAAGTGCAGAGTAAAACCTTTGCGTTATAGATAAATGGTATCAAGTAGTAAGCCCAGAGGATTGTACAGAGCAGGATTAGAATGTTCTTGGCCCCTTAAATTATTAGGACAGAACCTGTTAATTTATTCATTTGAGTCTTACTGTTACACTCTCTCCATTGCAGTTAATAATTATTTCATTTTTCTCTATTCACTTAAACATTTTTTTTTAAATCATCTCTTTATCCTGACTGTAAGCTTTATGTTTATAACATCTATAAAATACTCTGCCTTTTCAGTTCCCTGCTCTTACTGTGTTGGGGGATGGATCTTTGGAATACAAACTGCCTCATTGCCTTCTGGAAATTTTACTTGTCAAGAAAAAAAAACCAGCCTTAGCAGGGGTAGGTACCCTGTTGTTCAGCTTAAAGGTGTTTATCCATCGACAGCTCTCAGAAACAGCCCTGCCTGATCTCTGGGAGCTGCTGAAACTCATCAAGCAGGTTCCTGCTCACCAATTATCCAGTTAAGCAGAAAGAGGAAAGGTGTTTCTCTTGCTTGTTTTCTTCTTGGCTGAGTTTAACCTGTTCTTCCCCAAGCTGGAGTAAGGGTGGATGTGCATGGCACGGGAATAGCAGCAGTGAGAGCGAGAAGGAAAAGGGTTAGAGGGGACCTCTGGTCTTGGCACAGGAACACACACATCAGCATTCACATCCCTCAGGTGGGCAGGGACATGCAGTTTCCAGCATAAATCTAGAGCATTCTGATTCTCAGCTGAGTCCTACCCAACGTCCCTCAAGCAGCTTTTTGTCTCATGTTTTAACAAAATCTTAAAAAACATTAAAAAAATTCCCCCCTTCAACCAAACCCCTCCCCACTGCAAACCCAATAATGAATGTTTCGTTGCTGCCAGAGCAAATTTGTTGATTCCCAAACACTCCTACTGTGAGGACTTAAATTGCTTGCATAATAAGTGCTGCGGATAATATAAAAAAAAGCTCTTTCTAGTAGAGTTCTGGTTTCCAGGACATATTATAAGAATAAATAAATGCTGGGGTGATACCAGACAGCTGGGTTGTCCACATCTGACTGTCTTCTACGTTGATTTTTAAGACAGGACGTGTGCATAACTGTTTAATGGCTATCAATCCCAGATGTGTCTGCATGGAATTCAGAGAGATTGTCAAGTGACAGTGCAGTTGTGAAACAAATAATTTTGCTGAAAATAGTAAATGAGTGGGTAGGATAAAGTGAAAAGATACTCTCAATAGCAGGAGAGAACAAGAGGATTAAATGACCTCTGAGTGCCATTAACAAATGGTAACGCTTTTCTTTTTTCCTTCTTACCGCCTGCCCAGGGAATCAGTTCCATGAGCAGCACAATCTCTGTGGGTTCTCTGATGTGTGATGAGCTTTTTCATTTGCATGGTTTTCACAAAGCATGTGTGGATACCCCTCTGCCAGATTTGTTTGCAGTTGGCCAACGATTTCCAGAGTGGTTGGGAGGGGGCTGGACAGACACGTGAACAGCACGATTGCACAAAACTCATTTCTCTGGGAAATTGAGCTAAAGAATAACTGTCAACAACTGGAGCACTGAAAGGAAGTTTGCAAAGTGATTGAAGGAACTGAAAGGCCATTTGATAACTTAATTTCATACATGACAGTTAACTGTGCACAAGAGACGGTTCTTGCCCACAGGTTGGATCCACGCTGGCAAATTTCCATCTGCCCAGGACCTGTTTGTAGAATTGAAGTGTAATTTGGTGACTGCACTGGTTGTTTTGGAAGTGACTGGAAGTGCTTAGGAAGAAGCAGATATAAATACCAGCTCAGGCTGTGGCAGAGCTTGATCTGGTGGTCTGAGCTGTGCTGGCAGCTGAGTAGTCTGGACAATAACCTTTGACTATAGGTCGGGCTTTTCTTTTGTTTCCTGAGTAGCCTGAGGGAGTAACTGAATATTTACTACTGTTCCACATTGCTTTTTATATTTTTTAAAGGAAGACCCTTGAGTGCACGAGTTGGAATGCATGTTAATAACAAAAATTGAATAGGGCCTTTCCATCATCAGGATTTTATTGAGTTTTGCTGCTGCAGTGAATCCTCAAAGACATTATCCAGGCAGTAAAATGGAGGCAAAAGAGGTAGAGCCAAACTCTTGGGTTACTGAGCAAGGGTAAAGCTGGGTGATCACCTCATCCCTAGGCAGCTTGGACAAACCCTCTGAAACAGGTAAGGATGGGTTGAGATTTCTGCTTCAGTAGGTGCTTCTTCCAGGCTGCAGGTTTAGCAGGTGAGGTTGTGTGTGGTGGATGGGCAGCAGCATCTAAACTGGGTGTGAGTTGTGTGGAATGTAGGCACATAAATAACCAGGTCATGAGGAAGCAAAATGTTTTCACCTGTGAATAGATGAGTTACTTCTGCTGAAGTGCACAGGAACACAGGGTTAGCTTCTGCAGGAAGAACACATTAAAGGTGGCATAAAACATCTTTATCGTGAGACCAGCCCTTAATTTATTTCTGAAAATCTGGAGCACCATAAATCTGTCAGTGCCATTTTCTTTATTCCTTCTGCTACATTTGAAAAAAAAAATCATTTATATGACACAGCTCTATTTTGTATAATTTTTTATATCCAAAATGCAGAGGGCTTTAGAATAGATGAAGAAAAGGTGCATATCTGAGTTTAAGATAAAATAAGATGATCCCTGTGACAGAGACAGCAGAAATGATGTGATACGACAGTTGCTGTAGCAACACCACCTACTTCATGAAAATCAGAGTTAACAGGAGTGTAAAAGGTAAAGCCCACATAATTTTCCAAGCCTATGAATTGTTGCTGCCCTCAGCCTGCAGTGCTTTCCAGCTCTCCAGGGTTCCTCCTTCCATTTGGGCACAGATACACCTTTTTCCACATGTCCAACTCCTGCAGACCCCATCCTGTGTTGAGCAGGGACACGCAGTGGGAGTTCTGCAGTGCCTGTGCCTGCAGCTGACCTGTGAATAAGAGGGAAAGAACAGGAAGGGTTGTGTCCTGTGCTGTCCTCACCACAAATCCTCCCAAAAGCCCTGGACAACAAAATCCTGTGAGGCCTGTGCTGTCTCACGGGTGTCCTGTCCAGAGAATGGGATGGCCACCAGTGTGAAAAGGAAGCCAGGCAGTCAATTTACTTTTGTGGGAATCAGCTTGTAATAAGGCCCTGGTATGTTTAATATGAATTATTAAGTGTTGTAGAGACTGCAGGTCTCAGAAATAAGTACCTTGGCACGTTCCCCTCTCCCAAATAAACCCAAAATAGTGATGTTCCATACCAGTGATGTGTTACTATGAAAGTAGGAAAGCACATTGTTTTCAGTCAGAATGGTGCTGAGCTGGTTGTCTGGGTGCTGGGAGGCCCCCAGTGCAGCACAGCATGCAGGGAACTTTATTCCCCTGAAATTTAACGTATCCAAAGGGGGTAGAAGGGTCTCCAGTAAAGAAATGTTTCAGAGCCAGGGCATCATTTGAAAGTCATGGGGTATGTCTGCATTGGCAGCTGATTTTGAAATTTGCAGCTGTGGATGCTGGAAGAAAAATACTGAATTAAATGTATGGTTACTGTAAATAAGGCTGCTGTTGGCTCACACTTCTCTTTATGATGATTTTCAAAGGACAGTGTCCTCTGTGTTTCTGTCTCTTTATAAAATGCAGACACCCATGTTTAAAAGCTCCCATATGCAGTGAACTGATTAGTGATTTGCCAGTGCATGTTGGCCTCAAGCTTACACTGAAATATATTTTTATTTTGACTATATTGATATTTTTAAAATATATTGCCCTAATATATCAATGTTTTTTATCATTAATTGGCAGTGGAGAGCCACCCTGTGTGTGTGACATCAAAACTAAAATCTCTATTACTTGTGAATTGTGGGCAGAGTTCAGAAGAAATGGCAGTTCTCAAATGGCAGTCGAGTTTCCCTGATGCCTCCTGGAGGCATCACAATAAATGCACTGCTCAATAAATGGAAGGAGGCTCGACTTTTGTGTCTTGGGGCATTTTAATTTCATTTTTGACATAGTTCACAATCTGCTCAGGTTCAGCATGCCTGTTGCATTCAGAACATGCGTCAGTGGAGTGTTCAGAGGCTGAGGCCAGGGCTGTGGGCAGTTTGCAGAGCAGGAAAATAGAAGGAAAATAAGCATTAGGATTCCAGGATTTCTTCCAAGAAGTATTCCATCACCAACCTTTATCACTGCCTCTATTTTTAAAAGATAAACCCAAATATTTTGGTATGTGTTGGCTTTTCTGGTCAAAGTGAGGTGCAGAAATCTCAGCAGGCATTAGTTTGAGTTTTGAGGCTCCTCAGCAGAGCAGGTTCTTGCCACTTTCAGTGAATTTATCAGACAGTGTCTTGCCCAGTGTTGTAATTTCTTTTAATTAGACTTGCTTTTTGAAGTTCCCAGTTTTTGTCTGGTGTGTCTGATGTGCCACCAAAACCTGTATTTTGCAGCAGCTCTAAAGTAGTTACAGACACACAGGTAAAATCCGTATTCCACAGCCTGTTCTCCTGGAATTTTCCCTAAACCTCGGTGACGTGTTCCCCTCCTCCTCTGACCCCTTTTTCAGACTACCCAGGCCTGGTGCATCTGTGTAGTTTATAAATGAAGATAAACATATCAAAAGAGAAAAAGCTACAACCACACAGCCTTGTGCTTTCTTTCTGTGTGCTCCTTGGGAATAAAACCAGTATATAAAGGCAGATTAGACCTCTGCAGCTATTGGGCTGTGACAAACCAAATACAGTTTTTCGGGTTTTGCTGTTTGTTTGGGATTTATTTTCCAAAACATGTTAAAGGATCCTAATTTAAGGCAGAGAGAAAATAAAATGTACTCAGTCTTACTTAGAAGGTTATGGGAACAGCGTGTTCCCATTCTGGCATCCCTGATTCTTAAAATGTGATTATTTTATACAAATCCCCCTCTATGAATTGTCACATAAAGAGTGAACTTTCTTTTAGTGAAACGTAAAGTGAAAAAAAGTAAAAAAATTAAAAATACTAAGTGGCTGCAAGAGATAATTCTGATTTGTGTGCACAGAGCAGATCAAGAGAGAAGCTGAGATTTTCAAGTTGCTGTAACTCTGCCCAGTGACCTCTTTTTCTGGAGGGATATATTCCGAGGGCTGCTGATAGCATCTGTTGTCTGTCTCTCGGGCTTGCCACGAGCTACTGATTGGGAGGCAGAGGAAATGTACCTCCTGCACGTGGCCTTTCCATGCCAGCTGAAATCTCACTTGGGTGTGTTTTGATAACACACCCAAAGCAAGAAGGGCTTGGGTACCAGAACTGGGTGATAGATCCATGAGTCACGGGTGGCATATGCTGTCAGGATTAACAGGGTGGCTTTTTGCAAGACCTGTTTACTGGCTGAGAGCAGTGCTGTCCTGGATAGACAAATAAAGAGAACAATGGGAGAGGAACTCACCTGGAGAGCACGTTGGCAGTGGCATGAACCCATCCTGAGGAGAAGTGTTGTCTTTGTTTGGAGCACTGTTCCACGTGAGGGCATATTTGAGGTCGGAACAAGGTGAGGGTCTCCAGGCAACCAGTGGTAGGACAAGAGGAAACAGCCTCAGGCTGTGCCAGGGGAGGTTCAGGTTGGACATCAGGACGAATTTCTTCACTCCAGGGTGGTTAAGCATTGGAAGAGGCTTGCCCAGGGAGGTGGTGGAGTCCCCACCCCTGGAGGTGTCCAAGGAATGACCGGAGGTGGCACTCAGTGCTCTGGGCTGGGTGACAAAGGTGGGGATTGGTCACAGGTTGGACTTGATGGTCTTGAAGGGCTTTTCCAGCCTAAATTATTCTGTGATTCTGTGCCATATCAGGTTTTTACATCAGGCAGTTGCCCTGTCTAAAATCTAGTGGTGATTGGTTTATTAAAGCCGGGTATTTAATGTCCAAGGAAAGGAAAATGGATCTTTTCATCTCCTTTGGAGCGGGTTGACAATTGTGATGCTCTTCTAGGACCTTCCCTTTAAGAAAAGAAAGAATTACTACACTTTTGAGGAACCTTACTATATGTGAATTGCCAGTTAATGAAAATATACCAAAGGATGTAATGAAGTTACAATGCACCAGAGAATATCAGCATCTTGAAGTGAGACATGTTTCTAAGCCAAGTGTAAATCAAAATTAAACACAGTGTGAATGCTCTGCCCTGCAGCTTCTCTTCAGGCCCTGTCCTCACTGAATGCCATCTTGGTTGATCTTTATAAGGAAAGCAGCATCCTACAAAAAACTCAGAAAGACATTTAGGAATGCTGTAGATTTCATGCTTTTCAAGAATTTTAAAATGCCCTTGCAATCAAACCCTCTGTTTCTCCTTGTAGCACTTCTGCAAGGGAAATGTTCAGAGCAGGAACAGCTACTGTCAGGTGTCTTGCAGGGGTAGTTTGAGAGGGAGTAAAAGTTTGATTTCCTGATTGTTTTCAGAAATGGGGCCTCGTTGAGTTAAGTAAGTGCAGCCTTCTGTAGGTTGAGGTAGGGCTTTCACAGGATGGATCTTACAGAAGAGTAGAGTCCAGGAGACTTGGTGGAAAATTTTACCTGCTGGTGCCTCATATTTGTCTGTGTATTGCTTTTGAAGGGCAGAACATTACATGTACACTGTGTTAAACACATGCAGGAGCTGCAAGTCAAGCCCTCCAAGGTCTGCACTCGACTGAAGGCCACGTGTGCAGCTTCAGACAGCAAACCCCTCCCTTGTCTGCTTGGAGATGCAGCTTTAATTCCATTATATCCTCTCTTTTCCCTTTTCCTGGTCTGCATGTGGAGGTCAGACCAGCTCTGGGTTGAATCAGGGCCGTATCAGGAAGGATGTGGGTGTCTGTAGGATCTTGGATCTTGACCTCATTTACTGCAGATGTGAGAGGATACAGGGAACAGCAGGGGCAGAAGGGAAAATCTGGCAGGAAGAACAGAAGGATTTTGTCTGGAGAGACTGGACTTTGCATAAAGTTTCAGCAGAGTTCTGAACAAGTCGTTTGATTATGTGAGGGTGTCAGTGTGTGTTTGCTTCCCTTTCTGTGAGGAGCCCAGTGTGACACCGTGGCTGGCCCTCACCTGCAGCAGAAGTCAGTGAGGGTTGTTGATTGGAAATGCAGGCAGTGCCTACAACATCTGCTAACCTGAGAGGCTGGATCTTTGATTTAAAGTGTCTCTACTTCTGTCCTTCACCTGCAAAGAGAAGTGCTGCCCCTTCTTTCACGGGAGTCTTGTGGGTTAAAAAATAGTTTCTGTGAAGCACACAGGTGCAATAGTTGTCAGTGCTGGAGAGAACCCCTAAAAAGCTGATGATTGTGTCTCTACAGGAGTTTGGAATAATTTGTGGCAAATAATATAAGGGTTCATTTGGGTAAATCAAAATGGGTCAAACAAGCGTCTCCTTAAGGAGGAAAGAATCTGGAAAAGACAATATATTATTGAAACTTTGTTGCAACCACGACCGTGCATCTTAAACAGCTTTTGCACTTAAAAGCAAACTGAAAAAACAACCTAGACTTTCCCATGTGCCACTCTTACAACAGACACATTGGAATTGTGTAGGAATGGAACTGGCAGCCACCCCACAGTGTCCTGATGCTCGGACTGAGTAGAGGATGACAACTTACCCTTGCTGTCAGGAGCTGAAGGAGGACAGGGAGCTTTGCCAGTGCACTTCAGTGTTTGTTGAACAGGATCTGTGGGACACAGGAACGTGGAGCTGTGTTTGTGCCATCAGCACAGGCACTCTTCTGCCCTGTTCTCTTCGATGATGCTCTTCTGCTGAACTTGTTCATCCCAGCCTTTGCTGGAACAGCCTTCCTCTCCCAGGCTCTCCCTCTCGTTTTTGGCTACCAGCCTCCCTCATCCTTGCCTTCCTCACCTTCTTGCCCCATTCTCAGCTTTGAGTTCAACCACTTATTGAAATTACCCTCTTCTCTCCCAGCCTGAGCATGGGCACAGCTGGAACAGGCAGCCCAGGGAAGTGGTTGTGCCACCAGCTCTGGGAGGTATTTAAAAAATTGTGTAGGTGTGGAACTTAAGACATGGTTTGGTGGTGGAGTCGGCAGTGCTGGGGTAATAGTTGGACTCTCAGAGGTCTTTTCCAATCTAAATGATTCTGTGATTCCATGAAATAACACTGCCCTCTCTTCCAGTGCACAGGCCACTTAGCATGGCTCAGGGAAAAGTTTGCCAGAAACTTTTAACAGGTTCAAAACAAAGTATTTTTGCGGAACCTTTTTCGGGAAACTGCAACCATTTTGGCAGAAACGTAACTGGCACACAAGAAATCCAAACAGAATGGTTGAAATCTGGCAAAGGCCGAAGGAACTGAAGGCAGCATCCTCTAATGGGAAGTGTCAGACAGTCTTAATAAGACTACCAGTCCTGCCTGGAATAATACTGTAGAGGCCCAGAGCAGGAGGCATACAATGCTGAGAGGGGAAATGACAATTCTTTTGTAATTAAATGCACGAGGTTTGTAAACAATGCTGATATCTTTAAAAAGTACACATTTTAAAAACACTTCCATGTGCCAGTCTTTGAGCGTGTGTTAAAAGCAGCGAATTATGTTGTGGTTGCGTTGGATTAAGATCCTTCTTTCCGCAGGAAGTGTTTGCAGTCACCCCATGTTCGGCAGAATTGAGTTTGTTTAAGATAAGAAATAGAGGAATGTCTGTGCTGGGTTGGAGCCCTGGACAAAATACACTGATCTCCTGTTGCCTGAGAAGAAAATAAAGCTCCTCTAATAAGTGCTTACATAAACACACCCAGAGGTGAAGTGTCTTCTTCACCCCCAGGCAGAGAGTGGTTGGGTTTGTCCTTCCAGGTGAGGGCTGGAGGGTCATAACGTGTGGCTTATCCACCTCAAGGGCTTGGTTTCTGGACGACACTAAAATCCTGATAGCAGGGAAATTAGATAGAAAGATAAAAGATTGCTCTTAATATTGTAAGTGAGGAATGATAACCTGACAAGATGCCGTCCTTAGATAAGTCTTGACCTCAAGAATCTTCCTTTTACTTTGCTGCCTGTGGGGATTTTTGCCTGTCTCAGTCCCTGCTCGCTGCTGCTGCCGTGTGTTCTGCAGTGAGAGAGCTTTTCCTGGAGGCAGAAGGAGTTAATTTAGAATTGGATGACAGATTAGTCTGGGACAGGCTGTGATTTGGAGTGAGAGAACTATCCCAAATAGCTGGCCAGCTGCCAAGGGGATAGACTGGTTTGGAGAACACATCAGCAGAGCAGCGGCGTCCTCTGGAGCAGCTCTGGGTGAGGATTATCTGTCAGTTTAACTGCTGTGCTGTACAGTCTGACTGACACACACACAGTGCCTTCAGTTTGTATAAAGAAAAACGATTAGCAAACACATGTTTTATCTCTGGGCTGCTAATAAATTGAATAAGAAACTCCTCTTTTATTTCCCTCCAGTGTGTGTAAAAAAATAGGGAAAAATATTTTGATTAGAACATTTTCACTCCCTTTTCTTTTCTTTCTCTCGGAGCCGTTCTGCAGCCAGCTGTTGAGCTGATGAGGAGAGTGGAAGGGCTGTGAGAAGGGAGATTTTTCTGAGCATCAGACACATTTCTATGGGAGTTGAATGATTCAAAATTGAGTTCCACATAATTTACCAGGGATCTCTTGCAGTACAGATGAGAAGCCTGTCGAGCAGTGGTGCAGCTGAAGAGGTTATTTCCGTCTTAACTCTCCTGGGCACAGCTGGTAGGTGGGATGTTTCAAAAAGGGGAAATTAAGAGTCAGGATATGATGATTGAGCACCCCACGATACCAGATCAGCATTTGGGTTTTTCTGGGTATATAAAAATGCTACTGTACTTTTGAATTGTGAATTTTAATTATTGCAGGCAATTAAAAACTGCTTTCTTTTTTTTTTTTTTTAACCAGCCATTTGGTGACCCAGATGACACAAGTGAATGGCCTCAGTCCATTTCTGTTTGAACAAGGAGCCACGCTGAAAATATTGCCATTACACTGAACTTCCTCACTGGCAGTCTCTGCCCAGAGGAGGAGGAGGACTGAAAGGGTTAGAACAGCCAACTTTCTTTCAAGTCCTTCTTTCTGGAAAATTTGCTGCTATTGCTCATGTCTGCCAGAGCAACACCAAGAGCATTAGCAAAGGCAAGACGTTGGGGCAGCTGTAACTGCTGGGGTTGTCAAAACCTGCTGATCCCTTTGCCAGGAGACACCTGAGGCTGTGTCTGTCCTGGCATACTCCGTGTTGCTTGAGTGGAGCTCTGCAAGTGGGAAAGGCCCCAGACAAAAGGCCAGTGTTGACATAGTTGTGGTCTCTCCAGGGCATGGTTGAGACACATCACTAGGGTGGTATGAGGGGAAGTTTCCATTAACAATTGTTCCCGGCTTGCATCCACCACCACCACCACCGTGGGGTTCTGCAGCTGGATCTCCAAAAGAGCTCAATGCTCAAGAGCTCTCATTTCAGCAACTTAAATAGAGGGGCTAAGTTCTTTCCAAAACACTTGGCAGTCGTCAGCCCCCATTGAGAACAAAGCTTAAGCACATTAAACAGTCCAGCCACTTCACTGCTGAGAAAATTTGGCCGCGGTTGGGAGCACAGAGTGTTTAAATAACACAGAGCCTGGCAAAGGCATCTGGCTCCCAGTGCTGGGCAGTGAGGTGCCTCACCTTGCCTGGCCCTGGCAGCTGGCAGAGTGGGCTTCCTCCTTGGCTGATTTCTTGTGCATCACAGCCTCTTACCAGCCCTTTTCTGTGGATGTTGTGACAGCTGGGAAGTTTGCTGATGCGAGGATTAGTCGGCTGCCGGGCACATGACGCTCAGATTGCTGTGCTTATTTGACCTGCCTCTGATTGCGAGGAATTTTAGTGCATAAAAATAACACCCAGAACGAATTTGGCAGAAGGATGCACAGCGAGAAGGGCCGTGCACACACGGGGAGAGGAGCTCGGGGAGCGATGTAACGCGAGGCCGCTGCGCTCCTGCAGTGCCAGCAGTGCCAGCAGTGCCAGGGCCAGCGCTGCCCACGCCGTCGTCTTGGATTACGGAGGGTTCCAGCACCACGGAGATGCCGTGGCCATTGGCCAGTAAACTAATGAAGACAGGTTCCTGGCTTGCATTACTGGCAAAAACTTGATCGAATAAATAAAAAGATGCCGAGTGCCAGGAGCTGCCTCACGTAAAACGCTGCGCGAGGCGGTGCTGGTTCTTCTGCTCGGGGCTTGTTAACTCTGTTCTCAGGGGAGCTCCTGGTCGTTTGCAGGAGCATGGCAGGACAGAGGGTTGGCCCACACAGGCTGAGGTGTGTGTGCCATGTGGCTGTAGGGGTATCTTACAGGGCAGTGCTCTTTGGGCTCCTCAGTGTTCAGGTGTGTGCGTGGTTTGTTCAGGCTTTGCTCTAGAACAGCGTTCTCCTTGGAAGAGCTTCGCACTGGCACTGGGACATCTTGTGTTTGCTGAAGGGCTGTGTTGGCTCTGGAGTTGGGAGAGCTCCTTAGGCTGGGGGAGATGAATGAAATGTGTGCACGTAGGAAGCCAGGCAGGATCTTGTTTGCCATAGGTTCCTCTCCCAGGTCACCGTGGAGATGCATCACTCTTTATTTTGCTGTTGCAAATAAGATTCAATGCTTTGATTTCTCATGTTTAAAAGGAGTATTTTTTCCCTTTTTCTGAGTGATACTGTAATATTTCTTGAGGCCAATGATTACAGAGCTCATGTAATTGTGTAATATGACACGTTACAGATAAATGATAATATGCAAACTTATACTGTGTATCAAGAACTTCAGCAACATTTAAATACAGGCTTGCGTGGGGCAATTGGAAAGCTGGGGTAGATTTCACAATCCACTTGACTTTTAGAAACACCCTGTGTGCTCACCAGAAATGTAAAAGTATTCAGCTCTCACATCTTGCTTCATTTTTATCTGTATTACAGAATTTGCCCAATTTGTGTGTGGATGTGTCTGTGTATTTGTGTACCTGGCTGCTCTGGTACAGGCATTTAAAGGAGCCTTTCCTGTGTTTCATCCTTTAAATAGGATGCAGCAGCATCCTTTCCTCTCCCTCCCTCTACTATAGCCGTAGATACATATTTTAATAACTTTGATCCTCCTTTTCTCTTCTCCCCAGCCATTACCAGCCTTTCCTGAAAGCTGATTTTATCAGCTTTAAATAGGAGTTACAAAAGACAAAGCTCTCCCTTAGCAAGCCCTGGTTTGCACAACACAATTCCCTGGTGCCTTTTCCATGTGATTCCAATATTGTTGCCACGATCTTCTAGATTAAAATAAAACTTACATTGTTAACGCTGGCCTTGGTTTGGAATTAGAAATGACATTTAATGTTTACCATTTTACACCCTAAATATTGCAGATGTGGGCACAAAAAAGGAAATATTACACAGTCACAGGATGTTTTTGTAGTTATAAAAGCCATCAGATGGCTAAAGTCAAAGTGAATTAGCAAATAGCCAAAATTATAAAAGAATATCTGCTTCAATCAGAAGTCCTCCCTCTGAAGTCTGTGAGGCTTCTACTTCTGAGGCATGTGAAAACTTCTGAAAATTCTGCCCCCAGGGAAGGTCCATGTTTAGGCAGCTGACTTCAGGATCCTATTTTTGGAACCTTTGGTTGAGATTTTAAATTGGATTTTTAGTGGGAATGGTGCCTGAATTGGTGCTGTGGGATCTTGAAGGCTGTATCTAAGATAAAAAAAAAAATAAAAAAAAATGGGAAGGCTAACATTCATTCTCTGGGGCTAGGTTCCTTTTTATTAGATTTTATATATCATAAAAGAAATGCAGCATCAGTAAGTGTTCTTTCATTTTTGCAGAGCATTTTTAAGGAGTTGTAGCCTTTCATGTTGCTGGTTTCCTTCACTGTCTTTTAGAATATCACTGGTAGGATTTCATAGAGAATTGATAGAGGTCTTCTTGGAGTGCTTCAGCACAGCTGAAAGTACACTCTCATGAGATGCTGTCCATGGCAAAAACTGTACATTGATTGATTGTAAACTAAACATACCCCTAAAGGTGTATGTGAAGAAATCTGTTCATGAGATAACCAGGAAGGGTTGCAGTGGGGTGGGTAAATCTGAAGCAAAGAAGAGTACTTATGATTTGTTCCTGAGGATGGGATCCTACTGAAGTGGCACAGGTTGGAGCAGTGTATCTTCTGCCTGCAGTCCAGTGCACTCAGTGTTGGATGAAGTGATCTTATGGGAGCATCCAAGATTAGCAGCTGGAAATAGGAATATAAAGGTATGAGCATGTCTGGATCTGAACATGCACCCTAGAGAACAGACAATGTGATATTTAGCAACACAGATACCGAATTCTCAGGGAAAGCTTAAAGAATCATTGCTTTTGAACTGTGTGGAGATCTTCTAAAATCCCTGTTCAGTGATAATATTTACATACTTTTCTGACATGGCTGTATTTATCTGTATTTCTGCAGGTCAGATCTTGCCAGCAAACCGAAACACACCGAGTCCCATTGATCCCGAGACTATCCAAGTCCCTGTCGGCTACGAACCCGACCCTGCAGATCTTGCTCTTTCCAGTATTCCTGGCCAGGAGATGTTTGATCCTCGTAAGCGCAAGTTCTCTGAAGAGGAGCTGAAGCCCCAGCCCATGATTAAGAAAGCTCGCAAAGTCTTCATCCCAGATGACCTGAAGGTAAATTGGAACTGGTGATGAGGCTGTTCCTGCAGGGCCTCTCACAGTCACTGTCTGAGGTGCAGGTTTGAGTGTGAATCTGTTTTCTCACATGAGGTAAATCTGTTTTCTCTTGTGAGGTAAATCTGTTTTCTCTTGTGAGGTAAATCTCTTTCCTCTTGCGAGGTCAGTCTGTTTTCTCATGTGAGGTAAATCTTCCAACCTAAACACAGCTCTGTTGTAGGATGAAACTGTTAACGGTTCTGAATGAGACTGGCAGGAGGATGTCCCTTAGTTATGCAACAGTTGAAATTCATGAGCTCAATATTCATTTCCTTTGTATGCCAGAAACTTCCTGTGTGACCTTGGATGAGCTTCCTTTGTCCCATATTTCCCACTTATGAAACAGCCTGATCATGTTTCCTTTTTCTTCATCTTCTGTCTATTCAGCATAGATTGTGAATTCTTCAGGGAGGAATCCATCTCCTTCAGGGTCCGTGGAGCACCCTGATGATAACAGAATGAAGTGTATTGTGTATTGTTTGGATGGTGCTTTAGCTCTGTGTTTAATAATGAATGGGAACACTACAGTAAACACTGCATTTCACTAATATATATTCACTAATCCAGGTGAAAGAATCATAGACAAGTTGTAGGAAAACAGAACAGAATTGTTCAGATGAGAGGTGTGTTTTTAATACAATAGTTAAAATACAATACTGCCACAATATTTAAAAAGAACGAGCACCCTGTCTGTGCCACTCACTGCCTCTGAGATGTGAAGAGCAAAGAACATGAAGACAGCAGGAAAATCGATCAGCTGATCCAGGTTATCAAACACTGTGAAAATTATTATTTGCAAGATTGTTTTCCCAGTATGTGCTTTCCCAGGAGATCTTTTTTATCAGAGGCAGTCAGTGCAGAATTTCATTCTGTTGTTGCTGCTGCCCCCAAGACACACACTGAGAGGCTGCTGGAGTGTGGGAATCCCTGGCTGCACGTGCACAGAGACTGGGATGCCATGTGTTTGCACCAGGTTGATAGCATTAGGGAAAGAGGCTATTTTTATCCCTAAGGATACTGTGGTGCAAGTTAAGAGCACAGAAATCACAACTCAAGGAGTGTTCAGGTGGTGTGTTACTGTTGCTTTGTAGTATCCTCATCTTTCCTTTGCAGAGGTTTATCTGCACCTTGTTGCTTACCTGGGTGATCCCTGTTGGGTTGCAGTGTTTGGAGTTCTGCTTAGAGGGAGCTGTTTGTCCCAGGCATGGCTGGAGTTTGCTCCCTAGTGCCATTCCTCACTCTGTCATGTCTCCCAGATATCCTTATTCATCGCAGCAAACTTCTGGCAGAGGTGCTTTTGGCTCCAGATGTGGCACCCAGCAGCGCCCAGGGTGCAGCAGTGGGGCACTTAGTTTCCACCTGAGAGTGAACTAAAAGTTCAGGGTCTCTCATTCCCTGGGGATAATCCCCTGGGTTGCCCTTGACTCGTTTCAGAGCGCTTGACCCACGCGCTGCCTCTGCCCTGGCATGTGGAACGGCCCTGGGTCCTGGGGGAGGGTAAGCAGATTAGACCAGTCAATCGTCTCTGGGCTGCATGTGATTTGGAAATGCCAGCCTTACCTCTTTCAGGCCTGGATTAAGGGATTTGCCATAGCAATTTGTTAAAATAAAGAGGGATGAAGCCTAGGTGGCACACTAATAAATTGCTTAAAGCTGATTTTTATGGAGTGGAATGAGATGGGAAATTATAAACAAGATTTGGGTCATAGCTTTTTGCTGCGTGCTTGTTTTTAAGAGGATTTTTGGGGGTCCCATCTAAGTACAGGTGAAGAGCAATTTAGAGATAGCACTGGCTCCAAATCAGCATTGCTGCACACCTTGTTGAGGCAGACTGATAGAAAGCAGTTCAAGAGTCCTCCTGCCAGCAGTTGTTTTGCTCCTGCTTTGCCTTAAGGAAGCAGCAGCAGAAGGTGCAGAGCAGCAGGATTAGGCTGGGAGTGCTCCAGGCTGAAGGACCCAGGAGTGGTGGGTGTTTGTGTGCTCAGTGCAGCGTAGGAGCAGCTGGGTCCTGTGCCCTGTGCTGGGCATGGTGCTGTGCTCCCGTGCTCGGGAGCTACACAGGGAAATGGAAGCATATTGAAAAGGAGGGGTGACCCTGGGAAGGGAAGTTTGACCTGTATGACCTGGCCAGGCAGTTTGAGGGTGAATGGCTGCATCACTCTAACTCTGCAGGGGGCTGAATTTCACTTTTCCTGAGAGATTCAGCCCACTTTGTATTTACTGAGTTGTTCCAAATTTCTAGAACTTGATTCAGTTTAAAAGAACATCAAAGCTGCCATTTCACTGAAGGCCACTTCATTGGAAGAGTGGAAAAATCAGGTGAAATTCAGTAGTTCCTTCGAGCCTTTGATGCACCATTGCAGTGAGGTGATAGAGGTAGTCCTTCAGGGATAACACTTTGGGAATGTGTTGGCTTATGAAACTTCAGGGGGAAGTGGAAGTATTTCTGGGAATACTTTCTTTTTTTCCCCCCAGTAAAAGCTAATTGTACTAATCTCTGTGGTTGGTACCAGAGCAGCCATCGCTGTTGTGCCAGGGAATCCTCTTCCAATGACTTGGTGGTGCACACAGGAACACTTTGGGGCTCTGTAGAGAGCTTTGAACAGAAAAAAATGAGCTGAACAGTAGATGAAATGGGTGATACCAACAAACAGAGTGAAGCAGGTGTTGGCTGGCAGAGCTGAGCAAGGCCAGAGGTAATTAGTGCTGCTCCAGCCACTGCAGAGGATGAGTCACGGCACGCGAAGGTGGATGTGCTAACTAGGGCAGCAGAGATGTGAGAGGGGTTGTACCACTGGAATATTCCTTCGTTTTTCCTTGGAGGAATTCACTGTCAAGAGGATGAGGGGGTTAGTGTAAACATTTTGACAGAAACATGCAAGGGCATCTGTGCTCCCTGGGTGGGTTGTGCCACGTAGAGCTGCCACTCCTGTCCCGCCGTGCCCGGCGCTGTCGGGATGGGATGGCACCGAAGTCCCGGAGGCGGTGGCTGGGGAGCACGTCCGGGTGGCAGCTCCTCTTCCCGAAATCTAATACCTTGTTTGTCTCTGCCTGTGTTTAATGAGCAGGATGACAAATACTGGGCAAGGCGCAGAAAGAACAACATGGCAGCGAAGCGCTCGCGGGACGCGCGGCGGCTGAAGGAGAACCAGATCGCCATCCGCGCCTCCTTCCTGGAGAAGGAGAACTCGGCGCTGCGCCAGGAGGTGGCCGACCTGCGGAAAGAGCTGGGCAAGTGCAAGAACGTCCTGGCCAAGTATGAAGCTCGACACGGCCCCCTGTAAATCTGAGAGGGGGGCAAGTGGAGTTTGGTTGGTTGTTTGGTTTTTTGTTTTGGGTTTTTTTTTTTTTTTTTTTTTTCCTTTTTTTTTTTTTTTCTCTTTGTCGCAGGTTGGCATTTGACTAGATGGACAATGTGTTTCCTGTTTGATAGCACCACGCCCAAACCAACCTTTCTGTCTTCAGCACTTTACCAGAAGCAGAAACAAAACTGACTTAACGTTGGTTTTCTGTTTTGTTTTGGGTTTGTTTTGTTTTGTTTGCGTGTGCGTGTCCCCGCGTGCGTGTGTGTGTGTGTGTGTGTGCACATGTGTGTTCCCAGGTCTGTGTCCGTGGGTGTGCCTGTGGGTGTGGGTGTGCACGCATCTCAGCACTTCCCATTTTTATGAACCCTCTTCAAAGGGTGCCACATTTTTACCTGGACTGTTGAGAAACCACCATAGTAAGCTTTTTATTATCTTTTTTTTTTTTTTTTTCAGTGCTGCTTCAGAGTAGGGTATTTACGTTCTTGTAATCAGTTCCATCCTCCTGATTTTACTTGGAAAGATCCCAGTATAAATTACTAAAAAAAAAAAAAAAGGAAAAAAAGAAGAAAAAAAGAAAAAAAAGTAGATCTCAGTTTTTTTTTTCAAGAGTAACAAGCTATCGTTTTACGTCTGTCTAATCAGAAAAGTTAACATGCTAATAAAGTGCACAAATAATAATTTAGTACTACACTGCAGAACTATTAATTTATAGATCGCTTTCGTTGTATTTTAAGTTTTTTGGTGATAATTGTCTTCAGATTTTAAAGTGCTGTTAGACTGAGTTAGCTGTACTCATTATAGATCCCATAATGGCTTCTCTGTAGCTACTTAAGGTTCCTTTTTCTCTTCACGGACCCCAGGTAGGTAGGTAGGAGTGTGTGATAGAGCACAGAGTTTGTACCTTGCACTGCCTGTACCTGAAGCAATAATCCTGTCGTGCGCTCGCGTGCATGCTGCCCGGATGTTCCCACTGGGAGTAGGATGGTTCCCTACCCAACAGGAGTTTTCCTGTCTTTGCCAGCGAGTTCCAAAAGTCAGAGAGACGTTTCCGTGGGCACGGTACCTGTGTCCCTGTGGGGGAGCGCATGTGGAAGGAGCAGGATGATTAGTTGAAGTGAGAACAAAATTCGTAGAATCAAATCAGATCCGATGTCGAAATCAGAGGGGCTTTTCTGTTTTCAGTTAGTTATTCCATTTTGTGATTAAAAGTTAAATAAATACCTAAATTCAGTTGGTTTTTCCTTCCCCCCCCCATGTTTTGTAATATATTTTCTGTGGATTATATCTTGCTGTTTTAAAAATCACTTTTATTCAGTTAGAAGAAGTCACTGGTTTGCAAAGCCCATTTTTTTCCTAGTGATTGTTGTTTTGAGTGTGACATGAACTGATGGTTCTGAACTTTATTGTTTTAAACTCTCTGCTTTTGAACATGTATGTTCTAATATAAAGTGGACTTCTGAAAAATGAATGTAAGAGACACTGGTGTATTTCAGGAGGGGATGGTGTTGTCATATACTGTGGTTAATCCAATCAATCTAAGTGTTTACTCTAGACCAAAAGGATAGATATTATAAAATGTATAAAGTTTATACAGAATAATTATAGTATGTTCGTTTTGTACAGTATTTTTCAAGTACAAATACTGACAATGTATTTTGAAAGACATATATATAGCAAAAAGAAAAAGCTATTCCATGTTTAAAATATATAGCAAAGATATATATTCTCCATTATTGTACAGAAAGGAAATGCTTAGGGGTTTGTTGGTTGTTGTTTTTTCTTTTTTTTTTTTTTTTTAAATCTTTTAATATTTTAAGCCTACCACTGGCACACCGACATGTTCTGTGCTTTAAATTAAATTTTTATGGAAGTAATATGGATTTCCAGGATGTTCCATATTACTGAAAAGGAGAGACTTTAGTATTTTCCATCAGAAACACATCAAGAAACTGTTTAACAGGGACAAAGCACAACATGGATTTTAGTCAACTATTGATTGGACAATACAATATTTTGTAATGGCAGGAAAATAACATATAACACAAAACCACTCACAGGCACTTCTGATCTGCTGCTGCTGCTACAATCTGTTTCCAGCTGAATACTTTTTTTTTATAAATAGCTCAGACCCTGTACACACTTTGTGTACTGCATACAGTTAGTAACACGTGAGGAAAATACGGTGCTACACGTCTTGCTCGCAGTTTTCTAAGTGTTCTGACATTATTCTCCAACAAACAGGTTGTTCATTCCATTAAATCATTTTTCATGCTTCAGGAGAAGGCGACAAAGAACTCAGCATTTTGGTCAGCATTAAAAATCCCCTCGCATGAATGGCACTTTTGCAGTATTTTTCCACAAACACACCTGGCTTGTCAGTGCCCCTTGACATGCAGGACTTGCCTGTGGACCATTTATTGGGTAAGCTGAATTTCCGTGTGCTGCAGCAAACTTTGAAGCGCAGTGAGTTATTCCCTAAAGGTCACTATGAGGCACTGGATGCTGGGGAGACCCAGGAGTGTGTGGCACAGGGCTCAGAGCTGCTGTGGGCACGTGGCAGCAGCACAACAAACTGCAGCAGCCCCAATCCCCCCCCGAGGGGGGTTTTTGGGGTGCCCCAGGAGCAGGAGTGAGGTCAGCAGTGCCATAGGCGAGGGGTGGGGTGTGACCACAGACCTTTCTATGACACGTAAAAGGCAGCTTGGGGAAAAAAAAAAAGTGACAGAGAATTCTTTTGTTTCTTTGGGCAGGGAAGGGGTGGGAGATGGTTTTTGTAGGCTGGGTGGAACAGATTTATTGTTATGGCCACAGAGGAGCACAGAGGTTTCCAGCAGCTGCCTGGTCCAGCGGTCCCAGAGCTGCTCCGGTGCCTCCTCACCCCTGGGAGAACAGGAGGGACTGGAAATGTGCACAGGCTGCAGCTTCTCCTTTGGGGTGAGGACTTTCCAAGGAGCCTGAGGGATTTAGGCACACCCCATTTGCTGTGGGAGTGAGGTACCTTGGCTGCTGAGAAAAGCTCATTTGTAAAAAAAAATTAGCACTTAAAAAAAAAAGGCAAAATATGTGGGCTGATATCTGAAAAAAACCCAGGTTATCTAGCCAGGTTGTCTCCCCAAAATAATAAATAAATGGAAGTTCAGCTCATTTTCAGTTCCCAAGGACAGCTCAGCTGGGTTTATCACACCTCTGATGGCTTTGTTGCTCATGAAGGAGCTTGTAGGTATAAGAGATTGTAATTTTATAAAAATAGAAATATATATATTTGCAGAATAATTAATAGCTTATCTAAATAATTCACTGACCTCTATTAAACTTATAAGCATTGGTAAAATGCTTGTCTTCTCTTTTGTTTTTTTTGCTGAAACTTAGAAGTGAAATTTTTTCTTTTTAAAAAAGAATGCCCTCTAGAAATCAGTGGGACTGGAGATGGATTTGTGATCCGAGCACCTTGGGGCTCTCCGTGGGAAAGCCCGTGGCAGAGAAGGCAGGGGGGGGTATTTCTTTTTCTATTTTGAATGGTGCTAAAACCAAGCACCATGGAAATAAAGTTCTGACTTGAATCCACAAAAGCAAGAAATTCAAAAAGCAGGGCAGGAGCCCGAGTGAGGCTCCGAGCTGGACTCGCTCCCTGTGCCCACAGGGGTGGGATCGGCTCACACCCCTCACACTTGAATCTCTTGCCTCTGTGGGTTTGTAATACCCCCAGTTATTGCTTTAAAACTATTTTTGCATGTAATTTACGATAGAGATGTGCAGTTTATTTTTATTTTGTCGACTTCTTTTTTTTTATGTGAAGAGATAAAAAAAAAAAATATATTAAAACTTACAAGTGATCAACCATCGTATTTCTGGCAACACCACAAGACAGCATTAAATACAAGTTTAACAAACAGATCAAATTACCTGTATGACAAATTACCTGTATGACAAGAAGTGGATTGCATCCTGTATGCTGTTCAGCCCAAATATTTTTTTTTGTCTGTTATTCTTAATGTTTAATAAACTTTTAAATTTTTCTTCTCTCACCTGTGTGCTTGTTTTGGTGTATCGGGGCACGGGGCTTTTGGGAGGGGAGGTGTTGGAATTTTTCTCCCCCATCCTCTGGTCTGTGAGTGCCCAGAGCCTCCAGCCTGGGTTGTGTCACATCAGGGGATGGACCCCAGGTGGGTGCAAATGTCCCCAAACCTGCCCAGCTGGCACCAGGGTTGGGTACAACCCCAGCAAATGGGTATTTACACCAGAGAAAATATTTCTAGTTGTAGTACAGTTAGTGCTTCTTCTTATTTTAATAAAATGTTTAGCTTAATAAGTATTAAAGGGATACAGTGTAAACTATATTCATCATTTATATATATATATATATATATATATATACACACTTCATATATCATGAGGTGTGATCATTCCTTTGTAATACATTCACAAAAATGCTGCACATTAAAGAGTATTTTTTATTATAGTGCATAACAGAACTCATTAATTTTATTCTCCTTTATATCTGATATTTTGTATAGACCACATGGCAGATAATACATACTGCAGGCTTTTAGTTTATATATAATAAAGTATATATTATATATATTTTTATATATATTATATATATATTTTCTCTCAGTGAGAGAAAAATGTAACTCACCACTAACACTTCTTTCTACAAGTTATTAAAATGTGTATGTATATGAGGGGAGTGTATTTATCTGTATGCATAGAGGTCATTGATATAAAGGTCTGGTTTTAATAAATATATATGTATATATATTTTTTTATATATATATATTATGCTCAAAGTACATTTGTTACACACATGTATGTGTGTGCACGTGCAAAATCACACACAAACACATCTATAAAGGTCTACATTTTAATATATAGTATATATTAGGCATAAAATCCATGTTTTAATAACACAGATGAATTCAGTCTCTTGCTTAATCTCCCCTTTGTCCGTGTGCATGCACTCATTAGTTTTATATATGGCTATAATATATAGAAATAAAGGGATATATTTAAATGCACGTTAAAAGTATGTGTGTATACAGAAAAAAGTTAAAATTGCATTTTCATATATTTATCATAATTGCTTTTAGCTTTATATTTTTATACGTGTTTATAAATATATAAACTAGACTTTATTAATACAAAGGTTTTAATGAGACAGAAAGTGTATTTGTCTAATTCACACACACTGTGCATCTGCACAAGCACATACATCTCTACATCCATTTGGCTATACTTGGGCCAATTAGACTTTCATACAGCATATTAGCAGCATTTACTCTATTAATAATACATATTTTTATCATTTTTAAATACATTTTATTGCCATAAAGGTCTGGGTTTGCTATATATGCTATGCACAAAATATAATTTCTGTAATAAAAAAGCACAGATGTCAGTGTGGGCACACAAGTCCTTGGAGCTCCCTCTCCATACAGATATGGCTTATATAGTTACAAATTTAATAATTGTATTTCATATAGAATAAATTCAGAATTTATTAAATTCTCTCAGAATTTAATTATTAAAGTCTCTCAGAATTTACTACTTGGATGCAGCTTTATAATCCATATGAAAAATATTGTTATCCAGGTCTTTTTGTGGTAATGCTGTGACCTTTTTGTGATAAGACATAATGCTCTGATTATGCACAGGAGTTGTCTTAGGACACCCATATAAATCAATATTTAGTACACCCATATAAATCAATATTCCCACACTCATCCCTGTACCTAAATAGCTGCAGATCTGGGTGTCCATGTACTGTATATATACATAAATATATATACATATACATATATATATATATACACACATATATATGTATATATATGTACACACAATATATTAGAGTAATAATATTATAAAGTAATACAAATACATATATATAATACATATACATAGCATAATTTATATCTTTAATATATATAAATTTATATCTAATATATATACACAATGATATGTATTATCTATGTATACTATGTATATGTATTACTTTATAATATTACTGTATATTTATGTGTGTATATATACCTATATACAGTAATATAAAGTAATACATGTACATGGTGTATATATATAATAAAAATATATGCTATGTATGTGTATTATACTATAATATGTATTATATATACTCTGTATAATCTGTATTATACATAGTATATATACACTATTTAATATGTATTTTATATAGATACTATGTATTATATACACTATGTATTTGAGATATATATACACAAATATACACTATATATACTACATTATATTCAGGCACATATATAGAGATACATATAGTATATATATATATATAAATATAAATATAGATATGTATATATTGTGTCCCAGTACTGTTGTATACACTGATATAAATTCAATTAAATTTTCATACGACATATTTAGCAGAATTTGATAATCTAGGTTAATATTTATGTATCTATAATTACCTACTGCTGTAGAGGTCTGTTTTTACTGCACATTATGATGCACAAAGTGTATTTGCTGTAACACAGACATGTATGAGCACACACACACACGTACACTCCCCTTGCTCTCGCTGCCTGTGTCTGTCTAGTCAGAGAGAAATTTAATAATTTTATTTCCCTAGAGCATATGGAACAGAATTAATAAGGTTTTCATTCAGATTTTATATGAAGATGCATCTAAAAATAGTCATTGCTGACGTATAAAGGTCTCAGTTTAAATATATAGCACCTATTGCACACCAAATATCTGTTTTAATGACCCAGAAACCCTCCCCTTCCCTGGACACACATGTGTCTGTGTCACACGTTTCCATCTTCACACTCAGAACAGAAAGAGAGGCTGAAAAAAAAGGATCTGTTTTTATTTACGCAGACACACATATAAAATAATGCGCAATAAAGGTTAAAAAATCGTATTTTCACATACCACGTTTAGCTGCATTTATTTTTAAAGGCTAGATTTATATATATATATTTTTGGTATTTATTCAAAAATATATAAAGTAGAATCTATCATGATGATGATTTGGAGTTAACATTTAATAAAATGTTGTTCAAGGCACAAAGTTTGTTCTAATGCACACACTCACCTCCATCTGTGAATGTGCATTGTACACACACAGAGCTAGATATAACATTCAATAATTACATTTTCATATGGCCTATTTTACAGCATTTACTTCATTTATATGGCTTTAGAGCTTTTTATATACACACATATTTTATTGCTATAAAGATCTGGCTTTGCTATTTATTTTATATAATATATAAAATATATTTATATAATATAATATATTTATATATTTTATATAATATATTTATATATTATATACTTATATAATATATGAAATATATTATATATTATAAATATTTATATTTATAAATGTATAGCATATAAGTATATAATATATTATATTATATATATTATATATATTATATATTATAAATCTATTCATTACAATGCAGAAACACACACCATTTGACTGCTTCTATATGTGCATTTAGCAGTGGTTTTTTTTATGATATTTTTATATATGGAACAGATAATACATAAAACATGCTTTTGGAGATGTTTGTATTTTTTATATACACTAATATATGTGACAAAAGGTTTTTACATGAGATTTTCATCACATACAGCACATGTACACATAGAGAGAAAATTCGGGAAGTATTAATATAGTAGCATAAATATACTTTAATATGTAAGTATATAAAATAAACCAGCCCCTCCTGGTCATCCCCTCCCCAAGCCCAGGAGACACCCCCCAAACTCATCTTCACGAGGTGCCAAGAGCACATTTAGGATCAGTTTTCCGGAGCTTTTGCTGCTCCGGAGTCCTGGCGCTCCCTTAATAACCCACCTGTTTTGGTTTTAAGATAAATTTGGTGGATTTAACATTTCATGGATGAAATGACCCCAGAAAATCCCCGATAAAAATAATAAAAAAGACTGGAAAAGTCCCATTCCGAGGCATTCCCTTCGCCAGGCACAGCCCGGGCTCCGGCAGCTCTGGGGCACCCGAGCTCACCTTATGGTCGGGTTTGGTGTTTCTCTTTTTAGTTTCTTTTTCTCAAGCCCAAATTTTCACGAAACCTGTGAGAATTTAAGAATCTGTGAGATGCTTTAAACCCTCCATTAAGCTTGCCCAGCTGCTCAAAAAATAATTCAGGAGCAAAATAAAGAGGCAGCAAGAGACAGCAAGTCTGGCTGGTGGGAAAAGAATCCTTAACGTTGTACTTGAGAGTAATAAGTAGGATTTGTCACTGTGCCTATGACCGGTGCATTTCCACCACGTATTCGTGTTTCATTTTTACATGTAATCATCCCTCAAATGCGAGGGCAGTGGGAGATATCCATGGGTGGGAAAGCTGGGAAGCAGGTCCAGCCTCAGGCAGTGCCGACACAAGGGGTCACACAAGAGCTGCGAGCGGCTCCCGAGCGCTGGGATCTGCTCCGAACTATCAGCTTTTCCTCCTCAATATCTGGTAGATCCTCCCTCCGTGGGAGGGGGACAAACAGCGTGTCACCCCATCGGCACCACGGCTTGGCCTGGTGCTCACCCCGAGCGCAGCAAAGCTCTGCCGGAGCCCCCAGTGAGAGACATCGGGGGCTGTGAGTGCCGGGGGTGCCCGGGACGCTTCAGCCGCTGTCTGGGAGTGTCAAACACACTTAGGCTTAAAAGGGTGACGCTCAATCGTTTTGCATAGTGGTAGACCCGATTTTAATTGAAATGTGAGCACTAACCCCACCTTCACACAGCAACCAGCAGCCAGGTTCCACCTGGGGTTGATGAAACCAGCCAGGGCTAATTCCTTCTAACCACGACTTTGGCCCAGCAGCCTCATTCCTCTCACCTGTGTTTCATTCCCTGTTTTCCCTCTCCACCTCTGCAGCCTTCAGCCAGAAACCACCTCTGGGAAAGGACACATCCCCCTGCCCAGCCCTGGCCCCTGTGCCCACATCGCAGATGAGCTGGATGGCAGTAGTGAGGCTGTGACACCCCAGTGGCCCGGGAGGAGGTGGGATGGGATGTCCCAGCATGGCACGGGCGGGAGGGACAGCAATGCCCTTGCAGGGAAGGGAATTATTGCCCTGCCCAGGCTTTGCGGCCCCTCGGGACTCCTCCCCTGCCGTTTGCCCCCCTGCCCTGCCCATCGGGCTGTGGCTGGAGGAGTCAGCAGCCAGGGTTGCAAAATGGGTTTGCAAAATGGGATTCCAAAGGCAAAGCCCCCCGGGAGCTGCAGCCACCTCAGCTGCAAACAAACAGCGGCGTCACCAGGGGCAGAGCCAGGGGATGCTGCTGCGGACTGGAAGGTTAGGGAGGAAAAGTCCCCCATGGGTCAGTCCAGGCTCCTCCTTGTTCCCAGCACAGTTCCGTGGTGAAGGGTCAGATCTGCTCCCCCAGAGCAGAAATGATGAACAGAGAACTTTGGGGCTGGATGGAAGCAAATGTGTCCAGTGGGATGCCCAGCACACCCTGGCTGGGGTGCAGGGGATTGTCCTGGAGATGCTGCCGGGAGCTCTGTGGGAAGCAAATGCAGCACTGGAGATGGGTGAGAGATTCCATTAAAATACTAAAAAATAATAATAATTTTTTAAAAGCCCAAAAAGTAATTAAAAAACAGAACTAAAAAAAAAAAGAGACAAAAACCCCCACACAAAACACCACCACCACCAACAAAACCCAACCACCAAAAAAATAAAATAAAAAAACCCCAACACCAGAAAACCCACCACCATCCAACAAAACCCCCCCACTCACAACAACAATAAAACAAACCAATAACTAGAACAAAGAATGCTAAGAAGTCACTCCCCTGGGATGCTGTGTGTGCTGGCTTTGGCTGGGGTAGAATTCCTTTTCCTGGTCGATGTCCCTCTCCTGAAACACGGGATTACAGCTCCTGCTTCCACCTCTCTCCCTCTGGACTGTCACTAATTTATGTCCCTGTGTCACATCAGCAGCTGGGAAAAGTGTCTGAAGTCACTCTGGAACACCCTGCTGACTCTGTCAAATGAGGTGGCCATGAAGCAACATTGAAGGGCTTGAGTTTGTTTAAATCTAGGGGGAAAAAAAAGCAAGGGAAAGAGGTGACAGCCTCCAGCTACAGAAAAGCTGCCTGTAAGGCCTCTTCTCTGAGCAGCTGCAGACAGGACAAGGAGTAACAGGCTTCAAGTACAGCAAAGAAAATACTGCTTGGGCAGCAGAAAAAAGTCAGGAGGGCAGAGGGTGAAACACTGAAATAAACTGCCTGGGAGGATTGTGAAATCCCCATTGTCAGAGGCTTTTCAGAAGGAGCTCGTCAGGAATAACAGGCAGAGTCCCTCTTCCCTGCAGGCAGAGGAGGGGCTAAAAATACCTCAGAGTCCCTTCAAGCTTTATTTGCACTCATTTAGCAGAAGGCTGATTAACGTGCCCACCACCACCATCAGCTTCAAGACAAAGGCCATTCCCATTCAAACATGTACATATATGAAGACATATATTAAAAAAAAAAATAAATAATCCATGTTCCCCTCCTAACCAAATCCTCAGCTTCCTAAGTGCATGGGTTCTGATTTGAGGAGCTGGTTGAGTTCCCACAGCAACAATGTTGAATCAATTTAGGAGCATTTATGATGCTCCTAAACCACTGCTGTTTGAAGCCAAAGGTGCCACAGGTTCCCCAACTTCAGTAGGTGTTGTGGGTTGAGTTTCAGAGTTTCAACATCCAAAATAACTACAGCTCTCCATCCAAACATTCTGTGGTTTGCTCTGGATTTCCTGTCAGGGACAAGGCTCGGTCTCTGGCTGACCCTGTCACAGAAGCCACGTCTGGTCACACCTCTGTGTCACCCCTGGAAGCCAATCCCACCTACCACACGTCAGATGTCTGCTGGAGCTACACCCACTCACTCAACAGCTTTTCACCTGTGAGAAAATCTAAGGGAGATTTGCAAAGGCACCCAAAGGATTTGGGCACCCAAATCCACGCCAGCAGGGCTCGTGCTGCTAAGCAACAGGAGCCTGTGAGAGCACAGGAGCCTCATTAGTCAGTGATGTAACTTCTGTTATAAAACCCGTGCTGGCCTCTCTGCCAGCCTTTGGCAAGAGGATTTTGGTTGCCCAGCTTATCCTTAGGAACCAGCCCCCTGGTTCTATGAAGAGAACAAGTCTTGCTGCTCTCTGCTCACCACAGACAGGAGGAGGATGCCTGGGGTGGAAACAATCCAGCAGACAGACCCCCAGCTCTGTAACAAAACATCACCCACAAAATGCTACCCAGACAGGAATTAAAAAACTCTTTTTCCAAGAGAGCAGTGCTTTCCCTGGGGGCTGGATCAGTGAGGCTGAAGTGCTCCATGTGTCCACACATGGTACAGGTGCTCTGAGGGTGCTCTGAGGGTGCTGCACCTCAGGCCTCTCTCTGCTGAATTCTCCAGACAGGCTGCAAAGCTCATCCAAACTGCTGCTTGTGCCACTTGGGCAGTGCTGGTTCTCCCAGCACTGCTGGGACATCAAATTAAGAGCATCCCAATGCTTTCAAATAGCCACTAGGGAACATCTCAAGTGTCTTATGACCATTCTGTTCCCAGCCTATGACAGTGCTTGGTGAATGTATCCCAAAAAATGATGAGTGAAACACTTTCAAGCAGTAGAATGGCAACAAGCAGCCTCTGTCTGTCAGAGCACAATGGTGGCACAAGCTGAGAAATCCAGGGAAGGCAGAAAGCACCCACACCCTGGAGGCAGCTCTGCCTGCCATCCTGGCCACTCTTTTGTTGACTATTTTTAGCTTTAACCTCATGACACCTCTATTGATGGTGAAAGCAATCAGCAGCAGAGCCCAGCATTCTGTCTTCTTTTAAAAATAGCAAAGCATGGAGAAAAGATTTAGTCAAGCACATGATGTGAACATGACAGCCTTGGCCTCCAGGGACATCTCGTGGCTACACACACCAGACCCAAGTAAAGAACTGTGCAGAGGTCCTGACCAGGAGGAGAATTTAAGCAAAAAACAAACTATGAAAAACTTTAGCATCTTGCCTGTAACTTGCTCATTCCGGCCCCTGCAAGATTTTATAGAATCACAGAATATGCTGAGTTGGAAGGGACCCATAAGGATCACTGAGTCCAACTCCTGGCCCTGCACAGGACACCCCAAGGGTGACCCCATGTGCCTGAGAGCACTGTCCAAACCTGCTGTTCCAGGGAGCCTCCGAGTATCCCATTTTTACACCAGAATTCAACTGATAACAGCAAAGGCTGCAAAAACCACGTTCAGCCACTCAAGCCTCACTTACTTACCTAGAACTGGGAAACAGTAACACAATTTCTCATCACAATCACAAATAATCAAAGGGATGTGGGGAAGACAGAACTGGCAAAGCAGCCCTGCTTTTACACCTGCTCCTGGTATAGAAGGAAAAATGCCTTTTTGCTCTTTTTTTTCCTGTTGGCTTAAAATCCCCAATGCAATTCAAAAATAAATCCTTCACTTCATAGAATTATTTTTCTATTCACATGATACTTTGTTATAAAAGCATGACCTAAGTACCTGCAGCATCCCAGACATCTTCTGGAAAGGTCCATCTGCAAAGCTGAAACGTGTGTTATCACTGTTTCATTTAGACTCGGCCTACTTGTTGCACTTCTAAAACCTAAAGGCACAGAAAATACAGAAGCAAGTGCTTTTAAAAACATTTGCCTCAGGAAGACAAAGAAATCACATCTCTGTACAGCAGCAAACATTACTGGGAAAGGCACTGCCTCTACTCCTGGGAGGAAAGAGCCTGGAGAGCTGTAGTTAGATGGAGGGGAAAAAAAGAAAAGACTAATTGATATGCTTGTTTTCCAGAAAGAAACATATTTTTTAGTTCAGCTTGTCTCTATTTTATGCAACGATCCTCCTCTAGGGATGGAAGCAAAGTTATGTATTTCAGTGTTCTAAGTTGAAAAAAAGAATCCCAATATATAATGGTATAAGAAAATTGATCCAGAACAGCAAAAGGCAAAGCAGCAAGTTCCAAATATTGACCAAATGGAGACAGAAATATACTTTTTTCCATACCACAAATTAAATAACTTGGATTGCAGTCTTTCCTACTACCTTTAAAGCATTGACTGAGCAAGCATGAGGGTCATCAGCTTCAACTTGGGATCCCTTGTGCCAGGAGTGGCAGCAGTGTCCATCCCTGACTTCCCTGGGTAAGTGCTGGAGGGGGAAAAGAATAACCACCAAGAATACAAGTGTTTCCAAATTGCACCAAATGTTTATTGTTAGTCTAGTACATTCAGTATCATATTGACTAGAATACAGTAATTCAAAATATTTTTGGCAAATTGAAATTTTTTAAAAACCATTTCAAACACTCCAAAAAGCAATGCCATGAAAAATTAACTTAAAATTAAAACATACTCAAGCAAATAGTTTCACTTTCGACTACAGAAAACCTTTACACGTATTTTAGTGGTTTTAACAGTACTGCATTTCAACAAAATATATGAACTCACAAAAAGTGGAAAATATTAAAATAGACACAATGTTAAAAAACGGAGGCATCCAGATGTGTGAGACTGTTGCAGCAGGAATTACCTGCCCAGCTCTTCTCTTTGCTCTCTTTTGGGGCAGTTCATTATTCTTCTGTGGTGGTGCCACTTCTCTGATCACCTGCTAAACACCACACAGCGAGATTCTTCAATACTTTGAACTTAAAATTTGTCCCTCTTGTAAATTCCCTGTACAAATGTAAATATTCTAAAATCTGCTGCCCTCTGGCAAATCTAAGTGGAACTGGGACCTTTAAAACATCCCTATCTTGCTACTCATTGTTTGCAGACAGGCAATATCCAGAACAAAATCTGAGAAAGGCAACGCATTTTGGTTTTGTTTTTAAATACTGACATGAAAAACCGAGTAAATTAGAAAAAGGATAAAGTCAATCTTAATATAAGACATTCATTACATAGTGGGACAGGATACAATTATTGGGCAAACAGTATTACAATGACTCTTCTACACTGGTCATTACAGCACGTGTTCTACAGTCATGACTCGCTACCACAGCTGGATTTCCTGTACAGACAGACAGCAACAAGGACCAGTTTTACTGTGTGAAGCCCCAGCATGACACCACATCGAGTTCCCCAAGCTCTGCTCCCTGGAAGGCTGTGCTTGTGGAGAACCACGAGCTCCAGGTGGTCAGTGATGCCCTGAACCTGCTCTGACCAGGATTTCCCAGCAGAACCACCCCAACAGAAGCTGGTGGGACCAGGTTCTGTTGGTGGGTTTAAATCCCTCTGGAAATCCAAGCCTTAATGTTACAGCCCTGGAGAAATCACTGGTTTGGACAGGGAGCATCAGCTGCCCCCCTCCCTTCACATCTCCCAGCCTTCACCCCAACCACTGCCAGGCTGGGCAGGACTGGGAACCTCGAGGAGACAATCACCTCAACTATTCCCTTTAAAGCACTTCATCACGAATAAACCCAAGCTAAGGTCCGTTTCAGTGGTACTACAGACCAGCAGAGTGCTGTCATGTTAGAACTCAGCAGAATCACATTTAGATTTTTTGTTTGTAAAAGTGGTTACTACACTTACACCTTTAACACAACCTTTGGAAGAGGTACAAGGTTTGCTTGTCAGGACAGGGTGTGGAATGTAACCATTTCTTGCAAGAGTTTGCAACATGAGTAGCTGCATAGATGACAGTTGTGTGTCTTCAGTTCAGTAAATGTACTTTTAAAGTTTACAAAAAACACAAAAAAGTTTCTATAAAAGTTTCACATTATACCAAGATAATGAGTGGTAAAAGTAGATTAGTTGTCTGTGATTCATGTTTAAGAAATGACTAGTGGGAAGGTGATAGAAACCAATTTCAAATCAAGAGCGTTAACGTTTGCACTATTGCACTGACTTCCCCATTTCAATCGCTAATTTAGAAAAATTCACGTAGTTAAAAATTGTAAAATTAAACTAGGATACAAAATTTGTTTGTAAACATCAGGTAGCCAGTTCTGCTAACGTGGAATGGACTCTTGGTACTGCAGTACAGTATCCTGGTTATTTACAGCACTTGCCATGTGATGGGCAATGGCAGGACACAAACATCAGTTCACAGTAATTGTGTTCACAGAACTACCAAAGTCAGTGCAGTTTTGCTGTGCAATTTTTTTCCAATTTCCCCGAATTCCTTAAGTCAAATAATACTGTTACAGAGGCCGAGTGCAGATTATTTTTATACCTATAGATATCTATCTCTCATAAGTGGCGAATTTTGTCTGCAGGACTTCTGTAAAGGTACTTCCAGATGGCATAGTAATGGACAGCAGCTGCTGTGGCCACGAAGACGTGCCAGATGGCGTGGGCAAAGGGGATCACTCCATCACTCTTGAAGAACACCACGCCCAGGCAGTAGATCAAACCTCCCCAGGCAACCTCCTGCAGCCCCTCCGTGTTGGTCTGTCAACAAACAGGGACAGGTCAGTGTGGGCTGGGAAGGGGGCAAAGAGTTCTTCATGTGTAAAATGCAAAGTGATTTCTTCCCCCCCCCCAGCAAAGGAAGGTGGGTGTCACAGCTCAGAACATCTTGGACAAGGGGAAACGCAGTGTATTTATATCACACTTTGTGAAATACACAGTGATATATTTATATACTGTGTCCCAACAGCACTGTGGAAGTTATGACAGCATAACTCAAGAACCAACACAAGTCTGATGGTTGGCTTCATGCTCATTAGCAGAGACAAAGAAAACCACGTTACTGTGTGCAAACTTGAGTTTAAAGCAACTCCTACTGGTTGGATGAAACATTCAACAAGGTTTTGGTACAGCATTCAGTGGAGCAGTTAAGGCATTAGCTTGAGAAGATGTCAGATTTATATTATTTATATTTATTTTGTATTCAGCAGCAGAGAGGGTTAATCAACATTATTTAAAATGTGCAAGTACAAAAAAATGATAGTCAAAGTTTTGAAGTGGACAAGACCCAGTAGGATACTTTTCAGATGCATCAAGAAACCCAAGCTCTGTTTATCTCCCCGGTGCAGCCAAGGTTCAACAAAACAAGGCAGCACTTCACTGAAAGGTAGATCCAAAATATAACCAGCTGTATTTGGTTCTTCTGCAGAGAATATTTACAATTATGGTGGACTAAAATAAACATTTTTTCAGAAAAAACAGAGCTGCACTGAACCTAATCTAGTTATAAAAGGCAAGTTTGTTTGTTTGTATTAGTCACATTCCTTACCATGGATGTCACTACCAGAGCAGGAGAAAATCCCATCGCTAAATAGAAAAAGAGTTCAACGATCTTATACCTAAAAAGGAAGGATTTGAGTCATTTAAGGAGGTACAAGAGGATGGACATTTCCTTCAACAGTAAAAAAAAGTTTTATGTTAGCATGGGTCCATTAAATTATTCACAAAGCTTTCCATGTAGAGACATTACCAATGTTTTTTGACAAAATTACTCTAGTATTTATCTGCATTGTACAGTTGCAGGCAATACCTTCTCTAAATACTGCCTAGATGCCTTCCCTTGCATGAGGTACTAGTGAGAATAAAAGATTGAGACAACTTAAATTTTCTTACTGGATGAGAGCCTCAGTAGCTCATCTCCCAAACCAAAAAAAAAAAAAAAAAAGTCTGGTCTTGTTCTCTGAGGATGATTTTCAGTTTGAAGTCAAATGCAAAGAATAATTCTTACTTTTCATGGTAGAGAAATACATAGAGGGTTCCCCCAGCAGCCATCAGCCAGATAAACCATCTCATGTGAGATGCCAGAGGTCCCAGCTCACGGAGGTTTAACCTGGAGGCACAAAGGTTTCAAGAGACAGAAGTGATGAATGAACACACTGACACACTGGCAGTGGGGCTTGACAAAAGTAAATAAAGATTCAGGGCTTTAACTTCAGCATGATGGGGGAGCAGGCACTGGGACATTCCACCCACAGAGAGGCAGAAGGGGTTTGCATTGATGGGGTACCTGGAATATAAATAAACCACTTGCTGAGGTTTTCTAACATTACTTTCTGTTCAGCAAGTCCCAGGAGGTTACATTACGTTGCCTCTCACAGCACAGAATGTGGGCAGCTGCACCTAAGAAGGTACCTACAGATTTTGGATTTGGTTCCTTACCACGGTGCGTATGAGGCTGCGATGAAGACGTAGATCATCATCCTGTCACACATGTGGAAGCAATGCTCCATTGTCCTGGCAAGAGAGAGCGAGTCACCAGGGCAGATTTGGCAAAGACTTTTGTATCATCTCATTCTCCTGATGCACTTTGGAATTACTTTGGGGAAAACCCCATCAGCTCCACGACCTCTTAGAGCCACGTGGAAGGAGAGAGATACGTAAGAGCTGAGCACTCCTCCATTCCTCTTCCCTGCTCCAGCCCACCGTGCATCCTGCTCCCTGGCAGGGAGGCAGAGCTGTCACATCAACTCTGCCTCATCCAGAAACTATTTAGTGGCTACTGGCTAGGTCCAATTTACAGCCCAGAATTACACAGGGGTCATAGTGGGACCAAAAAACCAAAATAAAATAAAAAAAAATAATAAATCACGTGTCAGTTTTGCTGCCTTGCTCCCAGAGAGGCTTTCTGCTGGTTAGCTGGCTATTGTGTTATAATTCTCTTGGCAAACTCTGTGTTCCTCAAAGCACTTGAGCATGCCATAGTCCCACACAGTGTTCTCATTTCTGCAGTGGGGCATTATCCATCATCCACTTAGACTATGTTTTTCCCATTCTGCTTCTGGATTAAGAGCCACTAGGGCCCACAAAAACACATGTTTTCTTTGTGAAAAAGCAGCAGACACTGAAGCTCATCTGTACACGAGCTTGGCTCACTATTTCTTCCGACAGAATCGAGGGTGGTTTTTGTCATGATCCAGTAAAAAGCACCACTCCAGCCTGCAGTAAAACCGGCCCTGACTGAGAGACACAACGGAAAAACATCACAGAACAAAGTGAAACGTCCTCTCCCGATACCTTAAGTGACTCTTTTTCCAAGACACGATGTGAAACACCGTGGAGACGATGAAGAGGGCGCAGAGCCCCACCCCGTACATCCACGCCGTGATCTTCTCCCAGCGATCGTCAGACAGCCGGTGCAGGAGGGCACTGCCCACAATCGCGGGGACAATGAGGAACTGGGAAAACAAAGGGACACTGGTCAGCCTTCCCCGCAGTACCACCCACAGAGCAGCACCAGCAGGCAGGGAGAGCTGCAGCGAGGCCATCCGGCCTGTCCCCACCCACAGAAAGTTTGTCATTGAGTTTTAAGACACAGCAGCATCTTGGACAATGGCTCAGGCAACAGTTACAGCTGTTTGTGCTAAATCTCTCCTCCCATGGTAGCAGGGAAGGTTACCAGCTCCTCCAGCCACGACATAAAATCAGACAAAAAAATTGCCAAGTCTTAGCAGTGGTTTTATTTTCACATTCTGCCTCGTTTCTTTAAAACCATGTTGACATTACTCCAGATTGGATTCAAGCCACCTCTAGTGCACAGAGGCAGAGCACAGGACAAACCAAAATAAACTTGAATCCCACATGAAAAGAACAAAGCATTTAGCAGTGTGCAGTTGAGAGAATTAAGCAACAGTTTTGCAGAACTTGGGTTTTAGATATCATAAATAAATCAGCTGCAAACTTCTCTCATGAGCAGATTCTTAATGCACAAAGATGTTCTATTAATGCAGTGTATCCAAGTCTGTTTTCCTTCCCACCTCCCTCTCAAGCATTTTTAATTCACATCTTCCCAAACAAGCACTGTTTGAACACCATGATGGAACTAGAATTAGCATGTTTGCATGAAGCATCCAAGAAATGGGCTGCAGGCTTCATATACATTTAAAACTACCCTCCTTTTCAGAATAAAATACATGATGCACCTTAGTATCCATCAGAAAAAAAAAGGAAAAAAGGGAGGGGAGAAGGAAATAACCCAAACAAAATAAAAAAAAAAAACAAACATGTCCAACAAGTATCTAAAGAAGAGAAGCAACTGGCTCAGATATTTCTACCCCTCTGCTTCCACTATCAAGGCATATCCTTGTCAGCCTTCTAGTTAAAAAGGCTGCACCAGTTCCCTTCCAGGCCCTACAGTGTGTCTTCAGATGCTAATTGGTTCACTTGAATTGCAAATAAGCTTCTTAGGTTAAATTCTCCATAATTTAACCCAAGTCTGTATGCTAAACAATAAAGCCAGGAACAAGCAATGTTTAAACAAATCCACTTTGCATTACAGGTTGGATAGCTCAGAGATCAAAGTTCTGGCCTGGCCTGCACTGTCTGTCCTTTTTCTACTGACAGACCAGGAGACATCGAGGCTCTGATCAGTGCAGAGGATGCAGAGCAAAGCAAATGGATCTAATAAGCAACTGGTTGATCCAGAGAGCTAACAACACAAAAGAAGCAGCTTTTCCTTCTGGCTTTCAAGCACATCAGCTGTAGCTTCGTTACTATTGTATTGTCCTATGTTTTGCAAAATTTAGTACATTTACACCAAAGCTGCAGAGCCATGGAAATGAAAAGTATGGCATTGCTTTATCCACAGCACTGGGACCTGAGGTGAAAACACTTCCTGAGCTCTGGAATGAGACTCTGGAAGTTGACTTTGTGCACTTTCAGGCCAAATATAGTCTGCCAGTGTGGCTCCTCGTTTATCACCAGCCCTAAGTTTCCATACACATATCCCAGACAGCCCCCAAATTCAGGGAAGGTTGAAGGAGATCAGTCACTCCTGTTTTCCACATATGACACACAGTTTGAAGTGTGGCTGAAGCCCTTGAGGCAGCCAGGAAGGGATGAGATGTGACAGTTGCTTCAGTTGGGTTCTGCAGGACACAGGAGGATACTCGACCCCAGAACAGTGTTGAGCCGTGTTTCTTTAGGCTGTGCAGTCCCACTGTATCCACATTTATCAGTTTTCTTCCCAATTTCTAGTGCAAATTTCAGTTTTGACTAAACTTCAGAGACAACTAAAAGGTTTCAGGGACATCATGTACCCACAGGTACAAGGCAAAATAGGAAATCCCTCCTAATTCCCTACTAACAGCCGAGGCATGAGCTGCTCAGAGGCTCTGCTCGAGACCACTTCAGAGGAAGGAAGCCCTCTTGGGAAACAAGATTTAGATACTGCACAGAATAACTTGCCTTTCTTACACAGATACCCCAGCTTTTTACTGATATGCTCAAATAAATATTTCACAAGTGAAGCTTTGATGTGTGATGCTCAAATAGGCCATAACAAAGTTCAGTGTCAATCAGCTTTTCCCAGTAATTATTTTATCTAAAGTAATAGGGTTAAAACAAATAAGCAATTTTCTTATCACTTCCTTCTCTGCACCTTCAGAATGAAGAGTACAAATGAGCACATGAATGAAGACCTGATTTAGTCCCTTTTCTGCCTTGTCCTGGCTCTGCAGAACAATTCCCCTTCTCCCAGGATACAGCTCTATACCCCAGGAGAAGGACTGACTGTTTTATTTTAAGTATTCTATCTGGAAACACTTTCCCCTCTGTGCCTGATAGGCACCATGGGAACAGTCAGACTAAACAAGAGATGTTTTATTACTCTGTTTTTTGGACCAAAAATAGCTGGATTAAATACAAAATCCAGAAATGATACCCTGCTGCTCCAGCCAACTGGATAAAAGTCCTTTAGATAGCAATGCCATGACAGACAACATATGGTACAATGGGCTTCATCCATCTTACAAAAGAAACACAACACTTCAATTGACAAAACAAGGCAGATTTTCCCATGTTCATTTGAAAAGTCTCCAGTACAAGAACTACATTTCAATCTCCAGCCTTCAGAAGGGAGAAGCAATTATCAGTCCTTTAAAAGGAGGGATACTTACCAAAAAAAGTAGCCAGAGAATCAGATCTAAGAGAATGAGTGTGATTGTGCTGTGTCATTTCAGGGTGATGACACAGCATTTCTAAGTTGCCAATATTCTCAGGAAAAGAACAGCTACAAGTCACAAAACCTTTGCTTATTTTCATCAAGGAGTGCAACTCTTCCAAATGATTATCATCAAACCCAGTAACTTAATGTACTGAGGAGAAACCCAGAACTGTGATACTCCAATTTACTAATTTTAGCACCTTGATTAATCCTGGCTGCATCACAAGTGGGGCTGGAAGAGAGAGGTGCAGAACAAAAGAGAAGGCAACAGTTTCCTAAGTTTTCTAGACAAATGCCAGAACAAACTGAGAGCATGAAAGTAAAAACCCCTTTGAAATAAGGAGGAAGACAAAGGAATAAAATATTTTTATTTACAGCTATAGGCAGGAATCTTTAACACCCCCCCCATGTTACGTATTTTGGGAAACCAACTACCACAAACTGTCGGGATGAGCAAAAAGCCTTAAGGCACAAAGAAAGAGGCTGAAACAGTAACCTGTGAACCTGAGCAGACCCACTTCAGGGAAATTACACTCTCTGGTTACCAACTTATAGCAAAGTATCTTCCCTCTGTCTGGGATTCTGCTCAGGATTCTGCTCCATTGGCCAGTGTTTTATCTGTGTTCTTCGTTTCTGTACACAATTTCTTCCACAGTAAGGTTTAAAAATCTGTTGGAAATTTTGCTTTTGCACATAACAATCATGGCAAATTAAGTTATTTTCTGTGCACTAAGGGCATAAAGATGGTCCATACTTTTCCTCTTGGGAAAGGAAGACAACAGAAAGATCCACAAAGCTGCCAAAACTCACGTGTGACACGTAGAGGGAGCCATGAAGGGCTGTGTCCATGTCCAGCTGCCTGGTCCAGCAGTGCCCTCCTGAAGCCAGGTACCATCTCTCCCTACTCATCAATTGTCCCCTCAAATAAGGAGACCAGTGCCATGGAGTGGGAAGCCCACGGGCAACTTGTGCTGTGCCACACACAGTGCAGAGAAACTCTTCCTACAGTCAGGTGCAATGGAGGCACTTTCATCACAGGAGCCCTTCTCAGATTTTGGTGACCCCTTCTCCTGTGCTCACATGTCCTGCTAAATGCTCCAAGTGTCATTTTTTAAATATTTACTTTACTTCTATTTTTCCAAGCACTGCACAAACCCAGCCTGGAATAGAGGCCATGGCTTAATTTAAAGAATAGTTCCTCCTTTTAAGGCAGCTGAAAGAAACTTTTTGAGCAGTTTTAAAGCAAGCCATGCCTAAATTCTGAGGTTTTAACACAACAGGGCACATCTTTTGTCTGATAAACCTTATGTACACTAGAAAGTTTCATGATGAAAGAGCCATCCCTCCCCTCAGACTTAGCTTACCTTACAACTCCAATTCTTACAACCCCTGCTTCTCTCATGCACTGCTTCCTTCCTGTTCTTCTAAACACAGAGAACAGTCTTTTCTGTCTCTGTTTTCAACTACTGAGCTGCCCTTCCTGTCTCCTACTGTCTGAAGGCAAGGCAGTGCTTCATTTAAAGCTAAAAAAAAAAAAGATCAAGGCATTTTAAATAGCCTTACTAGCTGGAAATTTGAAGATGCCTTACTCTGCCACAAAAAGTTACCTTTTAAGCATTGTAGCAAAAAAAGCTATGCCTGGGATTCTGTACCCTCATTTATCATTGGGGTTTTTTTTTATTAAGCAACTGCCTAAACTGATTCCTGTGTAATTTTAAGTCAAAAACCAGGCGGGATACCTGCTGAGGAGTACAGCCCCACTCATAAATTACAAGTGGACTGCTTCCTGAATTATGAATATATCTCTTTATTCCAAACCTTTATGGAGAGCCATTGCTAAATTCTGTTTAGAATTAGCAATGTCTAATTGAAAACTCACACTATGGCAAAGACTCACCCCTTTGACCATCTAACATTTAATAACAGTCTGTGACACAGAGAAGCTTTTTCTGTATAATCCACTGTTTTCCCAGCTTAGATTCCATTTCAAGCCTTTAATTATTGATCAAAAGTTAGTTATTGCATCCCTCTTTATTTTAACAGTTCATGGTAGGTTTTAGCACATAGTTTGACTGTTCAGGAGGTAATCAGACAGCACAGACTGCAGCATTCCAAAAAATACTGATGCATCTTGGCTGTAACCTCCTGCTAACAGGCAGAAATAAGACATGCCTGTTTTTCAACTAGGTGAAAGCTAAAATTGCTAAGGAGCACAGCAACCTCTGCCAGATATTTTGAAATCTAACTTTTTGGCCAGAGCAAACAAGATTTGCACAAGGATTATGAGATAAACTACATATTTGTGCTAACTAACAGAATGTTGCTTCATTCCCTAGGCAAGTAAGCATATATTTACATAATGCTGTACATGAGACCCTTGGCTTAGGAACACAGAAGCTTCAGTTAACTTTTCTATGTGTAAAAACCAAGTGATTCTGTTTTTACCAGCACCATGGAGCTGTATGTTGGTTATTTATAAAATATTCACAAAGGATCCTTAAGAACAGAGCCCCTTCTAGAGCTGAAGAGTCCTGGGCACTACCTTGAGCTCTACAGCTCACTCAGACTCTCTAGAGATAAGGGACTGAGGACAAAGTCAAACATACTTCAAATGTTTGGAGTTAAACAAGGGATTGAGGAGAAGCACAAGCTGCTTTTATAAAAGGGCAAATGCTATCTCAAAAAACAAACAAACACATTTTTAAGTCCTTTTCAAAGTGCCAGACAGCAAATTAAACTTCCTAATTACTAAAAGAAAAAAAAAAAAACACAAAAAAAACCCAGCAAAGGGGACTGCTTTCCTTATTCTGTATGTCTATATTGTATATTCAAATGTAGAATGAGTCTTTAAGTTATGAAAATAAGGACAGAGTGGGAGTTTTCACAAGGCTGTCAGCACTATTGGTGCCTCTTTGCAAAACAGCAGATTTCTTGAAGAATCGATTCCCAGATATCAAGTATCAGAACTGAGCCAGTCCAGCTTTTCTAGCTCATACCCACATGAGTCTGATGAAGCCTATACCTGAACATGGATAAAGCTTTCTTGTACTTGCAGTACACAATGTTATGTCAGCACAGAACTGGAAAATCCACCTTGCAGGGTTAACTATTATTGGCTTATATTCCCTTTCTCATAGGCATCCTTTGACTGGGAGAGAGGAAAAATGTCTAGTTAAAGACTTATAACTTTGCTAAAAAGGCACCTTATGAAGCATCTGGAGCTCCTGGAGATTCAGAACAGGCGCCAGCCATCACCAAACATCTGATTTTCTGGACTGCCAGAGCTAAAGCTTATACACACAAAACCAGTGAGGTCGTAAATATGAATACACTTGGGCAAAGGTGAGCATTTAGCAATCCAAACCCACAAAAATTCACTGAAACGTCTGGTTTAAAAAAAAAAAAAAAAGAAAGAGAAAAAGAGAAAAAAAAAAGAAGTGTACTTACTGCATGTGTGTAACAGTTAGCAGCATGCTCATAGCAAGTGGGTTTGTAGCGGCTGTTGGCTGGAGCTGGGTGGTTCATGAACCTGTTGAATAATTAAGAGGCACTTTTAGGCAAGTTAATAAACCATCTCTTGGAGTGTCCTGAAGGAATATCTCCAGCCTAGCAGCGTTAAGAAATATAAGTACAGACACGTTCAGAGTTACTGTCATTTAACCTGAGTTGTCCCAGGTCCTCCCCACCAGCAGCACACGTTAAAGCAATTTCTGTGCCTGCCTGTCGCAGGGCTTGGTTATCTTCCATCAAGGCTTCCCACACATCAAGACTCCCTCTTTTCTGACAGCTTGGTCAGATGAAGAATGAACTACTTCCTATTTAAATTAGATAATATGGACTTGAATTGCTCTTGAAATCTGGACTTCACAGCTGCCAAGGGTTACTCTTCTTTTAAGAAGTTCTTGAAACTACAGCAATAATCCAGTTCTCCAACACCCTGGAATAAACCAACCTGAACACTGACTTTTTGATTCCTATAGCAAGCAATATTTGTGTTTGGAGTATTGGATGGCTCATTTTTTCTTTAAGGCCAATCCCATCTTGTGTCTGTAACTAAGATTCGAGATACACAGGGATGAAAGGAGACTCTCACGGTCAACTCTGAAGAGGAAAAATTTCAAGAGGTTTACCATAGACATTCCACCTTTTTCTCTAGGAATTTTCAAACATTACCTAACAAACAATCAATCACACCAAACACAGTCTGTGCAAGCCAAACAGAATATGATGAAACTTGAGAAAGCTTTGGAAGAACTTGCCAATGCAAATGTTTCATTTGACTGTAGTAAAATACCCAAACACTTGAGTTGTTTCTGTGAAACTACACAGTTTAGATCTGTGTAGAAACACCTGTAAAAGACAGCACAAATCTATATGCAAGCAGTTGAATCAGAGCTATAAACTGCTCCAGCTCCAGTACTGTGTGTTATCCCAGCACAGCTGACTTCCCATGAAAGGGATTCTCCTTCACTAATAATTCCTGTTTACTGCAGGAATGGTTTATTATAAAACTATGCACTGACAATTAGTCACATATCCAACAAACCAGGAACAGCTTCACAACAAACAGAGAATATGTCTTTATGTTCACAACTGAGAGCAGCTTTTTTAGCAAGATTTATATAAAAAGCTTGTTAGACAAACGTTGGTCCTTCCCCATGTCCTCCTGGTTTAAGTCAAAACGAATCCTGTTCTTATGACATCCATAAAATATTGGCTGACCTCAACCCAGGGAAAAACAACCAACCAACCAAAAAAATCCAACCCAAATCTTGAGTAAGCAGTTCCAAATCTGTGGGATATTTCATTTGGTTTTCTTGGCTGATTTACTAAGTGATTTGTGAACCATTTTTTTCTAAGCTCCTCTATGAAAATGTAGCAGCAATGATAAAACAAAAGCATCGTGATCTCTCCCCAAATTGTGGCAACTTCAAGAAACAGTTTCAGTTGTTACTAATACAAAGGATAAGACAAATGTGAATTTAATTCACAGACACTGAGAATAAATGGTTGGTAGCAAATTAATAACTGCAGGAGTTAATATATGGTTAAAAAATGGCAATTCCTTTGTCAGTGACAAGTGCTCTCCTCTCCAAGAGGACAATGACACCACCATCATATACACACTCACAAAACATTTGTTGTCCAGTGCTTACAGGTCTTCAACAGCTGCTGAAGACCATCTCTGCATCCTCTAAAGCTGGAACATTCAGTTCGCTCAGTTCTGCTTCCAAATTAGGAAAACATTTAAAAATAAAAGCATCTGTTGGCTCAGCGAGTGACCAGGCTCAGACTGCCCTTGCCCGACTCCATAAATTCAAAGTCATGGGAAACTTTTCACTGATCACATCTAGAATATTATTGCATTTCTCTGTGATGGTACTTAGAAGTTCCACAAGAGGTAAAAAATAAAAAAAAAAGAAAAAGAAACCCAAAGCTGAAGAACCAACGGGAATAAGCTTATACTCAGTAGTAGCTTTATAACTCCCACTGTTCCTAATTTCCATGTAAGATATTATTATCATATAAAAATCTATAAATAATTGAAGATAGCCTGCTAATGGGATGTTCTATTATCCAGCAGAGGACTACTTGTAATTCTTTTTCCTTTTATTTAGTAGAAAGTATACTCCATCTTTCTAAAGCAGCCACAACAGAGCTCGGGGTAATGTAAGATTTTAGACAGAATTCTGAAAGAACACTTCAGAAATTAGAACCCCTTGCTCTCAGTAATTTGAAGACAGTTATTAGCAGCAGAATAGAACACAAAAACAGTAACAAAGCCATCCTTGCTCTGTTATCTACACAAGGAGTTGGGGGTTTTTCCCCTTTGTGGCATCACAGGAACAATGCAAATATCCATTCACATGTGGTAACTTCAGGCTGGCAAAACAGACAAGCACCAGATTTCAGAGAACTCTGCACTTAGAAAACATTTCAAACATTTCTTCTTATTTTACATACAGTAACAACAAAAATGGTCAGGAACACGGCTGTTGAAAGATTTACTGGACGTCCTTGACATCCCAAACTCGGTCTTTCTCCACCAGAGAGGGTTCTGCTGGAACCAGTGACACTTCACCCATCCCCTTCACCCCCAGGTTTACACCAATAACACACCACTACTGGTGTGTTTTGGCAGGAGGGGCAGAGTTCAGCTTTACCTCTGCCTTAAAAACCGGGTCTCACAACACCCCAGTAGCACCTCTGCTGCACATGTGACCCTCTCCCTTCTGAAAGGCACCGACTGCAACAGGCTGCAAGACCCAGGCATCAAACACGAGCACATTTGCTCAGGCCACTTCTCACAGGCAGTGCTCTTAGTAGAGCAAAGGTTCAGTTCTTTCCCCCTTCCTTTTGATAATTAATTATTTATAAATGTTATCAGGAACAACTTCAGAGGGAGGATCACCAAAGAGGTGGTTGCACAGGGCAATAATTGCAGCTTCCCTTACATTTGTATCATTTCCAGTTTGACAGTTCAGGCTTAATGTCTTAAGAAACAGACCTGAAGTTTGAAAATAGCTGCTCTGTGATATTACTGAAGTACACATCGAAACCAGGAGAAATTATTTTGACACATACAGTTGAAGTCAGCCATGTACTCCTGTAGTTACAGGGACGTATGACACTGCAACATGAAGGCAGAACAATGTGGTTACAGACTTATCCACATTCTAGAGGCAGAAACCGCTCTGTTCTTTCTTAGAGATAAATAAATAAATAAACCCCACTCCACCAACAACAGATGCTTCTTGTTTTCTGCCACATGAATACTGAAACACAGGGACATTGTTCTTCCTCCTGTCTACAGGTCACGTTTGCCTCTTCTGGAAAAGATAATTGTGGGAATTATAATCTCACCTTCCTAAAAGTGGAAGCTCAATTTACAGCATTCAGATGCTGTTTACTCCCAAACAAAGGCTCTCTATAACACAACCATTAAGGTTATTATCAAATGCAGGACAGTCTGATAAAGTCCCACTGAACTGGACTATAATTTACAGAATTATAAAGCTTCTAAGTGAAGCCTTTTGATTTTCTAGCAAATCTCTGATGTATTCTTTAATTGCAGGGCTCCAGTGAAACTGGAGTCATTTAATCAGGGGATATTGCAGCACATCTCAGAAGAAAACAGAAATACTTCTCCATTTCAGATACTGACAATCCAAGATCTCCAATATAAAATATTAATGCCTTCAACACCAGAATATGAAATTACTGAAATTAAGAGACTAAGAACTGCTTGCAGCCAGCCAGGAGAGCAGGATGCTTTCACACTGAGCTGAGCAATGAGTTCCTTTTCACAATTTAAATGCATTCTCAATGCTCAACATCTGCTTGAGGCCAAGGAAGTCCAAGCTCCAGAATTCCACAGCACGCAAACAACCTTCTTTGATGAGCACACTCCCAATATAAGTGGAAAAGGGGTACTGAGAAAGACATACGACAATTTAAAACAAGAGGGAAGAAACTCAGATCCCTCCCTTTGCGCTGCTTGAGCTCTGATCTTGAAATACTTTGAATATTTTAAATGCTAAACACAGGGACTGATCCATCCTTTGTGAGAGACCCCGATCTCAAGCTCCCATTGATTCCCAAGGAGCAGATGCTGCCTGTTTCACAGTGATTCCAGAATTAGGAGAGCATAGTATTTGGGAGACAAAGCAGGAGGAAAATCTGAGCGTTCTTAATGCTTTATCTTTGCACGCAAATCCAGCTTAGAAAAACAAATTACAAAATCCCAAAATCTACTGCACATCTCTGTGTGGCACTTGTCTGGCAGCACAGCAAGATTAGACCCAAGACTGCAGAAGGGAAATCAAATCTCGCCTTATTCATGATTCCCATCTGCTGAATGAATTATTCTTTTAAGCATGAAGCAAAATGTCAGGAAAAACAGCAAGCACTGATAACGGCCTTGAAGATCTGGATTTTTTTTTTAGTCCTTTCAGGAAGTATATTTCCTTTATTCAGCTCAGAAGACCTCATACTTCCTTTTATCAACATAAAAGCACATTATCCCTTTCTGTATCTGTCTTTCTTTGTGCTTTCCAGCAGCAGAAGCCATTTAGACCCAATAAACCACAAATAACAGCATATGAGAAACTCCAACAAGGTGGGCGTAACTCCACAAAACCAGCATTAGCACACATTAAATGGGGTTCAAAATTGCTTCAGTAGCTAAATATATGCTTCACTATCTAATATGTTATCTAGGCTCTTTGTTTTCAAGAGGAAAGACAAAAAGAAAAAAATCACCAGCAGGTCAAAACAGATCAGCACTACATTTTCATGATGAAGGTTCAGGTAAGATTTTGAAGAGAATCTAAAAGATTCATAAAAAGCTTGCCAAATTGGCTGATATTTCCTCTTTACAAATTCATTCAGTTAAAAATAGAGCCATATTCCTCTTCACTAGGCGCCTTCCTTCCTGGATTTGACAGTATCTAGTTGTGGTTTGTAACTGCTCACACAATCTTTACTATCACTGAACATCTGAGGCACAGAAATAATTCAGATCAGTACAGAAGCAGTTCCCTTATTTGGAAATATCAGCGAAATCACACGCTGTGCAAAGGTTCATGTACTTACAGCACGATACTAAAGATGAAAGGAAATCTGCAATACTCAGAGAATCCATAAACAACTCTGGTACCATGCATAGTTTAGGTCACGGAAAAAAGTGCCTGTGCATCCCACTGACCTCCCCAAAGGTCCTCAGCCTTCCAGCAAGTACGAAAGGCAACATTTCAAGTGAAGAAGGGGCAGCAAAAAGTCAGCCCTGGGTGCTGCAGCACATCTGAGCTCAGGGGCAAGGCACCAGCCAGCCTAACAGCTGAGGTGTGGGCTAGCACAGAAAAACCACATCCGACTGCATTTGCATTTTTCTCTCTCGGTTCTCTTTCAATTTTATTTCCCTTTTAGTACTTAGGTTTTAGTTTCTTGAGCAAGTTGGTGAAAGGAGGGCAGGGCAGCCCTATGGTGGGTACCTGCTGAGGAAAGGCACCACAGAAACTGCCCTTATCCTAGAGATGGACTGTCCATCAATAGTTATCAGCCTTGCATCCCAACTTTGGGCAAAGAAGAACCTAAAGCCCACAGATGTACATGTTTATTTAGAAACCCTGACCGCAGTTACCCAATCAACCCTGCCATGAACACAAGCAGCAGCTTTTTAAGCTGAAAAAGGGCTGATTTTTAAGCTGAAAAAGCGTAGATTTAGATTGGGCATCAGGAAGATGCCCTGTGAGGGTGGGGAGGCACAGGTTGCCCAGAGAAGCTGTGGCTGCCCCATCCCAAGGCCAGGTTGGATGGGGCTTGGAGCAACCTGGGATAGGGGAAGGTGTCCCTGTCCATGGCGGGGGGATGGAAGGTGGAAGGAGATGAGCTTTAAGGCTGAGCTTTAAGGTCTTTCCAACCCAAACCATTCCGGATTCTATGATTCTGTAACCAATCCGCCCGGAGGGGCAGCTGGACGGGGATCTCCAGCGCTCTGCGGGTGCCGGACCCAGCCCGGCCCGGGAGCCACAGGTCGGGCCCCGCGCGATCCGACCCACGGCCGGATGCGCGACCCTTCACCCGCTTAACGGGGCAGCAAATAAACAAATAAAGAAACAAACCCCATCCAGACCCCCCATACACACACACACCATCCCCTCGCACCGTTCGGGACGGCCCTGCCCTGCCCTGCCCTCCCCGCCCGCCACCAGCGATGCCGCGGCAATCTCGGCTCCCCCACCCATCCCTCGGGAAGAGCACGGGGAGGAAGGGGGAGCCCCGCCGGGGGACGGCGGGACGAGCTCACCTCCGGAACCGCTCCCGGAGCCGCCGCATGGGTCCGGGTCGGGGGGTCGGGCCGGGGGGCTGCGGGCGGCTCCGGGGGCGGCTCGGGCCGGGCTCCGGGCCCGCATTGGCGAGCGAGCGGCCGCGGCGCGCAGGACGGCGGGCGCCGGGCGAGCTGAGCGCGGAGCCGGGCGGGCGGCGGCCGCTTTAACCGGCCCCAGGGCTCCCTCAGCCCGCGCCGCCCCCGCCCCGGCCCCGGCCCCGGCCCGCCCACCGCGCCACGGCCCGCCCCGGCCATGGCGGGCGGCACCGCCCCCCGGCACCGCCGCCGCGGGGACCGGGCTGGGGGAGCGCCGGGGGCCGCGGCCTGGCTGTGGGGCTGAGGGCTCCGGGGAACAACGGCCGCCGTGTCGGCGCTGAGGGTTCCAGGCGGCAGCTCGTCCCGCAGCCTCGCAGGGGGGTGGAACGGCACCGGGGGATGGCGGTGGAATTGCATTGTCTTGGCTCGTTCACCCACACGAGATGAGGGCTTGGCGGTGGCAACGCGCCTCGTCCTCAAAGCCTGGAAGCTGAAGGAGCCCTTCCACAAGGGATGCGGCGCCGGGTGTCCTCACCCCCCTGCCCGTGGGGTCCCTCCCGCTGTGGAGATGCCCAGCAAAACACTCCTGCTTTGTTGTCACATCAAGCTGCATGTGGGGTAATTTACTCCGAATCGAGGTTACAGTGTTGAGACTGCCTGTGATAACCTGACTAGCTGCCTTAGTTCCCCTGCCTGTACACCGTAATCTTATCTACTCCAAACAAACTTCCAAGCAAGGGTTATTCCACTACGTGAAGGGACCACGTCAAGCGTGTTTCCGTAAGATGAATGTGGTGTTGCCTCGTACTGTACAAATCAGGGCATGAATTAGGAGAATATTACGTTCTATTCATGCTCCTGTTGTGGAATCTAAGATCTTGTTTACAATGGGATTTTGAATGGTTCCAGGCCTCAACAAAAGTGATTAGTAGAGGAACACCGAAGCAAACCACAGGTTTAGACAAATAAACCATACCTGATGTTAACATCTTTTATGGCAGGACTGAGACAGATGGGATCTGCTGGCCGCTGCTGCCACGGTTTGTAAGTCATCTCCCCAGCCAAGCATGTCACCTCTGCCAGGTAACCACCTCCATCACAGGCAGCAGAGGGAAGTGTGAACATCATGACTTGGCTGGATGTCAGGCTAAATCTGACTTTTCATGGCCTTCACGGCCCTCAGTCCCATTTACCAACTCTTCCTCTGTGCCAGAAGCGAGCAAAGGATTCAGTGGTAACAGTTTTGTAAACTGCCATGGCAAGAATTGCCCCTCAGATTCTGTAGTTTCAGGATGGAATAAGCTCTTCTAGTACAAATTGCAGATTTTGGTTGTCTCCAACAGGGGCTTGCTGCAAGAACAGCTGGGGCTGGGCCAGAAGGCAGGCACTTGGCTCATCTTTGCTCAAAGGGGAAGGTAGAGCTTGTTGCTGGAAAGGAGAGCCCTTGAAATGCAGAGCTGAGCTGGCTCCCCGAGAAACACATCTATTAATCTCTGAGGTATCGCTGCTAATAAATTGGTACAATCTGTCATCTGATTTAACAGTGTCACCGGTAATAAGGTTTCATATTGCTTATGTTACCTGTTAATCCAAAAGGAGCCAAGTTTGAGGATGCGACTGAAGAGCCCAGACCTGCACACGCAGCTACATTTGAACAGCTGAAGCGTCAGCAGTATCCCAATATCCTGGCTTTATTTTGAGGTAGAACCTGTGGTGGCGCAGCTCCCTTCCTGCTCAGTACCACACGCTCATCCTTGCATTCCTCGGCCACTGCCCCAGTAATTTGCACTCTCAGGCTGTAAAAACATTCGGGATCATGTGACATTGTGGACACCGTGACTGGAAAGCCACTGCTTTGAGATTCTGATAAAAGCCTGGACTGACTCCTGTAAAATGAATGTGCCGACACCTTCAAAGGGGCACACGGAGTCATTAGATCTTGTCTCCATCTTCTCTCATTCCCCCTGCTCCTCTTTGACTCTTTCTTCTGTCTCTTCCCAAGCCACTCCCATTTTCATTTCCTTCCATGCTGCCTTGGACATTTGATCTGGACTCTACCAGCAAACACATCACAGAGAGTTTTTCTCCTCACAGTTTTCAAAGCCTGTTTTTCCACCTTTGTTCTGTGGTCACAGATCTCAAACAGCTGTAACTTCCTGTTCCATCAAAGATGTACAGATTCAAGATACAGTTAATAAAAATAATCACTGTTTCAAACTTGTTTACTTTGAATGAAAATAAGAACACTCTTATCATGAAGCCTGACTGAGTGGAACCAGCTTAAGATCCCCAACCATCTTGAAAGTGGTGATGAAACTGGAAGATTTTTAACTGGATGTCTGTGTTTCTTAAGGAGAGAACTAAATTACTCAGCACACATATTGTTAGAGCAGTCCTGACCAAGAACATATTTTTAGTACCAGTGACTCTTGTTGAACTCATCTCTGTAATTGCTTTTGATGATCTATTTAATCAGAATGCCTTAAAAAAAAAATCACAACAAAAGAAACCCCTTATTATAGACCATGGAACCATTAAATCTAAATCCTAAAAATTGGCATTAAGCATACAAAATTAAGGAAGAAAAACCTTATTAGTTTGATTACTCACAAAGTATAAAAGAAAAGAGCCTTTGAATACCCAAAGTCCATTTGATTAAAAATGTTCATAAGACTAGAAATATGTCCTGGTGCACTCAGCCAGAATTTTAATAGATGAGTCAGAGTTACAAGAAGATGGAAGAACTTTTCTTACTCGAGTGCATCCCTGCTGTGGGGCACAATCAGGTAGTGTGCTTGGAAGGAGCAATGTATTGAAAATGAACAGCCAAGGGCTCGTTAATAAGACATTTAACCTATTATTTTTACACTGGGAAAGAGAATTTAGTTCTGATCAGGGCTGTGAGGTATTTGTAAAATGGGTTGTTCAAAGTGAACCAGGCAATCTCAGTTTGATACCCAACGGACTCCCATTTGGCACCTAATAAGAGGTGTTCACATAGCAAATCTGTTACTAATTGCAATTCTTGACAGTCAGGAGCACAGGAGCTGTGTGGTTTGCCCTTATTATTTCTAGGTCAAATTTTACCCATGCAGAATCTCCTGCTGGCCCTTCACAAGCGCTGTCTGCTTGTCTAGGGATGGAGAAATTTGTTCTCCTTGCCTATTTATGAGCATTAAATTGTCACACATAGCCATAACTTCTGAGTCAGACATCAAATGCCTTTAGAACATTATGCAAAGAGAGGCACAGAAGTGGGGTCTGTAGTTTTCACCGCATTGCAAAATTGTCTCGAGTTGCACAAATCTATCAAACGAATATCAAGGACTTGCCAAAAGCTTCCTTTTCCCCACCCAAGATGAACATTTAATTGCCACATGAGATGTCAAGTGGTGAATGAAATCCTCTCAGGAGGTTATCTTAATAAAAGTAAACACCTCACACAAAAGCTGAGTTTCTTCTGGCCCTTTGGCACAGACGAGTTCTTATTACGAGCCTGCACAATAACAAGTCCCCTGATTTGTTAAACAGATAACAGAGAAGCAGCTCCCCAGCTGCCAAAACGGATGTATTAGTGACAAGACATTGCTAACATTCCCAGGTACTTACTTTTTGGAGTTGCCAGTGGTGACAGGCTGGCTCTGGAGGCAGCAGGGCAGCACACGGGGAGCTCTTGGCCAACGTAATGCAGTGGGGAGGTGAAGGAAGCTGAGCAGCACAGAGCCTTAATGAGGCAAAGGAAACGAGTCTGACAGGTGAAACTCCTCTCTACTCCCACTCTACACCGGGGAGTAAATCAAGCATTTCTGGTAAATAAGGGCGGAGAGAAATACCCTTCTGCCTTCTTTTGACTTCATAACAAACAGAATATGAGGATCCAGCCTTCCTGTCTTAGCAGTGTACATGATAAAGGAGGAAGGGGATGGTTTGGTTAAGGTTTGATTTAGAAGCTTTAGTGGTAAAGAGAACAAAGGGTTTGGGCTTTGTTAGCACATCTGAGGACACGTGGCAGCAGAGCTACCCTGAGAAAAGTTGCACTCTGGGTCTGAACCAGGATGAGGAACCTGTTGGCTTTTTTTTTTTTCCTTTCTGCAGACTGACCCAGATTTCTGCTTTATTTGACAGTCATTTTGAGCGGAGTGTGAAGGAGAAGCATCACTTACTGAAATGCATGTCAATGGTCTTGTGAAACGAGCGCCTCTCCCTCCCTCAGCCTTCTCCCAGTCTAATTAATAAGGTCATCCCACTGAAGGCAGGCTTATAAATAGCTTTCCAAACACTAATGGAATTAGTTCTGGCCTGGACAACTTTTCCAGGGTGACACAGGTATCTAAGAAGGGCTGGCTCCTTGGCATAGACAGCCACTCACAGTAGAAATGTTGAAACATAAATATTTACCTGGTGTCCCAGCTCTTGTGCCAGCACTGACCTGAAATGGGATTATAGCATTGCTACTAATATAATAGAAAGACCTCCTGCAAGTAAAACAAGGGGTTTTAGAGGAATGGGCCTTGTATTAGATTACATTAGGCTAGATAATGAAATGTCAAATTCAGCTGAAGGTTTCTCTTTTGTCAGTATTTCTGAGGAAAGTGTATTTTTCATGGCCACAAACCCACAAGATTTTGTGGGGATAATAAACATTTACCTTGGGGAATAACACCAAAGTACTTCAAGTCAATAGGAATCATTCATATGACAGCAATTAATGGGAAAGCTCTAAACTCAGAAAAGAGTGATGTTTTAAAATTGACTATTTAAATTACCTGTGAACTGAGCCATTGAACTGCTTTGAGAGCAATGGCTGAATTTTAAAATTTGGTGGGAGGCTGGAATTTTATAATAAAAATAAAACCTAAATGTGTGCAGAAAATGTAAGCTCTGATTTTTAGAAAACTTAAAGCAAAGTGTAGAGAGAATGTATCTGACTTAGGGACTTCAAGTCAATGAGCTTTAAGCTCCTAAACAAAAGACAGACATGAAATTATACTATGATTATCTATGTGACTATTGAAGTTTAATTGCAGGAAAGTAATGGAGAAATGTTATTTTGTAGTCATTTGGTCTGTGAATCAAACAATAGTCCTGCCATGTATTGCATTTCCAGTAGCAAAAAAAAAGGCCACAGATTTCAAAATGAATATTGGGAAACCCAAAGAAGATCAAATTTGATATTAATCCATCTTTTCAATCAAATTCCTCCTGGTGGCATGTTCTGAATATAACCTTCTCCTTGATGAAGAAGCTGACACAAGGGCAGGAGGTGCTTCATGTAGCTGAGAAAAGATCATGTCTTCAGAGAGGGAGAGAAAAGCAGCACTTTTCAGTCTCTGAAATGGCCTTGGACCAGCTGCACAAACTCTGAGTCATCAGATGAATCAAGTCTGTTGATGACTGAAGAGAACTTTTACTTCAAAAAAAATACAGAAGTATCTTGCTTTCAGATATTGATTATGTAGCTTTTCCTTTGGGAAGCCTTAGTCATAGAGGTGCCAAATTTCAAGGCTTCTTTAGAAATAAAAAATGTCAGGGGAGTTTGGCTTTTAGTAATTACACCATAAAAAGATGGAGGCCTATAGCCCCTGGAACATGAATCAGTTCCTCCAGCAGAAATGAGTATGTAATTCTGGCTAAGAGGCAAAGAGGGGGTTATCAAAGGGCAATGCAAAGGTAAAAGTCGCTCATAAAGAGAATTTTATACAGAAGGCCAAATCAGGACAACCTGACTCAGGAACTAAGCAGCTGTCATTGCCTTCAGGTCCAGTTTGGACCGTACCGTGAAGAGCACCTAAAAAATCACAGTTTAGATTCTTAAACCAAAAGGATGAGAGTCATGAGACTCTGGGTTGTTGCTGCCTTTAGGGAGTCTACAACAGAGAATAAAGAACTATTCTGACTGTACTATAACAGTAGATACTCTCAGTGTCAGTAGATCCTAAGGGACCAAGTCTTCCACCCCATCCTCCAGTTGCACTGATGGGGTCTCATCACTGTGGCCTGCAAAGAAAACCATCACCAGCTTTTTACCCCACTCTTGGGGTAAAAAAAGACCAGATGTTGGATTTTGGCATCCAGAAGTTGAGGCTTTTGAAGATCTTTTTAGCAACCTGTTACCCATGCAGAACTGAATTATTTCTCTTTGACCCCAATATTTTATAAACTCCCAAGTTTTTGCCTTTTAAACAGTAAATGAAAAATGTTCACACTTACAAAGCCAGAGTGAAGCAGTTCCATGTTTAAATCCCTTTCCACGGTGGACCATCTTTAATCAATGTTTATAACGTTGACATGCACAAACCTTTACTCTCCTTTCTTCTTCCCACCATTGGGTTTTTTTTTTCTCTGTGAACGTGTCTGCCATCCATAATCACTCTTAATACCTCATCTTTGACATCACAATCAATGAAGGGAAATAAGCTGTTACTTAATGGGGCTGACACAAAATCCATTTAAGTTAACGGAAAGACGCTCATTGTTTCCTATCAGCTCCAGGTCAGGCCAAAGTGAACAGTGGGTGGAATTTAGCCTGTCATTTGTCATCTGAGAGGAAATGATTTCTACATCCCACTTGGAACTGCTTAGAGATTTTAAACATATTTAGCAAAAGAAAACAAACCGATTTCTTGTCAGAGGTTAAATAGTTGAAATTTTACTCTCATGGGACGGTGTCTCATTCTGAGATTTTTGAGGTAAGTTTGCTCGAATTGTATTATTTTTTGTGATTGTGTCTAGCTTAAAATGGTACTTAGTTTTCTCAATAGTTTGGGAAAAAAAAAAAACCAAATAAAAAAAAAAAAAAATTTTCTCAATAGTTTGGGAAAAAAAAAAAACCAAATACAGGAGAGGAAGATCAAGATGAATGTAAGGCAGTGACACTGAAGAGGTGCCTGAATGCCCCGTGAGGGTCACGAAGCACCGGCTGCACGGGAGCTCGGCCTCGCTGGCAGGGGCTGTGAGGAGCCCAGCAGCCTTTTGAACTCCCTTTGCCCTTCCTGCCAGCCTCCTCCCAAAGCAGCTTGCTGACAGCCTGCTAGTTTTATTTTTTATAGGTTCCTTAAATACATTTGGAAAGGGAGAAAGCATCTGTAATGCACGGCATTGTCTCAGCTCTTCTAGGTTTTGTAAACAGACTTAATAAAATATGAATCCATTTTTTTCTCTGGTTCATAAATATTTACAAATATAATTCGGAAGCAAAATAAACATGTTCTTTACTAGAGCCTGACAAACACTAGATACACTGTCCCTACCATGTTTCCCAATCTGAATGATGCTTGTTAGCCTTGAGAAGAGGGAGTGGAGGGACTGGCAGGGACAGGAAGATCCAAGCGATCATCTAACTTGCAAGTCCCCTGATATGTTTAGAGACTGTTTTTTTTCACTGTTTCTGCAGAAATAACTTCAAGGACAAAACTCCAAACATTTTTTCTCTTGGTTAGGGTATGTTACAAAGAGTGCAGGGAGCTCTATTTCACCACGTCCCTTCTGGCTGACAGGAAATTCTTGGGATGTAACATTTAATCACTGGTGGCCAGGCCAAGTTGCTGAGAGGTCAGAGAGACAGGGGCATCAAGAGGTTTGATTCCAGTGCAAATTTGTCTACTCTGCTCCAAACAGAGTGATTGCAAAACCAATGTTACTGCTATTGGCTACCTTTGTATCCAAAGGTGGAGGCCTTGCATCCACCATCCACTGAATTCTCAGTCTGTCCTTGAGTTAGAGTTATAAACTGTGTTATCTTTGATGGAAGGGATAAGTTTTCAGACAGACCCCGACCCAGATCTCTTCCTGCTGTGGTGGATAAAAGTGTACAGCATTCCAGTGATGTGTGTGATTGGACTCACATAAATGAGTCTGACTCGTCACATAATTGATGGAAGGCCTAAAGGGAACAAAATTCCCTAGTAGGTTTTTGGGAACCAGTTGCACACCGAGTGGACAAACAACAATCCAGAGGGGCACAGGAGTCCCTCAACCTGTTTTTCAAGGTTGGAACCTCAGACAGCAAATTCCCATCCTCCCCATTCCTGGGTTTTGAGGCTCAGCAGCAATATTTAAAGGTAGAAGTAGGTGGAACAAAATCAATAAACAAGCAGCGCCCCTGAGGAAGAGCTGAAATAGAGGTGTTTGTGTGTACAGAGCGTGGCTTTCCAGAAACTGCTCCTTCCCTGTTACTTCTGAGCTGCTTCTGGTTATCCAGAGGGGAGCTGGAACCCTCACCGGGGCTTAACCTTGTTCTGCAGCCCTGGACATTATAACCTTCTTATCTGTAGCTCATGTGCAAAATTGCAAGGCCACATTTTTGGGAACGGAACGCAGAGCCTTGGAGAGAGGCCACGCTTTCAAAATCTGTTTCCTCAGTAGCTTCCCCCGTGGCGGGGACGCGGCGCTGGCAGCGGATCAAAGCCCAGGAATTCCTGCACTGCTCTCGGACCATTCCTCCTGGCTGAGGTCACAGCACTCTGCCCCTTTCTGCTTGGTTTTAGAGGGACCCATTTTATAAATTACAGGGCGGGTGCGGCCCCGGGGTGAGGGTGAGGGTGGGTAAGGCACAGTGGTGCTCACCCGGCGTGTGCCACAGCAAAGCACCGCGGTGGCATCTGCCCTGCCCTGGGCTCACCCCGCTGGCAGCTGTGCCCTGCACTGCTCTTATCGGCTGCCCACGGCTCATTTCAAGCAGCCTCACATCTGATGTAAATAGGAATGGTGGTTTCTAAACCGCTTCCAGCTCCTCAGAACTTTACTGGAGGCTTGTAATAGCAGTCTGCTTAAATTGAAAAAAAGAACCCCAAAGCTGTCAGCAGCCTGGCACTGGGGAAATCTCTGTGGGGGTTTCAGTCAAAATCACAAACTTTTGATCAGAAATTTATAAAGGCACTTTCAGCTTTTCAGTGGAAATCCAAATTCTCATATTTTGGCAGTACAGCAATATTGGGTAAATTTTCACTAACATTAACCATTTAAAAGCTCTTTAGTGCCTGCCCTTCCAGACAAAAAGGAGGGCATCTCCTTCGAGGAAAGATGTCCCTCAGCAGAGGAGAGGTGATACTCTGGAGGAGCTCATCTCTCTCTCCTTTTGTTCTGGAGTTTTGGGGGGCAGGAGCCCAAACTTTGGATGGTGACATCAATCCCACACAAACTGAGGGATGTTCCCCTTGCATTCCTGCAGCATAGAAGGTTAAAATAAGTGGTCATTAAACCCCAGGCTGTCTAGTGCACTAGACATAAGTGCTGCTTTTAGTCATCAATATATTGCTATTTAAAGAAGACTGGTACTTTTAAGTCTCCCGATTATTCATATTAAAAGAGTGTTTCTTTTTCATTTGAGATTTTATGCTGTCATGCAGACATCTCCATAATTAAATGTGTGCTTGGCTCTTTCTGTTTCCAGTTAAGTAGACATTAATAGGGAACCTACCAAAAACAACTGCCAGAAATTTTCCTGCACTTCAATTTAAAAATATTAATATTGAATTACAGTGATGATAAAAGTCCATTATGAAATCACGAAAGGAAATTTAAGGCTAAATCGTTTTGGAATCATCCAAGATAGTTTGTTCAAACTGATATTTTTCTTACAGTTTCCCTATAGGCACAGCAGAGACCTGTTCTCCGCCGCACAAGGGGTGGTTTAAAAATAAACACTTTTAAGCACAAAATCTCTCCACCTACAGCATAAAAGGCTAGTACTGAAGTTGCAAAATCAAAGGCTTTAACATTAGGGAGCCTTTCTGTATATGTCTAATATTGCACAGTATTTAATACCATAATCAAACAGCATTTTTCCTGTGGGAAAAATCCCGCACTGGATAGTCTATGTCCACTTTGGGAGCAGCTATTCAATATTTTGTTTTTCAATATGTGGCCTAGGGCTTAATCCCAGCTGGGAGGGAGAGGTCTTATAAACTGCAGTCTCGATAATCTGATCTGATCCTGGGTCATTTACAGAGCAGCCCTAATCTAACTTGGGCGCCCAATCCACTTGCTAAAGTTTTGCTGGGAATTCTTTTGTCTTTAGAATTTTCATCCCCTACAGTAAGAACAGTATCTCCTGATGCAGTGCCCACAGGGGAGAACTGCCTGGAGCAGCCAGGCCTCACTGAGTGAATAAACCCCTGCCCATTGCTTGGCTGTTCCCGGCTAGATCCCGTGTTCGTGGGGAGCAGATGGATGCTTGTGATAACCTGAGCTGTAGATGGAATTGTACTGGTGACTGGGGATCCTAAACATGCCCTTTTCACAGCCACTGCCTTGATCAAGGCTCTTCTCTGTGCAGGAGGGTTTTCATCTGTCACAACTCTGTCACAACTCCTGCCTCTGCTCAGGGCTGTGGAGTGGGGGCTGAGCTGCACGTTACACAACCTGCAAACCGAGCTGGAGGTCTAGAACAAGACCAAAACTGGATCAAGTCTTTTGCAACAAGTGAGTGGGACCTTAAATGGAGATGTTGTTTGTACTCATCCCTTTGCTGCTAAGGAGCAGAGAACAAATATTTGCACAACTGCCTTCACAAATCCAGTTCACATAAACCCTCTCCTGTCCCTGCAATAAAAAGCTGCCAAAAAGGTTGGCTTTCCATTAAACTTTGCAGTCCTACACTAAACATGGCAAGGCAGGAATGAACCAGCCATTCTACTTGGCTTGGAGGGCACATCCTGAGCCTGTCTTGGGAGCTGTGACTCCAGTGCAGATGGTGGGAGCCAGGTCTGCTCTCTGGACCTTTATTCCAGCTGTTTGGCTGCACAGCTTTATGTCCCGAGTCCTGTTTTTAATACTGAAATGTAAAAACACAACTCAAGCAGTTCAGAGTATCTGTTTTGGTCACAATTTACTCTCTGCAAAGAGGGTTTGATGGAGGAAGGATGGAGAACAGCAGCTTGAAGACATGAGTTCTGCTCATCCCCATTTCAGTCCCAGCACCCATGAAGGACAAATCATCCCATGAGGGATGAGGGACTGCGTCCCAGTCATCTTGCACTGGGTTTGGAGCTCTGTGAGGATGAGCCTCTGCAGGGGTTCCCACCCTAACCCCCCCATACCATGCTGCTAGTCACAGCATGGGCCGTGGTGTGTCTGTGCCCGCTGGTAATTTTTGAGAGTTCCCAGCTCAGAGGTGACTGGGACGATGCCCATCCTTCTGTCAAACAGGAGGTAGCAAAGCTGCTCTTTTTTGTTGTCAAAAATGGACATGATAGCAGGGGATGCAGCCTGAGCTAAGCACATGGGAATGCAGCAGCCACTCTGTGCCTGCCCCGGGGAGCTCTGCCAGCTCACCTCCACCCTGACCTCATGTAGCCCTGTTATTCCAGCTCCCGAGTCCAGCTCGGAGCAGCAGCTTTGTCCTCAGCGCAGGAGGAAGGTTTGTTTTGACGGCAGGATAATTACTGTGCCTCAGCTCCAGGGCTGTAAAATCCCTGGGGAGACCAGGCATGTCTGATTGGTACCGTGCCACAGCCAGGTGAGCGTAACACAGCCTCCCTGCTGGGGGGTGACCACGCTCAGCTACCTGGCTGCAAAAACTACAGCTCTTTTCCTCATTTTATAACGGCAAAGCTGGTCTCCACTAACCATTCCACTTGGAAAAACACCACCCAGCTGCCTGGACAGGACACAGTGAGAAACCATCAGCCATGGCAAACTTTTTTTGACGTGATCAAGGAAATTGCAATCACTTGGAATATACGGTGGGACTTGAGGCAGCCCTGGAGGAGCGAGCCCTGTCTTCTGCTGCCCTGCAGAAGGAGTTATTAAAAATGGGCTAAAACCAGCAAACTTAAAGCCATCCTTAATCAAAGAAGCCCTTGGCTGCTGGAAGGTTCTGCTCTGCAGAGCAATCCCTGTCTGGTGCAGCCAGACTTTTGTGATTTAAGGCCTGAGGGAATTATGTAGATGCACATTCATCCCTTCATATGGCAATGTCCACATTCACATATGGCTGCTCCAGAGTTTGCCCTGGTTTCACAACCAGTAAGCACTGTCTATTCCTCCTTGGCTCTCCTTTAACCAAACCATTCAGTCCCAGTTTGGGAATACTCAGCACTGGATAAATGCACTGAAGCAGCAGCAAGGACAGCTTTGCTGACATTCCTCCCATATTCCAGTGTGGTTTATTTCATGTTCACCATGGTTTATTTATTTTTTTTTTTCACTTCACCGTTATTTGTGCAAATAAACTCTGCAAATATGAATATAGAGCCATACTGGTTTGTATGGGTATTTGAAATTGATAGAAAAAATTACCTTTCCTACAGATTTTCCATTATACTGATAGAATAAATTACCTTTCCTCAAGGTTTTCCACTATATATCAACTTCCATTATGTGCTGAACACTGACATGAGAAGGAAACCTCTGCCATTACAGCCCTGTGCAAACATGGTTCTCTTCCAAGCTTTCCGTCTTACTACTAAATAAATATGTGTGCAAGATAGCACGTGTGTAGTACTACAGAAGACTATTATTTACACAACTTCCAAACCTGTACAAATTCTAATGTATAGTTCACACACAAAGCATGTTCTAAGACACGGAGCTGCAGCGGATTTTCCACACACCTGTGCTGACACCACATCAAGGACCAGAAACCCCAAACGTACAGCAGAGACCAAACCTGTGTTATCCTCAACTGAACCCAAATGAAGTGCCTTGTCACCTCAGAGGAAACTAAATCCACCTCAGATCTGAATTCCCTCTGGAGGTACCCATCCCTCTCCCTTGGCTGTGAGAGCAGACTGGATTTCTAATCAGGCACTCAGGTTGGCAAAACAGATAAGGAGTGTTTCCACAGCCAGGAGCTTGGGCTTGAGATCTGATTGACCCCATAACACTACTTCTGGAAGAAATCACCCAACAAAAAGTGTAAAATAAGGAAATTTTTCAACACCTGAAAGGCAGCAAGATGCCTGGCCAGTTTTGAAACTTTTTGGGAAAAAAAAAAAAAACAACAAAAATTAATCTGAGTTTTATCAACCACTGGCAAATATTTTGGTTTTGTTTACAAACTCTTTCATTTCACTTGTACAACAGCACTGCCAGGTTAGACACAGCTCCTGGAAGCCTTGCAAAGGTGTTCACATATCACAAACAGATCTCTGTGTCTGTATATCCATGGTTTGCCAGCCAGGCTTGACTGCAGGAGCGATGGACAGGGGAGCAAAGGGTGATTTACACCAGCTGAAGATCTGGGCTATATTTTGCAACAAACCTCATGCAAAGTAAACATGTCCTTGCATCATAAACCATAGGAGCCAAGAAACAGCTCGGCTCGAGGAGCCATAGAATGAATAAGGAGAGAACAAGCCTGTTCAGGTTAAGAGCTCTGTATCTAAAAACGTGTCCTGACACATTCACAGAAGGTTAGGTATTTTTGAAGCCGATTTTCCTTTTCTTGCAACTCCCCAATCCTCTGAGCTCATTAAAATGAAGACACTCTAATTTCCAGGAGTGGCCAACAGGGAAAGGTCAAGGAAGGACTTCTTTGTAATGTTGATTCTCCAATTCCAGGGAGAAGAACAGCAGGGTTTTCATTAAAACACTGTCAAATGATAAATTACTGCACTGTCAAAGGAAAGTAGGACTGCTATTACCTTATATGCAAACGGTAGTGAAAGAAAAGACTTGATGATTTATAGCTTGTGTACAGGTCTACCTGAAACGGGATCTTGGGTTGACAAAAACAAGGGTCTGGTTACCAGCAGCTGCTCCTGGCTGGGTATGGAGCAGCCAGAGCTGCTGTATCAGCTCCCTCTGGATGGAGGTTCTGTGGGGCTACATCAGGACTCCAGTTCTGAAGGTGCAAAGTTACTCAGAGAAGAGATGCTTTAGGCAGATACTAAAATGAAAAAGAAACAAAGAAGCAATTTTTGCTGTTGCACCAAACATCAACCAGAGCAAGACAGCCCTGGGAACCCAGTGAGATCCGTGCTGGACAGGACACTCAGTCTTTAGGGAGGGACTCGAGTGTGAAATCCAGAGCTGCTGCTTGCCACTTTGTGTTTTGTGTTTCCATGGATAGATGCCAGGGGAAGACAGTCTGATTAGACAAATTATTTTAGTTCGAATTGAAACAGATCTTTGATTTCATTCATCCCATCTCCACTTGAAAAACGCCATCTGTCCACTACAAGGTATCCTGACTTCCAACTAAGAAAAAACACTGCTCGAGGCCTCAAAGGGGAAACAAAGTGAGGTGCTGCCTGTCCCGGGTGCAGCTCTGATGCCAGGGGTTTAGGGTGTTCACAGCTGTAACTGCCTTTGTCTCCAAGGAAAGCTTTCCTCAAATCCATGGGTTGGATCTGAGGACCAAGCCACTGTCTTTTAACAGTTAATTAGCTGGAGCAATTAGTGGTCATGTTGTTGTACAAAGAGCAACAAAGGGAGTGTGAAAACCAACAGTCAAGAGAGCAGCTGGACCTGAAAGCAGGGAGGGATGGCAGAAAACTGGGGCAGCACATCCAGGGCCGGACACAGGCTCTGGAGTGTGGCAGCCAAATGGTAATTGTGGTTGTATCCATGCAAATTTGGGCCCCTCTGCTGCATTGCACTTGCACTTAGGTCACCCCTGGGTATTTCCACCGAAGTCCTGTTGAATTACCTCGAGTAAACTCCTGCCTGCAGCAGGGAAAGGGAGAGCAGAGCACAGACCTGGTCCAGGGTCACGCCTGAGTCCAGAGCAACAGAATCTGGCCCCTGGAAATCCCAAAAGTGCAGCATGGAACGACCAATGATTTGTGGGGAGACACCAACTGCACATGATGTGCTGTACCTGCATCCCAGAACATGATTTTTAGAAAGCTGATGCTTGGGCCAGTAGTTGCTTTATGCAGTTGACTGTCAAATCATCTGCCCTGTCCCCTGAGCTTCTGGAGAAGAGAACAGGGTGATCCAAGGTGAGGTGAAGAATGAGAATCAAGCTGGGGTGACTTCTGCAAATTCAAGATACTGTAATACAGGGTTAAAATGGAAGCATTTGCAATCTTTATGCAACAGACTGTAATTATGTGCACAAAGACATGTCTCTGCCTGTGTGGGTGTATGCATTATACATTAATTTGGGTATAACAACCAAAGAAGCTGATATAGTTGCTTCTCATTGCATATTATCCTTTTATTAGGAGATATGCACTATGATGGTTTCAGGTTTTTAAATCCATGGCAAAATATTAAAGCACTTTCTGCCTTCACCACGTGCAGGAGCCTGTGCCGTGCCAGGGCTGCACCTACAAACCCAGTTCTCTCTCTGAAGCCTTGTCCTGCTCCGGTCATCTCAGGCACTTGCTGTCCCCATCCCAGGTTAAAGTCATGATCAGACACACTGTAAGTTCTAAGCCCAAAGTGTCCCTTTGAACTCAGGGCTTATCTGAGCCCTTGTTGCCTTCTGGCAGGTTATGCCGCGAGTTTGAGACGACGGATCTGGCCAACAGAGGTTTATCTGCTAAGACAGATGCCTGTAGCAGCAGAGCTAATCTGGAGTGCCCTGTAGGAGCAGAGCTAATCTGGGGTAGCACTTAAATCAAATGAGAGCAGCAAAATGCTGCTGACCCAGGAGGATGCTCTGGAGCCCTGTGCTAACAGGGTGCAGTGAGAGGAAGCTGCCCACGCTCCCAGCACTGTACACACTGCTCCAGCTCAGAGCATGTGTCTCGCCTGGCCCTGCTCAGGATGTGCCATGGTGCCATTCACAAGGTCCTGGTGCTCATCCTGTGGGAACTGGCCTCTGAAGGTAGGCAGCTAAGATCCAGCTTTCACTCTCTCTGTCTGCACAGGATGGGAAGTGCCCAGGGATCCAAGGGTACAGACAGGTGAGAGTGCTGCTGTACACCTGCCTGGAAATCAGGAATAGGAAAAGGCTGGCCCTGGTCCAGTCCAGGTAAGCCTTTGCTACATGTAGAAACAAAGAGAGGTGCTTTACCCTTGTGTGATGAGAGCACAGCCTGGGCTTAAGCCATTTGCCTTCATCCCTTTCATCCAGTAAGTATGCCTTGACTTCTGCTCTAAAAAAAAAATGGAAATGGGCTCCTGTAACATCTGTGACTGCAGGTTACCCTGAGCACTTTCCAGCAGACAGGGCACAAAAAAACCACAACCCATGTCCTCCCAAGCAGCTGTCAAACAAAACAGGAAAAGGCAGCCCTACAGCATGACCGTGCTTTGAAGCTCTGCCCTGAGGGCCAGGCTTGGGTCACCTGTGGGAAAGCTTTAGCAGGCACCATTCACCCTCCTCCCCCTGCCAGAGCTGGAACCTTGCTTTTCCTTCTTGCCTCAAACACAACTGCCTTCTCCTCTGAGGAGCTCTACCCCAGGCTGGGGCATCCTGTCTTTCACTGCACACCAGGAGAAAACAGGCAAAGAAATAAATCCACACGTTCACCCTCAGCAGCTGAAGTAGGGAAAGCATTTTCTGTCTGCAAAAGGGGAAGAGCAGCCAGTCCATCTGCAAAACAGTTTCCCATTAACCAGCCCATGATAATATCTTACATGGCCCTAATGGCAGTTTAACTGTCACCCCAAGAAGCAGATGGACTTTTGTAACACCGAGAACACAAAATCACAAGAGGAGGGAAGCCCCGGGGTCTGCTGGCAGGACAGAATTGGTTGGAGGGAAAGAAAAAGGGTCCTCTGTCCCTTCAGCTCTCTTGAGGCAACAACAGGGGAGCAGCATGTCCCTTCCCAAGCCAAATAACCCTGCCAACACAGTTGCAAAAGCACACAGATTTGACAATGATGAGCCATATCTTCTCCTCCAGTCATGGCTTAGCCCTCCCACGTGTCCAAGCAGTTCTCCATCCTCTGCCACCGTGGATTGGTGAAAACCTCCATCCTCCCAGGGAACTCACACACCACCATGTTTTGTAAATACATGTCCCAAGGACGTGGTGTTAATACTTCACAATTATTTTTTTCCCTGCCAGAATGAGTTAACACTGGAGTCTCTGTCCTGGCTTCAAATTTCCTGGCTTTCCCCTGTCTGCGTCAGGACATAATTCTTTCCAGCCAGCCTTTTCCTCAGATGTTCAGAGTTAGCATTGGGATCCCTGCCAGCTCTCCTTCCCAAAACAAACACGGAGCCTCCTGATGCCAAAGATTTGCCTTCTATTCAGTTCCCCGGGGATAGAACTCTTGGCTTTACAAGCAATGCCCCGATTTTCATTTCGGCCTATGTATATAAATAAAAATGCAGCTTTACAGAGCCTTGTCTGCTCTAGAAAAGACTTGATGGCGTGTCCCTACAAGCTGTCTCTCTCCATCAACTGTAAATAGAGCTTCAATTAATTAATGAGATTACCTGCCAAGTTAGTACACATTGTTTCAGCAAGGAAAATAAGGCTTATTGTCAAATTGCTTTTTGCTGGTGCAATCATGGCAGCAGCAGAGATTTTGCTAGTAATAAAACCACCCACCCATTATTAAACCACCCTGGTTCCAGTGTAAACCTGGTCTAAAACTAATGCCCTGAAAAGTGATAAAATACTATTCCCATCTCGGTAAAAAGCTTTTCTTCCCCTCCAGCGTCTCTGAGTTCACACCTTCTCTGCCCTGGTGACCTGTGTGCTTTGCCTGGAGGGCTGGAAATTGCAGAGCTGCTGGTGGCTGATGAGAAATGATTCAAAGGAGGTGTTGCCCTGAGCCCTGCAGAGAGCAAAGCACAGCCCTGCACTGCTCCCCGTGGGGTGCAGCTGAAATTTGGACAGAACCTTTCTCTCTGCCCAGGGACGTGTCCTTCAGGCTCAGGACAGGTGAAAGGTGTGTCCTCCAGCAAGCCAAGGCTGCTCCCTCTGCTCTTGGAAGGAAAACAAGTGGGTTTCTTCTTTTTGAGGAAACAACTTTGTGACTTATGTCAAGTTTATGCTTAATATGCTCCTGAGAGAATGGGAAAGAAATCACCTGTTAAAAGTACTTATTCAGTCCATCAAGAACTGCATTTTTGGTTGTTGGGGAGGGTAAGAGGTACAGTGGTCATAGGGAATGCACAGGGCATGTGCAGACATTAAATCAACTGCTGCCACTCATGAATTTTTTCAATACACCTTTTATGCTTATTACATTTGTTTCATGCATGCCCAGTTTCCAGCAGGAAACTTGAGGCACCTCCCATTAATCCCTCAGTACTCTGGGGCTCTGTTTTGTCCTTTGAAAAAGGCAAGGGTGGATGTGCCCAATCCTTGCCTCCTCTCCCCTTTCTTGAAAGGTTTAGCCCTAGAACTGGCACATTTATTTTATATGTAAGAAGTGGCTGAGCTAAAAATAGAACGTGAAAAATACTGCCTAATGAAGTTACAAAAAATATTGATGATTTAGGAAATACAATTACTAAAAATAGAGCTGGATGCTAAGCCTGTATTCTTTGCTCATCTGAAGTCAATAGCAATTAAATTCAGTGTATTTTTAGATAATGAAGAGCTATATCATGTGCCCAATCAGCTTCAATACTGAAGGAGTGTGAAATGTGGGTGCTTAAACAATATGTCCAGGTCTTCTATGCATTCAGGAAGAGACACAAATATATAATCATTCATAATTAACAATTTCTCTATAGCACCACCCATGAAAGGATCTCTTCTTCCTTCATAAATATTAATTAAATCAACCCAACACTCCACTTGTGTAACAATTATTGCTGCCATTAACAGATGGAGAAACTAGGGCACAGCTTCATTGCCCACACAGAGCATCTGCTGCAGATCTGGGATGAGACTGACCCATCCACAGCCTGGGCTGAACCATCAGATGCTGGATTCGGATGCCTTGTGACAAGGATCTGCCTCCAAAAGCTGCTCCCAGTTTGTCACGTTAGGGTGGAAATGCCTTTTTGAAATGTTAATGTCAAACAGCGTCAGTATTAGAGAGGGAAACTAAGGAGCAGCGTCTCCAAGGAAACCAGCACACGTGAGGAGGAGGGAGTGAGGAGACTAAAGCAGGAGCAGAACAGGAGCTAGAGTTGGCAGCTGTTCTGCTTTTCCCATTTTTTACATTTCTGCTATGATTTTCTCTTGATAAGTCAGATACCTTTCTGCTGTGAATGTCAGGGCAGCTTATTTATAAACAATTAATTTAGCTTTCCATCATCCAAGCGTGAAGAACCAGAGCTCTACCTCAGAGCCCTGACAGCTGCCCCGGGAGCCCTCCTGCTTCCCTCCTGGGCAGCAGCAGCCACCAGCAGAGTCCAGCACACGTCCCCCCTTCCCTCACACCTTCTCCACGTGACATCCTCGCTGCAGCTCCAGCTGCCTTTCCATCCACCACTGAGAGCAGCTCCAGCTGCCTTTCCATCCACCACTGAGAGCAGCTCCAGCTGCCATTCCATCCACCACTGAGAGCAGCTCCAGCTGCCATTCCATCCACCACTGAGAGCAGCTATTCCAGGTCAGGCTGCAGGAGCCCCTCAGGGACACCAGCAGGACACGTGGATTTGCTTTCAAGCCCCAGATCCCACCTGATGGGACAGATTCTGCAGTGCTTGGGGGAGTCACGGAGTCATTTGGGCTGGAGCAGGACCAGGAGACCCAGCCTGATGCTTTGCCTTATAAAAAGGACACAGGTAGCTCAAGATACTTGGGTTTTAATCCATCTAAAAGATGGCAAGTGGGCTGTAGGGCTCCCCTAAGCATGAAGCAGTATTGGCCCATGGCTGGAAGAACAGTATTTCCAATTAAACTCCCAACATCAATTCCTGCCTCTTGGCATCCCCACCAAAGCACCAACATCACACAAGCTGAATCACTGATAACTCAAGGTGATGCAGTTCTAGGCAGTAAAAACTATTCTAAAGTCCTTCTTACAGCCCAGGGGTTTGACTTGGACATGTTACTGTGCTTCTGTACTCAGCACTATCAGAGGATGAGCGTTTGCACCATGAAACAATGTGCAAAATGAGACAAGACTTATCCCTTTTCAAATTCAAAACAATCACAGCATGGGAAGTAATTCTCTCTTGTGAATATGGGTTAGTCTGTCTGGACTAATCCTCTACTCATATGTAGTGGCTTATTAAGGATTTTAAAAAGAAATCTGAAGGCTCAGATAGTATGTTTACAGTGGAACAGGCTCACATGAAAGATGTATTTTCAGGGAATTTAATGACATGTTTGACTTGAACTAATGTTGGAGAAATCTAGAAATCCTTTTTTTTCCCCTGTGTTGTTTCTGTGAAACCCTTTAATGGAGGCTTTACAGAAGCAGTAATATGTGACTTTAGAAGGGCACTAAAGCCAACTGAAAGTAAGCCAGTGCAGACTGAATTCCTGCTTCCTGCAGAACAGCAAGAAATCCTCCCAGCACCCCTCAGTTCCCTCCATATCACAGAGCTAGAGATCAGTGCCATGGTGACCACAGGTCACTCAAAGCAGGTGTTGTAAGGCTCTGTGTCCAGGGTTTGCCCAGATTTAATGTGGCTTGTTCATCAACTCCTCTGTTCCTCCTGCTCCAGGCATTTTTTGTGGGAGTATATTTTATTTCATTCTCTTTGAACCTACCAGGGTTAGTTCATAGAGTGGAACTCAGGTGCATCCCCTGCATGCCAAGCTGTATAGTAACCCCCTTATGAACTGCATAAATGACTAAGAAGAGAGAAATCTCAGTGCAGAGGGCGAAAGAGCAAGAGAAAATAAATGCAGAGCAGACACATGGAGCAAAGAGCAGCGGGAACAGGAGCCCCATAAGCCAAGGGCAAAACTGGAAATAGAGAGTATTTTCTAAATCCTTGCCTGTCCATCCAATGTTCTCCAACTCATATTGCTCCTGAATAAATGCTAACACAATTTTGCCAACACCTTGCTCCTTTGCAGATAGCACCTGCTCCAGAACAGCATTTCTGTGCTGGATATCCCGGCCCTAAGCACTGCCTAATCCTCTGGGCAAAGCACACACAGATAGGCACGGGCAGGATTAAGCAAGGCACAAACCCAGGATCGACTGAACAGGGTTGGAAGAGCCAGGCACGGAGTATGTGCAAAGAGCTGCACAGGATGCTTTTCAAACCATGTGAATTCCAGCAAGGAACACACATTTTACACAGCACGATTTAGGGAAAACAGCAACACTGCTCAGAGAATATTTACCCCCATTTTCTCACAGTGGTGCAAAGGACGTGGCAGAGGACTGAAAGCACTCGAGGGAATGCAGCTTCAAGGGTGATTTCTGGTAAGCTTGGCCTGATAAAAGCCCATTTGCATGCATTAATCCTGCCACAGTCATTAAAAAACCGTGGTAGCCGAGACCTCCCCAAAGCAGTAATTTCACTGGCATTGACTTGATTACTTGGAATTCTTGGTACATACTCCAGGGCTCTCTCACTTGCTTTAATACTCCAGTATTGTTCTAGTACAGACAAAACTAAGAAAGCCATTTTATCCCCATTGGGAAGGCAAAGTCCTGATGCACTTCAGTTTCTCATTTTCCAGAAGGGGATTTATCCTCTGTTTGCCTTCCTGCTATCAGGAGAAAAGTGCCATTTGCTGCTTTTGCCTCCACGTTTCAGGGCAGAGTCCATCAACTCTATCACAACTGATACATTTCCTTATGAGTGAACACTGTGCTCCAGGAAACTGCTTCCCTGCCCACAACCTCCCTGGGCACCACTGGCAGTCCACAGCCCAGCTTCCAAAATCAGCAACTTCCCACTGAGTTTCAAGGAGCCAGGGGTCTGTGGTGGTGTACACAAAAGGTTTGCCATTAGAGGAAACTATCAGGAGGATTTCAGCTATCTGAAAGTATTTATCAACCCAGCCTTGCCAGTCAGTGTTACAGAACCAAACATGTGGCAATGATATGGCACACGTGGCATGGAATCACTACATTATCTGCATGACCTTCATCAAAGAACCACAGAGCTTTTCTGTTGGCATTATGACACCTCACCATCAAAGAAAACAGCTCTTTGGGATATTTTTGAGCTCTTTTTAGTCCCCCCAAGGTTTTCTTAGCAAAGATTATTATTTCTGTTCCCTAATGCCAGGGATCCCTTATCACAGAGAAGGCTCCTAGCATGTGAGATGATACATGAACACACAAAAAGCTTTTAAGAGCTTACAGGCTAAATAGAAGGCAGATGGGAGAGCCCAAGAAAAGAGAACACTGGCCTGCCTGGGTGACAGTGGCCATGCCATATGAGCAGCTTAGTCACTGCCAAGTTTTGCCAAAGCAGCTACAACTCGCAGTTGAATAATTGCACTTTTTCATTGCTAAATAACAAAAACAACACTCAACATAATTATTTCAGTTTGATACGTGGAAGAGGACCATGCCACCAACTTCAGATTTATTACCATTTTGTCACATCAAGGGTTTAACTCCAGCACCCAGCTCTCAGGACCCTTCCTTCCAAAACCAGGCATGTCCATAACTCACTGGGGTGCAAAGGACAGCTTGAAAACAAAACCTGGGTTCACACACAAGAATTAAGAAACCAAAAGAAAAACCACTGATGATTCCGGCTCCTTTTCTTAAAATACAGTTAAATGAAAAGGCACTCTCTAGATTTCTTTGCCACTGCCAGGATGTTCTGCGGCTGATTCATAAACCAGCAGTCTGGGGATGCAGCACAGGCTGACAGCTCCTACCCAGCTGGAGTACAAAACATGCAATCCAGCCAACAGCTTTGTTCAGTTGTGGTTCAAATTCCCTGCAGTTTATTTCTGGAAGTATTTAAAATGCCTGTCCTGAAGGCATTAGGACCACTGCAACCCAGCGAGTCATCCACCTGACACAGACAGGTAATGTCTCACTGTGTTTACTAAAGCTTTCTGTAGGACTCTGTGGGTGCTTCACATTAAGATGATGTAAAACAGCCCAACGGACAGACACCTACAACAGTCTGGGGTCCAGGGCTAATTTTCCCTTAGTAACCAGTTAAAATCCACCAGTTAAGGAGCACCACATACAGGAACTTGAGCACTATCTAGAGGGACACAGTAACCTGGTGTTAAACATCCCATTAAGCACTGAGAGGGAGAAACCCAGCAGGATGAAGAAGAACCTTGTGAACCAAAAAGGCCTTGAGCCTGTAGCTCCCAAATTGTGGGAAGAATAACAGGAGCTGATGCAGATAACATTAGACTTACTGGAGATGCAATGACAGCCTTCATGTGGCTCAGCTGGAACATGGTACAGCTGAAGGAAGGTTCAGGGGGAGAGGCAGGGTCAGACATGTGGAGATGCTCACTGGAAGCCAGGATGGAGGGTCAGAAATTCCTGTTCCAGTGGGACGCATGGCAGCCATGACTCACATATCACATCACTGGTAAATTTACCCCAGTTCACGCTTTCTCTTGGGCAGGAGACACCATACCCAGCTTTTCCAGGAAGCATATTGTATCCCATCAGGGGATTTGTGTGGGTAAGGGGTAAGAGTGCCCCGTAAGAGCAGAGCTCATGTTCTACCTACGAAAAATAGGCAGGTATTTGGTAGGTAGGTATAGGTAGTGCCCTTAGGGGAGCTCACAGACAACATGGAAAGTATTAAATTCTGATGGGAGCAGCAGCTGGCTCCTATCAGAAAGACACCATCTGTATCCTTTTAAAATCCTTAGTGTTTCTTTTCTCCCTGGGAAGATGGGAACAGCCTACCAAGGTCATCTGCACTCTGCTGGCCGAGGAAGATGTGCCGAGGCTGCAGCACAGCTCAGCCCGTCCGGGTGGGATGCCTTGAACAGCACCGCGTTCCTGCAAAAATAATTGTGCCAGGCACAACTCGAGATTGAACCAAGGCCCCTCATCAGTGCCGGAGTGGATGAACAGCGTCACTGCTTCCCACTGCCAGTGGGCTGCGAGGCAGCGGCAGCGCTGATGGAAATTAGTCTCTTTATGGCTGGCAGGCAGAACTGCAAGCTCATATCGATGCAGAGCACAGCTCGACATAAAATGACCCCCTCGGCAACGGCACCGTATCAAATAAAGCGGCGTCTCAACTTACCTTGTGAGCGCGTTATCCTTTTGCAATCGGGCAGTAAACATAGCAGGCGAGGCAGGCGGAGCGGCGGGACCGGCGCTCCGGGGCAGGTCCCTTTACACAGCAGTAGTCCTTTCCTCCTGCAGGTCGGCGGGGTTTTCGGTCCCCTTACACAGCAGTAGTCCTTTTCCCCTGCAGGTCGGCGGGGTTCTCGTAGGCGGAGATGAGCCCCTTCGCCCAGCGGGTGCCGGGGGAGCCCTGCTGCATCACCACCAGCCGGATCGGGGGCTGGGTGTCTGCGGGGACCTCAGGAGCGTATTCCTTGCTGGGATCCTTCCCCCTGCAGTCATAGAGCACGCAGGAGATCAGGAAGACCAGGAGCAAAATAACATAACTAGACACCAGAATGATGAGATTCAAGGTAACGGGGTCAATCTCCAGATAAAACTCCATTTGGTCCCATACTCTCGAGTGCAAACCCGGAGAATGAAGTTTCATATGCACGAGTGAGCGGCCGGTGACCGATCAGAATAGATGTATTGGCTTTGTGGTAAAAATACACTAATCCTCAGGTCTCCTGTAGCAATGGATTTCCCTGAACCGGACGATTAAAGCAGCTCAGTTTAATAACTTAAGCTCCTTCTTTTAATGCCACGTTGCCTACAGTGGCAGAAGCTAAATTTGATTGCTGTATTGACAGGAAAACAGCCCCCTTGCTCAGGGACCATCTCTATCCTTGACAGGCAGGTACCAAAATGTGTTTCTCCTACAGGCATTTTGCAGAGCCTTCCTTCCTCAGGTGGGTTTGGGCTTTTGGGCTGTAAAAAACTGACCTGTGCAATTAGTAAATGAATTCAGAAATAATTAGGAAGTCATTGCAAAGTAACTTTTCTCAAAATCCCATGAGCCTGCTTCTGCTTTCGACTAAGACCTTTCTAGGCTAGTGCTACAGAAGGGTTTTAAAGTGAATTAAAGATGTTTATTACCCAAGTCCCTATCAGGATTACAGGGACACGTCACACTGCTGTGTCACACATGGCCCAGCCAGTCCTTGCACAATCTCCACTGCAGGATCCTGCTTCCCACAGGCTGCTCCATCCCCTTGGAGTCTCCCACATGTGAGAAGGTACAACACGACTGCAGAGTTTCTTTAGCCTGGGCACTGCTAATTTATTATTCCTACACAGACTCTCTGCTTTCTGAAAAGAAGGGGAAGTTTGCAATGTGGCTGTTCCCTGCCTGGCAGCAGGGCCAGGCTCCCAACCCAACAAAACCTCCAAGGACCTATTGCACCTTCCAGGTTTGCATCTCTGAAGCTGCTGAGTAAGGAGGGACACACTCAGCTGCCACACATCACCCACACAGTGAGTGCTTAGGGAGACCACCCCTCTTCCTCCAAAATAGAGATGTCCCAGTGTAGGACACCAGGAAGGTAGACTGGAGGTGGTGTCAAGGAGCACCACAGACCCTACATCAGCATGCTCGCCGCTCCACCCAAAACTCCGAGGTTTTGGTTACAGCACAGCAGGGTTTTAGGAAGGGATTAGGCCGTCCCAGGTCTTAGCACTGCCAGAGCTGTGGAAAAGGGCTTTATGTGTCAGCGGGAATCCAATCTGGCGCGTCTAAGCTGTAAGAAATATGTCACGGGGCCACCCTGCTGCCATGGACCTCAGCACATGCCGCTCGTTTTAAGGTCAACATCAGCTACGTCCCCCACCATCTGCCCTCACGGCTCTTTAGCTGAGAAGAAGTTGGTATCGAGGAGTAATCCCAAGGCTGGCACTGCCAGGGCACACTTGGCGGGCAGAGGGAACCCAACAGCACCCAGGATGCACATTCATGTGACCCCGCTGTTGTGTGTCTGTCACACGTCACGAGCTGTGTCTGAAGGAGGGCAGGCACTTGGCTCTCAGACATGGGTTAGATGAGGCTGAGATTTTTTTTTCAAGACAGGTTCTTAATGATGCACTTCCCTTCCAAAGTGATGGCAACCAGAACTGGGATTTGGTTTCAGTGCTCACTGGAAAACTCAAAGTAATTTGAAAATCCCTCCAAAGTGTTCAGGAACACCTGGGCCTTTGAAGGGCAAAAGGGTTCATGACTTTAAATTTCAATCATGTCGCACTACAGAAGATCAGTACTAGAGTAGGAAATATGTAGTTCTCATGCTGAGAGGTGGGATTTTACATTAAGTCTTTTAAACCGGTCCTCAAATGGCAGCCTGGGTTCTGAAACCTCAGCACTGTGCTCACAATACAAAGTTTATGGGACTTTTCTGCCTTGCATGTATTCAGTACCAGCAAGTTTGCCAAACCTGAATTGTCTCCTCTAAGGTCCTCCACGCTAACAGCTTGGTTTCAGATTTCTGTCTAACACTGCAGCAGGGAGATACATGTCATGAAGTGTTTGATTTAGATAGGCATCAGGCCAGCTTTTAGGGGCCTTTTCAAAATGTAAAATCTGGTACTACATTACTGCAGACACGATCTCTTGAAGAGAGAAAAGCTTTCTGGTTTCTCCATTTCTGCAGCTTCTTAAAACATTCTCTTAGAGTGAAAATAGATGGTACTTTCAAGACACCTCCTGCAGGTTGTACCGAGGGCCTGGCTTGCAGCAAGGACATCTCACATTTATGCCTTTGTTGTATTCCCAGGATTTCTGTCCTTAAGCTGGAGCTGCTCCCAGCAGCCTTTGTCCAAGTCAGTGTGACAAAAACTGAAGTCTAGGAGGGGATTTGGATTGAATACCAGGAGTTATTCCCTCATCCCAGCCCAAATCCAGGGCAAACTATAGATGTTCACCATTTGATATTCCTGTGCCCAAGGATTGCCAGGATCTAATACCATCTGCCAGCAGCCTTGTCCCAGGAGAAGGAGCATCAAACCACCTTGGGAATGTCATCTGCACACACACACTGGGGCTTTTTATAATGGAGCCTCACTCCAACAAGCTGGCACTGCTCCCAGGATCAGTGTCCCAGGGTCCTCCCCTGCCCAACACTGCTCCCTCCTGCCCATCCTGCGGCCTCAGCTCTGCAGCTGATCATCCCTCACCAGCCTCTGGCATCTCACCCTCCTCCTGCTGTTTATGCCTGCACCCTTTTCTATAGAAAATTCATTCAAATTCCTCTTTGCACCCACACTGATGGAGCACTGACAGTGCCCCAGCTCTGCACTGAGCAGGAACACATTTCCCCTGAGCAACTGAGAGCGGCAGGAGCTTTGCTGGGCTACCCAAGGCCATCATCTTCCTCAAACAAGTCATAACTTAAGACTGAGAAACTGCAGAGATTTTGGGGCAGCAGGGAGAAACTCGATGTTATCAGGAGCCAAACCACAGTTACTCCAATACCTACAGACCAAATCTGGAATGCCCAGAGCAAATCCAGCAAAAGCAGATGTGTTACACACTCGGGTACAAACACCAATGGCAGAACCACTGAGCTCCCTGGGGGTGTCTCTGGGATACAAACACCATGCACTGTTTAAACAGGCATTTGGGTAAGGGGCCACACATAGATGTGTCCCTAGCCTGTGGTTTGGGGGTCACGCTCTCCTCTAGCACAGACTCTGGGCCTGACCCCCTCCCGTATTCCTGCTGTGCTGCAAGGAGCCACTCACCCAGGTCTCATATTGCCTACATATTCCCCTAATGCAAGAAGTAATGTAATATATTGGAGAACTCTGGTGAAAAGAGGCTGGAATTGACCAGTGCCACTAAAAATAACAGGAGCTGAAGCATCTCCATGGCACCAGAGGTTTCAATTCCCAGAATCCAAGCAAATTGTACAAGGTAACAGCGTGATTTTATGTCTGGTGTTTTGTGGGGATTTTTTGTTGGTTTTGTTGTGGTTTTTTTCACCCCCTGTTGGCCTCTTTCAGCTCGGGTTTTCTAAGATCACCCCAGCGTTCCCCGTGCCTGATCCCGGCTGGCCACACGTAGGTGCTGTTGCTTTCCATATGGAGCATCCCGGCGCTCGCGGGGCCCGGCAGGTGGCACCGGGGGACCGCGGGCGGACCCCGCTGACAGCAAACTCCTCTCTGCCAGACGCAGCACCGCTTATCAGGATGGACACCTCTACTTTTAAAGCTCTTTTGGTCAACGGCATCAATCCTTCTTCAGCATCTGAAGCGGGAGAGGAGCTCCCGCTGTCGCTGCTCAGGGCTCACACTGAGATGCTCACTCTCAGGAAGCATTGGCACAGTGGCTAAACCCTTTCCTACTTTACAGGTGAAGTTGCTATTTATCTCTACAACATCAGAAAACAGCTATGAAAATGCTGCTTTTGAGAAAGGAGTAGAAATTCAAGCAGGAAGATGAAAAGGTAAAATAGAAAATAGCCATTAGGATACAGAACCGGTTTGCTCAGTTATTTGTACTGCAGTGCTCTCCTGGGACCCTAAACACACACACACCAGTCACTGAAACAACAGACTTTGAGGCTATGAACAGTCCTACAGAGGTGAGGGAGACAGCTGGCAACTGAGGTTAAACATATCCTGATTTGAAAAAAAGTCAGGAGCTCAAAACAAAGACTGAAGCCTTACCAGATTAAGCTCATGAGCGTTGCCTGCATGTCTCAGCTCCTCTCCCCAAAAGCTCAGACACTATTGCTACCACAACCACGAAAACACTTTCCACTTACAGCCCTCTATACCCAGCAGACAAACATACTGACTTAAATCCAATTTCCCTTATCTGCAAATCAACTTACTAGAAAAGACTCAGCTGGAGAGGGTCTGGTCCTCAGGAAAATTAAAGCAGTTACCATGAGGTGGCAGATGCTGATCAGCTTTTCTCCTGATTGCTTCTCCTTTGTCTCAAGCTCGAGGTGAGATGTGTCCCTCAAACCTCTGGCCCAGCTGAGATGTATCAAGCAGAAATGGGGTGCTGGTGTTTCCTCCTATCCCAGCTCTCTGCTGGAGGGCTCTGCTGGCATCAGAACTGGCTCTGTTTGATGCTGCAAGGAGAAAAACCCAGAAGGATCTGATTCTGTGCTGTGACATTTTTGCTTTGGATAGGGATTTTGCAAGCAAAAAAAAAAAAAATCAATTTTTGTAAGAGAGTGTGTACAAGTCCAGGATGCTGCATGACAGAGGGAGGAAGGGTTAGAGAGCTTGACCCACACCAAGGGGATCACAAGGTGTGACAGTCACACAGAATCCTTTTCAGTTCCTGGTTCCGTTTCTCACTAAATCTGTGTGTCCTCCCTCAGGCTGACATATGTGTGTTTGCCTCTTTCTATTTGCCTTGAATAAAGCTCTGTGGGGCAGGATGTAAAGAATACATCCCTATTCCCGGGGCATATTCGAGAACTGGTGTGATCATGTCACTACAATAAATCAGTTTTGCTTCTTAATTCAATCTGCTTTTTCTTGATTTGCATTCAAGACTCTGCTACCTTGGGATAACTGGCCACACAGAGCTACTTTTCAAGGAACCAGGGGAGTCCTGTGAGCTGGTGGAAACTCTTTGCCCAAGTGTGCAGGTTTGCAGGCAGAATAAATCACAGCAGTCACTGTGGTCATGAGCAGCCACTGCTGAAGCGTCTCCAAAACCAGAGGTCTCCAGGTCTGGTTCCTGACCACTGCTTTGTTGAGTATGATGTTGGTGAAGGAGGCAGAGGGCAGCTGTATGATAAGAAGAAAAAGGAAAAAAAAGTAAAAATACACAATCTGCCTAAGAAGGTTCTGCAGAGCTCTCCGCTCGATTCAGCTGGGGTGGGCTGCAACTTGAGGGGAAAAAACCCTGAGGTTTCTTGGAGCAGCTTTTCTTGTTTGTTTTGCTTTGCTTTTTCAGGCTTCTTTCAGATCTGCAAATCTGTGTGATATCATGTGCGAAGGAAGCAAATAAAGTGAACTCTGAATTTAGATGTTTTGGGTTTTTTTTCAGGGAATTCAGGCCTCCCTCAAAAGAGGATACTTGAATACCAGTCAGACACCTGGTGAGCAAACCAGCTGTTCACAGCTGTTCTTTCCATCTCTCTTTTTCATTGTTTGCAGAAACAATGAAGTGATCGAGGACTAAGAGGACTGAACTGACAAAAAAAGGAGCCCCAAGTGCCAAGCTCTGTAGTTGCTCTTTGTAAAACCCAAATAAATGGAAAAATAAATCAAGCTTAGACATCAACAGGAAATTGAAAAGTTACATCAATGAAAGGACAGAAATGTATACGTCAATCATTTGGCTGGAGATGTTGTGGTATAAACAGATTTTTATCACTTATAGCTCCCTATTCAAGTAATTCTGTCCCAGATTTCTTTTGAAAAAGCACACAGAGTACAATTTTGCCAAGAAGCCTCTGGGAACAAATATGAAAAATAGAGCAAGACTGGCTTTGCTGTCCCTGGTTTCAAGTTCATGAAGTTTTTAAAGCTTTGGTTTAATTCAGAAAAACAGAAAAGGCTTATTCCTAATCCTCAGTCAAGGCTGCAGGACTTGTTTGATGTTTACAGCTGGGCACATCCCAGTGTTTTGCTGAGACGGACTCCTTGAACTGTTCCATCCCCACTGTGCTCAAACCTAATCCACGATGTCACCTCTCTTTTCCCTCCTTCACAGCCACACACGCTTCTGTGAGCTGGTTCATGTGCCCACAGGGGAAGGTTGAATGTGACAGCAGCCTGTCACCATCCCAGCACCCAGAGCTCCCATGCCTGTCTCTACACCTCTCACAAGGTCAGTCTGGAGCCACCTCTGTCACAGGAACATGGTCCCTCATCATGGGAGCCCCACTGGTGCCAGCTGCCCTCGGGCACAGATAAACCAGCCCTGAGGACAAAGCCTTTGCCTTCCTTTTGAGATAGAAGATATGGGGATACAAACAGTGATAAAGAGCTGATGCGTCAGTCCCAGCTGAATCCTGTTCCCCTGCCTCACCCACTTCCACCCTGTTTAGCATCAGGAGTTTTTGTTCTGTCTCTGCTTCTTCCACACCCACCTTTGAATTTTGTATTCCCCAGACAAAGGTGGGACTCCAGTCTGTAGTAAGGGACTTTTCCTGGGAGTTTTTCCTCTCTGACGAGGAAGAAACCATGGCCTCTGATCTCCTCCTTCTGACACCTGGGCTCTCCCTCTTGTCTAGCCCCATCAGTTTTGCTGCAGTCAGTCCTGTCATGTTCCCCAGGTTTCTTTCTTGGCACCAGACACTGTTTTCTGCTGCAAATTTAGCCCAAATTGTTTCTACATTGTTCTCTCCCGGCTGCTGTCTTATCATCACTGCATTGTTCCCTCTTGGCTTCCTCTGCAGTTCCTATCTGTCTTCTGGCTCTGTGTGTATCACTGTGGGCTTATCTTCAGTCAGGTTTTGATGTCATTCATTGGACATCTTATTACCATTTGTCACAGCATCCTGGTTTCTCTCTGTTCTTGTCAATGCATTCGATGTAGTGAAATCTCAGTGGAACTCAAATCAAATGTATCCTCCAACTGACCGAAAAAGGCCCTGAGCCGGGGGAGAAGGCCAGGTGGTGTGAAGGTGACCATGAAAGTGTTCACAAGCACAGTGTGAAATGAGCCCAGTTGGTCAAAACCCCTGTGATGCTCCACAGACCCATCTGTGTGAACTCCTGCCAAAATACGGTTCTGTTCTGAAATCAGGCACTGCTTGGAGTTTTACATGATTTGCTGAAAAATCATGAGTTTTCTGTCTCCAAGTGACTGCAGAAGTTCTGCTTTGCCAGATCTCCAAGCAGATGGCCAACTCCATGCACATGGGAATAAAATTACTTAATGCTTTCAGGTAAGTAATTAACTACCTGGTAGCACTTCTCTGTATATTGGGTCATTCAGTGGGGGCAAATCACAAGGAAAATTGACACAAATACATGATATTCTGAGAATGGTTCCAACACTTTCAGAAGTTGCTCAGCAACTTCTTTTGATTAGCAGCATGCAACCTTTCATGCAGCAAAGGTGGCCAAAAAGGAAATTTTGAGAGCTTAAGCATTAAATCCACCATTTGTGTCAGAGGGAGGTCACCCTGTGAAAAGGGAGGGTGACACAACAATTTCTGCTCTTGGGCTGAGTGCCACGCTGTATAGAGACATCTATTTTCAGTTTAATGTAACAAACCTGTCTTTTGTCTAACGTTCAGCAGTTCTTGGTCACAGTTATGCTCAGACAATCAATAATCCCTGGGGACAGAGGTGTTCCAGTCCAACTGTCAGCGATGTGCCACCTTTGCCCATGAGTCAATGACAGGCAGCAGCTGCAGCCCACACAGACCCAGTCAGAGCAGAGACAAAACCAAAGCAAAGGAAAACTTTGTGCCATATGAGACTGGCACATGCCAACCTCCTCTCTGGTGTCCCTTCACTGCCTGGGCAGTGATGGCTGAACCTCCTGACAGCGAAAAGTGTGAACCCCACCATGAGCATTGTCCTGGTTTGGGCAGCACCTCAATAAACCAAGTGCAGCCAAGTGTTGTTTTCATTCTTATTCTGACAAATGAGCTAATTAGAGTACAAAATAATATCCTCAAGCTTGGTAAATCCTTTTGACTTTGAAAGATTTTTTAATTTATTTTGTTTTTTTTGCTCAGACGACATGGAGACTCGGTGCTAAACTACACAAAACAAATTAAATATCCAATTACAAACAGTTGGCTCTGGTCTGGAAGCACTTCAGTTGACTGCCGTGATTCAAAGGAGAAAAATCATTTCATTCTGAATACTGTAATTCTTTTTAAACAGCACATTGACTGACCCATCCTGGATTACGACCTCAAGAGCTTCACATACATGTTTTCAAAACTAAGGCTTGTTCCTTGCCTCATCAAATGGATGCTCAAGCTTCAGAGCTGCAGGAAGGGGAGAGGAGCTGCCCGTCTGCCCCTTGGTGCTGTTTCAAGGGAGATACAGAGTTCTTCAGTGAGGAAGTGAATGGCTCACTTGTGTGAGAGTGTGTGTCTGTAAGTGCGAGGATTTAAAGCTTGGATTCATGTGGAAAAATTGTGGAAGATTTGTCTTTTTCACAGATGCAGCAATTTTACCTCAGAGCTTTCCATACACCCCACCACTTCCAAGAGATCCTCCTTTCTTTCTGTCACATGCACATTTGAGATGGTTGTTCCAAGGGCACAAAGCTGCCTTACCCCTGGTGCTGGAGAAGCAGGGAAGGACAGCGGAGCCACCATGGGCTGGGATGGGTCTGCAGTGGGAACTCTTGGAGAAAAGGTGACCACAGGACAGCAAGGGACGGGTGTGCTGCTCCAGGTGGAGGGTTTCTCTGGGTGACTTGACCCAGGCTGTAAGGGCAGAGAGACAGATCAGCTGTGCTGAGGCCATGGCAAGCTCAGGGCACCAGAAGGGCTTGGGCTCAGTGACCCCTGGGGGTGTTACATCCCTGAGTCTTCTGTGGCTGCCCTTGGGGATTGACAGAACAATCCTTTTGGGCTGGATTCACACCAAAGTGTGTTTCTCAGATCCTAAGAGAACCTCCTAAAAAGCCACCCCTCCTCACAGCTCAGGTTGACATCACTATCCACCCCCAGTATTCGTCCTTCAGTGCCTGATCCTGCAGAGAAGATCTTTGTGCTCAGAGGTGTGTTATGTTCCACAAGCACAACACCCATGCTCCATGTGGACCACCCAGCTGCATGGCCAAAACCCCATGTTTCTCATGGTTTTGTCCATGCCTTTGCTGTTCTGCTGCTTTTACAGCTCTTTTGTTTTCCCAGCTGGTTTGTGTGCCTGAGATCAGGTCACAGACAGCAAAGGGCTTGCTCAGAAGTTAAACAAAAGCTCTTTCAAGTTTAAAAAGAACAACAAAAAAAAGGCCACTTCCAGGGAGACCCCTTCTCCAATATTGGAAGAGTTTGATTTGGAGGTTTTCTGCAAGAAATCCAAGGCTGACTTGGCCCATAACTAACATTGCCAAGGTGTGAGTTGGGTGAGATTTGACTATCTCTGTAAGGTAAGAGTATTTCACGAAAATACTTTGGCAACAGAAATAAATACCCAGGATTTAAGACAAGAAATAAAAACTCCCCCCAGTAGACAGACATGAGAAGAACTAAGGAGGACATAAGGGCCTGGCTAAAAGAAGATCAAAACTCAAATGGATGGATCCAGAACATAGAAGCTCAGTTCCTACCACAGCCATGACCTTCATGTGTGATCGAACACTAATTTCTGGTGAGGATAAAACCCCAGCCTGGCTGCAGGGTCCCAGGATAGCAATTCCATAGAAGGGTCCCAGGACAGCCAATTCCATAGCAGGGACAGCCATGTCCATAGCACAGTGGGGCTGCAGAGCAACAGGGAGGAGCTGCTGAGGGGGGAAGTTTCCCTGGGCACATAATGAACGATTCCACTTTTACCACTGGTCAGATTTCCAAGAACCAGACACTGTAACCAAGTAATTCCATGACAGTTTCTTTTTTTTTTTTGTTTTTTTGTTACCCTGGAGTGCAGAAATCAAGACCTCTACCTGCCTGGCAGGAACTGAACAGGCTTTGAATGAACCAGAACCACTGGAGATAAATATCAAGTCTTCAATGTTTCATGCAGAAGACCCACAAGTCCAAGTGCCCTTTGAGCACACTGGAGTATCATCCACCAATCCCTGATATTTTATGTCCATGCAGACACACTGTCTTGCATTTTAAACAAACTGCAAGAGCAGAAATTTTGTTCCCATGGAAGCTAATTTTTTTTTTTTTTTTAATACTCCTAAACTTCATCTTAATACTTCCGAGTGTACTTTGGGCTGTGGCCAATCCGTGCACGTGTGGTAGGAAGCCTCCTCACACAACTCTGAGCAGGACAGGACAGCTGAGAGCAGCTCCACAGGCTCCCGTGGCATCCAATCCAGGAGAAGGGGAAGGCAGGTACAGCAGCTTGGCTGGCAAGGAGATGGCAAGTGTCACCCCAGGGGGGCCAGGGAAGAGGTGTTGCCATAACAGGGTGGAAAAGCAACACGTAGAGATTGACAAAAAAAAGGGGAGAGCGAGAGCGAGCTCCTTTGATAGCCTCGACATCACAATCAGGAGAGACTTCCTGGCCTCATATTTTCCATATAAACACTCTCCACTGGATAAAGTTAATGGTTCCCTAAACTGCAACGCAGAAGGGCTTGATCAGTTCAACTGACGTCACAGAGTGAGTATTTTAATGAAATGTGCTGTGCTTCCCCCATTTATAGGTTTGACCCTAACCTTTACCAGATGTTCAATTCATGCTCCCTCACAGACACTGCACTGCTGTGTTTTGGAGGCTCTCTTTTGGAAATCTGAAATGCTGAAGTGGAAAGAAAACCCTCTGACACAAACTCTTTTGTTTGAGCTGCTCCCCTCCATGGGGATGGGCTGTGTGGACGACTCTGCTCAGCTTATGTGGGATTGTACCCAGGAGAGAGGGGAAAAAGGGCCAGAAGGGTTATATTGTGCATTGCCTGCCTGCCTGGGAGTGTAAAGGATACAGTGCTGCTCCCCTGCCACTCAACAGGGCTGAAAGTACAGCTCAGCCTCTCATCCCCTCCCTCAAAATGTGACCCTGAGACCAGAAAAAAAGCCAAGAACCCTGAATTCAGGATTTGGCCCTGCCACATCCCCTCGGGCACGATGTTCCTGCCTCTCCGCCTTGTTCCCCAGCCATAAAACAGGACAATGTCCCTTTGCCCAGTTACATCCTGGGTTTTTCAGGGGCAGGGCTGGGCTGGGCTGGGCCTTTGAGGGCTCCCTCCTGTCCCCTGGGACAGCCCAGGCTGTTCCTGGGGTGGGAACAAACAGGTACCACCTCCACAGACCCACCACCCCTGTGTTGCTCTGGATGCAAATCTGCTCCACACTGAGACCCCCAGGCAGCTACATCTCCAGAGCAGAGTGTCCCTAAGATGTGCAAAGAGCAAAACCAGCTGGAAATAAGTCACAACCAGGAAAAGGGCATGTCATCAAAAAAGATGCTGTCAAAAGCTTTCTGGCATTTGATGCTCATTTAGAAAGTCTCTTGCTCATTCTTTCTTCAAAGAGAAGATAAAAAGATGGAGCAAGAGAGGGTTAAAAGGAGATCCACGTTCCCAAACCTCAGCTTTGGTTTTCAATCATTTTAGATAAATTGGAAGCTGGACCCCAGCCACCCTTTAGTTCTGGCTTTGGATTAGCAAATTGAAAGTCACAGATGAGGTTTTGCAAAACCAAACCCATATCCTCCTTGGCCTGCTCCTGGCTCAAACTGAGCTAGCCCTGAGCAAAAATAAGTGAATCACCCCTTAAAACACTCACAACCAAAAATGCTGAACTCAACAACCACAAACTGAGCGAAGGAGCCTCGGAAAGCCCGTGCGAGGCACTCATTCCTTCTAACCCAGGAGAGACCAAACCTGCAGCACCAGCACTTTGCAGCAGATTAGACAGCAAAAATGCTTGGAAACGTTAAAAAAAGCAAAAACTGATGGTTTTGTTTTCAGTAATTCCATGCACACACATAAAACCCATGTATTCTGTGGTCAAGCACTTTTCCCTGAGCAGATGGCAGTGGCTGTTAGCGTGGCAACCTCAGCCCTGCTCTTTGACATTGATCCTGCAACAGGGTTCAGTGGATTGAATCAAAGTGGATCCAAGGTTCTCCTGACCCCAGGATAAAAGCAGCCATGTAAGGAGCCAGCCCAGCCCAGCTGCCCTGCCTCCAGCACACACCTCACTGTAACCCAAAGCCAAAGGTAAGTCTAAAATGATTATGTTCTTGAAAGTCTCACTTGCTTCTCAGCCCCATCCCATTGCAAAGGAAATCTCCCTCCTGGCTGGTGTGGCCAGAGGATGAAGGGATGCTCATGAAGGATGAGCCCTTCCCTGCCTGTGTGACACAGGACAAAACATGATGCCCCTGCAGCACTGCCAGCACTGGCAGTGACTGTCCCACGGCACCACCAGCCTGGGGCTGTCTTCCCAGAAGTTGCAAAAAGAACTGGGAATTATACAGCAAATCAGACCCCATCTCCCAATCACAGACCCTCAGCACCACCACCCTTTTATTAGCAGGAAATCCTAAATTCAACCATCGAGACGTTCATGTAATTGCAATCCTGTAAAAACAGCAGGTAGGGCCCCTCTTACCCCCAGGCTGGGCAGAGGACCTCCTCTGAGTTCCCAGAGTCACAGCAAATACAACCTGAGCACCAACAGTTAAGAGTATTTTACCAGTGGCAACGAGAGGGATTCAAGCAGAGTAGGAAATAACATCATCTTCATTTGGATGGGGGCTGAGAATGCACCCGGGCTGCCTTCCCTGCCATCATTTACACATCCCCACAGACAGACACATTGGAAGTGACTTTTACAGCCAGCCAGGAGACAGCCACACAACCCACACCAGCTCTGGCAGGAATCACACGCCACAGTGTCCCACAGTGTGTCTGTCTCTCTGGGAAGAAGCATGTGGAGGGTTGTTTTTCTGCTTAAGCCCATTTGATTTTATTTTCCTTTACTTACTGGCAGTGAATTGTTCCATTTTTCTTGCTTACCAAACACTTTATACTGTGGGTTTTTTTGTTTGCTCATCTGTTGCGACAGGAGTGGTAAAAGGCTCTGTCTGGGCTCTCCAGATCACACACCAAAGTTGACATGAGGCAAGCAGCTTCTTTAGACACCCTTCTTAAACCTCAGCTTCAGCTCTCCATTCCAGCCCACCCTCTTTGTCCCTGAGAAACTCCTCTTTCAAAATAAACTGTGGCATGGTCTGATACATGGGTTGGAGAAAATAATCCAATATCACCGAGTGGGTGTTGTTTGGAGACCAATCAGCCTTTCCCAGTTTATGTATTTTTTCCTCCTGGTTAAAGAAGCACTAAAAGCAATAACCTGTAACACACAAAGTGTCAAGATCTGAGCAGTGCTGATCCCAGCTAATGCCCAGCTCCTTTTGCAGCAACCATCTCCCTGGAAGGGTTCACTCAACTGCAGAAGGAAATTGTCTCGAGTGAAGGCAGGTGGAGCCAACAAAGCAGACAGCATATGAATTTTTTTTTTTTCTGTTTTTACTACTGGGCACCATGGACTGACAGTCTGGATTTATGGCTGAGTTTACAGCTTTGCTGCCTCGCAGCAGCTGTTGTGCAAAATAGACCTTCATCCAAACCAAAAATCACCGAATCAAGAGCCTGAGAGGGAAAAGTGCAGGATCTTCTTGATGAAACTATTCATTGATAATAAAATATCCATAAGGAAAATGCATTTATCATCCTCTCGTTGAGATGAGATGTGTCACTCCCTCTTTCTTGTATTCATGAGTGCATGCACACTCCAGAGAAACACCCTGATGCTTGTCCAGGGCTTTTGCTAAAGGCTTTATCCAGCTCTCACACTCCAGCTAGGACTGAACCAGAGGAATAAACTAAGAAAAATATGCATGAAAAGTGGGAAGAGGTTGTTTATCAAAAGTCAAAGAGTGGGAGCCACAAAGAATAATCTGGCCTTTCTTACCAGGTTGCAGCCTCAGATGTACCCAGGTCTAACTGGGCCCCACACAGGATGTGCAGACCCTGCTCCATCCCAACAGGCAGTGATACCACGGCATTTCAAGCACTGCTCATCCAAAAAACCTGCCCAAAAACTGCAACCTCCAGCAATCAGAGAGACTTGGGGAGGGGGGGAAAGAAAGAGTGGGTCAATAGCATGATAAAAGTAAGGTGACAGGACCAGGCTGGCAGGAAGGTGCCACCAGCTCCAGCAAAGTGACAACTGCAGCGAGTTTGGTGACTCTGGACTGAGCTCTCCTGCTCACACGAGAGGGGAAGGAGCAGACAGGATTTGAAGATGGCTGTTGCATTGGATGTGCTGAAGTCTCTGTTGATTTTAGGCCAGGGAAGAATGATCTGCTGTGTTCCCTCCTTGTCTTGGCTCCCACTCATAAAGGCACTTAAAAAGCTGTCTACTTCAAGTATGTGCTTAAGTGCTTTGCTGAATTAGAGAATTAGCATATTTACTTGCCTGCAGTGTCTGCAAAAGCCAATTGAAAGCCCTGGGATTTTGATGAATGCCTTTGATGGCCTCTGGGACAGACCACAGGTACCAAGTTGCCTTCCCCTGTCACGCCTCCACAGCCTGTGGCAGCTCTGCCCTGCGTGAGGAAAAGCTGAGCTTGGCTGCTCGTCTCTGGTCATCTCTCAGCTACACTGAGGCAATTTTAGGGATCAGTTTTCTCATGCCATTTGCAACACTCAGTGCCATTTGGAAACTCCTGCACAGAGCAGAGCTCACTGTGCCCTGCCAGAAATGGGTTTAAATTCTTGTGATTGGAGTATGCTTTTCCTGCTAATTGAGGCTCTGAAGTCCAGTGATGCTTTTCCTTTGATTTAATTAAGGGAAGCTGTTTCCAAGGAATCATACATATAGCTCAGATCAAAGACTTCAAGAGCAGTGATGTACCCCAAGATGCAACGGATGTGACTCACAGGCTGTGTCCAGCTGCCAGATGAGTCAGCACTCACAGAAACATCATCACAGTCCACCCGCCAAATTTAAGGACTGTGGTATCACGTCCATGCCAAGTAGAAGGAGATGAGCCCCAGATGTCCTATCACACCCCAGACAAGACCACACAGTAGTGGCCCATCCCCAGGACAGTGTCCTGTGGGACCTGCAGCTCTGCATCATCAGACTCCCCAACAGGGAACTTAAACTCATGCCTTGCTCACATCCTTAAAGTGTATAGCAAACAAGGGCTGAATTTCTGGTGAATATCAAGCCTGGGTGCAGAAGACCTCAAGTCTTCTCAGCTCATTAAAAGCCAGACAAGCCAACTGCAAAGGAACTTGAAGCCAAATGAAGTGCTGAAACAAGCCATTGCTCTTAAAACTTCTGCAGGAGCAATATCCTTGCTGGTGCAGCCCAAGGGGAGGATCACAGCCCTGGCCCATGTGCCACATCCCTTCCCACACTTGCCAAACAGCAGCAAATAATGGTGTTTTTTTCTTTTTTCCCTTTCTGTGGAAAGTCTAAGCTGAATTCTTGATGATCCTTGTAAAATCTGAAAGCTGACCAAGCCTGACTTTCACAAACACGCACCCGAACACACACCCGTGTAATTTGTGATGTGGTTCTGCAGGGGAGGGGAGGACAGTGACCATCTGTTTTTCTGGATGGGAGAGGGAAAGAGCCACGAGGAAAGTTCTGGTGGGGCAGCTGAGCTCCAGGCTGTGATTTACAACTGTAAATACAACAAATCCTCTCCAACTGCCCTGGCGTTGCTCAGGAACCAGCATCCAGCTCACAGAGCAAGCTCAGGTCACTCGAGTTCAACGATGACTGACTTGACTGGGAAAGAGAGGAAAGGCAGATAAATTGCTGCCCTTGGTCCAAGTTAAATCCCTGTGGGATGCAGCTCCACAGGATGGAGTGATGGGCACTGCATGTCCTGGTGGCCTTCCTCACAAAATGAGGCTTAAACTGGGAATGGAAGGGCTCAGCCCTCACCTCCGGAGGGACCACTGGGACCAATTCCCATGTGCAGCTCTGCCCTGGCACGTGCCAGTGCCACACTTGTGAGGAGGTGACAAGACTGAAATTTCAATTTGGATTGACTGAAAAAATATCTCAACAAATCCAGAATTTTTATTTCAAGTTTTTAGGCTTCCAATTTTTCCCTTTTTTGTTCTTTCTTTCTTTAGTACTGAGTTGGAGGAAATGGTGAAACTATTTCCACCTCTGTTCCAAGATGGGGCACCACCTTAGTTTTGAGAATGTTAGAAGAGGATGTTGAAGTAATTTTTAGAGAAAAACCTAAAAATCTAAACAAAAGCTTCAGAAAACATAACACAGGCTCAGAAAACATCCTGATGTCACCAAATCTGTGCTTTTCACTGGAAAAGGATGCATGAGAACCTTTTGCCTGTGTCTACAGAGAGTCAATGGGAACAGACCAGCTGTTGATACCCCACCAGGGCCTGTTCCCATCCCGTTCCAACCTCCCAGTCATTCCCTGCAAACTGGGAACCTCAAATCCCCACATGCAACTGGTGGTGTAACTGGCAGCACTAGCACTGAAGGGACAAGTTAGAGGATCAGCAAAGAGTCCAAACTGCCCAGATCCTCACCAGCTCTCTCTGAAGGCATCTGTCCCTCTGAGAACCACACCAGCTCACAGCAGAGCACATCCCTTAAACCACTGCTGGAAGGAGCAAAACCATCCTGTCTGGTGAATTCCATGTCCAAAAATACTTAGTGTGTTATTTAGTTTAAATTCTATATTAATTTTATTTTTTTTTTCGTATCCAGCAGGGCAAACTGGGATATTCCACAAGGCAGTCCCATTGGAATAAACAGCTTTTCTCAGAGCATTTACCAAACAGCACCACAGCACAGAGCCCCCTGGCTGGGGCTCCTCATGCTGCTGCAGTTGGGTGCTTCTCTCTGTGGCCACGTTCCCCACAGGAACAGATAAACACTGACATGGAAACATCCTTGCATACCCACAGGGCACCCTGAGTGCCCAGCAGCCTGTAGGCATGTCCCAAGGAGTGGGATCGTGGGTATGCTGCTAAAAACTCAGCAAGAGGAGCAAAATCTCAAACTTTGCTCGCTCGCTTCACCTCTGCAGACAAATCACTGCTTTCACAAGGCATTATTGAATTCTTTTCACTGTGACCACCCAACCCCTCCACAGCCATGGAGCAGACTGGCACAGGGTCGTCTCAGACAGGATATCCTCCAGGGAACAGCCTCTGCACAGCACAAAACAATGGAGCCCTGCCTTTGTACCCATGGATACACAACGTGCCCAGCCTCTTCTCCCCCCAGACCTCAGATATCTGCTCTGAGCACAGCAGGGAGCACCACGCTATCAGATCTACATCCACATCTATTTCCTGCTATTTGTGAGCCAGTCCCACCACTGCCAAAGGGAGCAGAACAGGCTCTGGTCCTGCATCTCTGCCCATTCCTTCAGATGCTGCGGGTTTGGACAGCTCAGGTATCTGTTTGCACACTGAGCTGGCACAGGTGGCTCTGCTCCCAGTACTCGATGGCACAACAAGCCCACCAGGGCTTGTCCACCTGGCTGGTCCTACCCATGGCAATGGCTACAGGGCCTCCCTGCAACTCCACTTCCATAGCTACCCATCCATGCTCTGGGATCAAGCACATGTTCATCACACCAAAGCCTTCCATGAAGGCTTTACAGAAACTTCCAGACTAAAGCATCTTCCAGTCACCTTATGCACCAGGTGGAGAACATTTACAGTTCAGGTCCAGGTTGGTTGTAAAACACCCAGCCAGTTGCTCACAGTCTGCTTGGTTAAGTTGCACTGACTCAACTGCTGCCAGCTGGGCTGCCAGGGCTCATTCTGCCCTCAATTACATCAATGCAAATTTGGAACAACTCCACTGGCTTTCATGGCATAACCTGATTTACTGGAGAGCAGAATCTGTTGTGCTTTCTAGGTTCGTGCTGTCTGATAGAGAACAGACTTGAACCTCTGACTCATTAGCAAGGAAACATAGACTGAAATTAAGCTCCCAGTAGATAAACATCTCTTGAGCACAATTTTTTCTTGCCCTGGTTGTGGAAACAGCTTGACTTACTGCTGAGCTGCAGCCTGATACCCACTGCCTGCAACGGGAAACTTCTGTAGCGTTGAAAGATTTTCTTCTGCTTGACAGAGTGAAACAGAGAGTCACCTTAAAAGCCATTTCAGACTTAATGCAAAGCCCTGAAATCCTGCCCCTGGGAGCACACGGACCCTGAGCAGCCTTGAGGGAGCAGATGAGTCCAAAGTGATGGCACAGCTCTGGCTGCACACAGAGATGGATCTCAGGAGCCCCGGGGATATTTCTTGTGCATGGATCATGTCTAGTTCCTCCCTCGTAACTGCACTGAAGCTGGGCTTGATTTATTAATGTATTCATCAGAGACGAGACTGTTTATACTGGGAAACCCCTAATGGAGGAGTGTGCTACCCTGTGTGGGGCCAGGTGGCCCCTTTCTGGCTGACAGTGGCCCCTGGTGTGCCCTGCCCTGCACCACTCACATCTTTCACAAGCACACGAAGACAAACAGCACAGAAAAGAGCTCCTTTTCTCACATGGGCAAAGCAATCCCCTGCTGCCAGCACAAGCAGGAGGTGCTGCTGGGAATGCCCTGGCTGTGGGGCTCGGCATGGTTTTCAGCAACACAGAACTAACTGTCCCACTATCACTTATATCCCAAGAGCTAGCTATTGCTGAGGACTTTGATCCTTTGGGATCTCTGTTATCTTTGAAGAGGGCTCAACGAAAAAAACTGAGCCATGTCTCAGTTTACCAGCCTCTGCAGCAGACAATGTCCCACATCATGTCAGCATGTGAGCACAGACAGGGAGTGAAAGACCTGGGACCTCGCACCACCTCTCTCAAAAGACTTAAAAGAGGCTTGAGCCATTTTTTTGGCACTCATTCTCATTTGAGCTCCAGGAGTCCCTGTGTCTCAGGCATTCCCTGAGTCTGAAACCCAATTTCTGCTAATCTTTATGTGCAGCCTTTTAGAAAATGGCTGGGTTTTGTAAATGGTTCATCACCTACAAACAGATTTCTCTGTGCCTGCTGAGGACCCAGGACACCCACCTACACTGTGAATCACAAATAAGGAGCAGATCCCAAAAAGAACCTTAAAAACCCCTGAATAACCCTTTGTGACCAACTCGGTGACAAGCAGCCTGTGGTGCTGGGTGCATTTCACAGCAAGAACAGCATTTTGCTTCATCCCAAGCAGGAAACAGCCATTCCAGCATTCAGTGTCTTTGCTGGGTTCTTGTCTTTCATTCTGCATCCCCGACCTAGTGCAGGATTTGCAAACATTTCATAATTCCAAGAACAAGCACATTAAAGGCTCAGAGCAAGGGGAAAGCCCTTTTCCTGCCAACAAGGCATATTATTGTCAATACCCCATTGTTGTGCTCGCACTCACCACCCCTTAAAGCAATTAATGGATAAATCAGGGATTTTTCTGTGGCATTTCTGTGGGTGGAGTTTATTCCCATCCTTATCTGAGCAGTGGATCTTTCCCACCAGCAACCTGGTGCCAGGGTGTCCCACAGCCCGTGACGCCGGAGGGCCCTGCAGAACAAACAAACTCAATTACAGGAGGATATTTACAATTGCTGACCAAACTCTCGATTTCCTTGGTAAGCTCCTCCAGACAATGCACTCCAGGCACTGGCCTCCAATTGTACTGTCAGAAATTCATACGGGCCCGAGAATGAGAAAATATTGTGTTTAGATTTGCGATAGGCAAAGCAAAACAAGGGAGCGATGTTTTTGGAGGGTTTCCCCCCCAACCCCAGGAGTTTGTTTATTTTTACAGCCACAGGATGGAGCAGGGTGAGTGTGGAGCCTCCCCTTGCCCACCCTGCCCTGTCCTGCTCCTGCCCAGAGGCAGCCACCAGTGCTGGCAAGTTCCCTGGGAAGGATGAGGAAGCAGGGCAGCACTGCACCTTGTGCACGAGGCTTGTTGTGGCCCAAAACTCATTTAGTGCTTTCACTGAGCTCATTAAAACAGCCTTTCCCAGATCTGCCAGGATTCAAGCAGGAAGCTGTGGTGCCAACACAGGAGGATTTTCAGCAGAGGATGAAAGAATCCTTCACCTCCCATCAAAGGTGTAATTCTTGCTCATCCAAGGGGTGCCCTGCATGTTGCAGCTCCCAGCCCTGTCCCACATGGGTCTCTCCAACACTTACAAGTGGAGTTAAAATGCCCCCCTCACCAGACTTTGCTCCCTTTTGACACTGGTTTGTATCAGCATCCAATCTCCACCTCAGCCCACACTCACCACAAGCTGCCATCAGGCATGAAACTCCTAAATCATCCAAAGCAAGAAGTCACTCCTGAATTTGAGCTGCCCCAGAGTGCCCTGGGATGAGCAGTGTCCCTCCTGGAGAAGGTCTGGCAGCCATCCCCAGGTGAGTGGAACCATTTCACACAACCTGGCCTTGAGCTGCTGGTAGAACACAAGCCCTGTGGCAGAGGGTGGTTAATTCCCTGGTTAATTCCTGTGCTGGAACATCCTTGCCAGGGCCACGTTTTCCCACAAGATGCTTTAAGGTGCCACATTAGGGGGAAATCTTTGGAGTTTTTGGCACAGAGGAACTCAAGTTAAGCCCTCATTTTTGCTCCAAGCAAAAATCAGGTTTACATCTGCATATACCCAGACTAACAGCAGAGCTTAACCCTGTGTGGGCTGACGGTGGTAATGTTTGAACCAAATTCTGTTTCTTATTACGAGAGCAAACCTCGAGTGATGGCACTGCAAGCAGTGTTTTCCAGATTTTCACCAGTTTAATGAAAACCAGAATTTGGCTCTACATCTTAACAGATAACACTCTGTACTCGTGGCCAATATATTAATGACTTCCAGCATTGTGCATCTTCCTCCAAACCCCTTGTAAGCCTTCCTTTATGGGTTTTCCAGGGATCAAGATCTGAAAATCCATAAAACACACTGTCTGTGCAAGATTTGCATTTAATTTAGCATGGCTTTTCTTATCACTAGGCAGTCTCGTTTCACTGAAAACCTCCATTTGTTATTCAGGGGATTAGGAACATTCAACAACAGCAAAGGAGAAGGGGCTGTGGGACTTGAATTCAGTAAAACATGGAATTATAGTTGTTTTGCCAGATTTGCACCAGACTAACATCAAATTCTGGTTCAGAGAAGAAGTATAAATTAGTTGGTTAATGAGAACTGGATTCCAACCAGCTGGATTAGGATCCTGTAACACTCATGTATTCTACTTCTCTCCCCTTGCCCTGTTAGTTGACTGCAGGCCACCCAGGGTAACAAAGACATATGACAGAAATACAGTGTATATTTATGTTGGCTTGTCTTGCTGTAATCTCCTTCAGGGTATGACCTGATTTTAATAACTCAGCCTTACCCTATCACTTTCTGGCTCATTCCTTTGTGGGTGTATAAATTATACAGGGCTTTTTTGGTTTATTTTTTTTTTTTCCCCAAATGTGCTGAAAGAAAAAAGAAAGAAACAAGAAAAAAAAAAAGGAGCGAGGGAGGGGAAACCTGGCTACAAAAATTCATTAAAATCCATCTCAGGGGCTCCTACAAATATTTATAAGCACAGATCACCTCCTGACAATGGCCAGTAACAACATTTTGAGAGCACAAATGGAAGATGTGAGTGCTGCCATCTGTTCCACCCTCAGTAAACTGAGAACCATAAACATCTCCAAGGTTGGGAAATTCATCATTACAAGAAATTATACAAAGAGGCAGGAGTTGAAGTAAAATGAGGTTATATCGTGGGAAGCAATCTGATTGTAAAGGAACACCAAAATATCTTCTGATGTATCAGCTCTCCTACTAGCTTGCAATGGCTTGTACATCCAGTCCTGCTTAAATTAATTTAAACCTGCCTGTTTATAATTGCTTGTTTACTTGTGATATTATCAGTATAGATAGTTGGGTAACCTTATTATAGTTATGCTGCTACAGTACATTCAGAGAAACTATGAATTTTAATAGAAATTTCAAAGATGTTGTTAGGATAAGGAAGAAGAAAACCTCAGTTGTTTAGGATGGAGCAGAGGGGTTTTTGGGGTGAAAATCAATGGTTTTACCTTAAGAGGCAGACCTTTTAGTTTCACTATCCTCTGTTCTACACCATTTATCCACCCTATCTTAAAGCAGATACCTCCTAAAACTGAGATGAGAAGTGATAATTTAAGACTAAGGGAAACTCCTCCCAATTATAAGAATGAGAATTGCCATCCAGGGAAAGGGAAAAAGCAGCTGTGAGCAGGTTGAAAGGGTGATCCACAGGCACACAGTTGTGCCTTTAGGATGCAACAAAGGATTCAAAGGAGCCAAACATCTTGAGGAAAGAAAACAAAAGAATTGGCCTCACACAAACTTTAATTTTGTCCAGAAATTCCACTCTGGATCAAAGAGCTCCAGTGAAAGTTTAGTTGGAAACAGCATTTTCCTGCACAGAAGTTCAGCTTCAGCAAATGGAAAACTTTTGCCCTCTGCATGAAAGGTCAGTTTTGTCAAATTCCTGGTGTGTTCTAGACTAAGTTAAGTCCAAAGTCATCTTTAGGAGGAAAATCATGTCAGGACTGTTACCTGGCCTGACAGGGCAAGGCACAGAGGGGACATTGGGGGACCCCTTTAGCAATAAGCCTGCCAAAAGCCTGGAAGCAAACTGGGGGGTGCAAAGAACCAGGAAAGGAGGTGGCTGGTTCACAGGGAGGTGTGGACCCATCCCTGGGCCTGAACAGGAGGATGCCACGTTCAAGATGAACCAGAGACACCCAGTCAAGAGCTTCTGAGTTTGGTCCTGTTCCTGGGGGAAAAGGAGATCCTGGATGATGCTGAGAGAAGCTCCTGCAAACACCAAGGATGTAGAGGAGCAGACAGGGCACAGTGTGTCCCCTGGTGAGTCATTGTAGTGCCACACAAGAGATGGGAGGCCACAGACACGCCTTTGAGTTGTGTCCCATCACGTGATAAAATTTCACATTTCAGGAAAGGCAGAGGCATAGCAGCTCTGAGTATAAACCACACTTGCTGCCCTCTGATGAGGATTTCATAATTTGGTTTGTAGAGATGAGACACGATAGATTTACTACCTTCTCCCTGCAGTTTATCATCTATGGACATGGTTTTCTTTGCAAATTCCAGTTTCCAGTGCCTTGCTGGTTTTAGCACTGGGAAAGCAAAATGCAGAATGATGCCAGTCATTCTGTTAGCTGTGCTGCACATCACTCCCTCACTGCTGCTCTCTGTTCTCCCAAATAGACTCAACAAATCTTTGGAAACCTGAAGTCTTTTGTTCGAAGTTGGAATTACTATCACTTGTGTTTTCAAGAAACTGCACAGGAGGTCCTTCTTTACAAAAATTAACTGAAGTGGGGTGGCAAAAAATCTGCCTTTATCCTTTGAAAGAAGAGCACAGGTCAGGAAGGGATCCTCAGAACTGCAGACAGGTAATTGTTCATATACACCTACTAAACTTCATCCTGGGTGGGGGGAACCAACCAATTGTTTGTCTCCCATACTCCTTGAAGTGAAAGAAATACTTTCTGATGGCTAGAGCCCTTCTTCCAAATTCCACCAAGTCTATTTATGGCCAGCCTACACTCATTTGTTCTTGTGCCATCATTGCCTTTTTAAATAGCTCTTCTTCCTCCCTGGTCCTCACCCTTCTGATGCACATATTACCTTCATGATATAGTTCAGTGAGAATGGCTTGTGTTCAGAAGCTTTTACACCTTTCCCATTGTTCTCTTTCTTACTCTCAGAGATAGTAAGTGCCTGTCCCAGGGCTCACTGCACCTGGTGGCTTACCCCAAGCTGACAGCTTGGCAACAACTGGCTATTCAGGATCAACTGACCACAGAGAGAGTTATTCAACAATTTCTTTTAGTGTCCTGTTCAATCACCATTAAATTCTCTGAAAATGGATGCAGGAAGAAGAATCTGACTTTTAATCACTAAGTTAGTGACAGCCTGGCTGTTGGAAGTCAGGGCAGTGAGACACCAGCACTTCCTTAACAACTGTGCCATCCTAGAAACAGTCCCTGGACATGTGTGTATAAATGCACAGCTTCAGCCAAACATCCTTAAAATCAGTCTTATACCTTCATGCCAGTGACCACAACTGGAGACAGGAGCTGATGGATCAGCATCACAGCCCACAACACCCTTCCTGAGGTGCTGCAGGTCCTCGGCTCGGACACACACGTGTGATGGCAGAAAGTGATGGGTCATCCTTGCAAAAATTAGGATACAAACATAGAGAAAGGCCATAAAAAGTGGCACCACACAGACCTGGATATTGGTTCTGTGCACCTCGGGATCTGAGGGTGTTCACTCCTGACTGTTTTTGCTCAAGCTGAGGTTGGAAAGGAATTAGCTTGGCACGTTCACACTTGGTGTCTTTCTTTTGCAGTGATCCCATTGTTCTGAAACATAATGGGGCAGAGTTTTCTATAGTCCCACTGGGACTGTATCAAAATTGAAATCAGCAATGAAAAGCGTGCTGTGTAAGGTTGCTGCCTGCTCTTAACACCACAATTTCAGCCAAGAAACACTAAGTTATTCACATTTACTCCCAGTGAACTGGAAGGTCTTTTATTCAGAGTCTACATTAAATTTCAGCTGCCCAAAATGGTCTCATTCTTATTCAAGTCAGTAGTTTTGACTTCTTAGGCTTGTACAGTTCCCAGGGCAGCTCAGGCTTGCAGCAGCTCTGAGGAGCTCTGTTCTCTCTGGTGTTGTTACTTGACAGCATGTTGATTTAAGGCACTGTTTTTCTTCAGTCCTTCAATCAATATCCAGTAAAGGAAAATGGAAAACAGGCTAGTCAAAGACATTGTATTCTCCCCAAATTCTGAATTCTTTTTGACATCCTCACCTTTAACATTAGATCTGCACTTGAAGCTAGAGCTGATTAAAAAGTAGTTTGTATTTTTGGCCTTGCACCAAGACTTCTGTTGAGGTGAAGACTGCAGGAAGTCAGGCTGACAAATAGCCACTCTTCAGTACCACATGCTGTCAAGTATAAACCCTCACAGTGTCCTCACAGTGTCTAATTTTGCAGATTACGTTTCTTTATAAAAGCCACTGAGGAATTTTTTTTTCCTGCCATTTACATTGGTTACATCACTGTGCTGAACTCAGACTGAATTGTTGCTGAGGGAAAGAGGAGCATCAGGAGCCTGGAGAGGATGCTGTGGGAGAGATGGAATTCAAGGCTCTTACCCTGATGAGAAAGGGCTGACAAACCTGCAGGTGCTGTGGATCTATAGGGACTTAAAAAAAAATTAAAAAAAAATAATAAAAAGTAGGTCCACGAGAATCATGGTAAAAGCCAAAAAATTGTCAGACTGCTTGCCCCTGAGATGATGATGCTCCTTCTCACTCAGTGATAAAGGGTAAGGTTCAGGGATATCTGATAGCCCCAGTTTCCTCTTCCTTCAATTAGGTAGGGACTGAAAGCACTGGGAAAAAAGAAACTAAGTTTAATTGTAACCATTCAGTAAAAGCTGCCTGATTCCCACCGTCAGTGACAGCCCCTGTGAGCCCTGAGCCATGTGAGAGTGCTGTGGTTTGCACCAAGCTCTCTGAAAAGGAGTTCTGTTTGTTTTTCATTTTCCCTTTCCACAGAAGTTGTGCCAGCACAAAGCTGGGGAAATCGAGTATTTTCTTTGGAAATGCCTCAGAGATAAACACACTCCCAGAAAGGTCTGCAGATACAGCACCATCCACACACACCTCGGCAGCAGGGGAGGTCTGAGCAAGCTGAATGTCCCTAAGCACCACCCTGCTCCATCCTGGGGCAAAGCCTCAGCACCCCGAGCACAGCTGAAACAGTCTTTATCCAAGAGGGCATCCCAACCCTCAGTGGGTGCTGACTCCTCACTCCTGGCACAAAAATCTCAGTGGGGACCAATGGACTCCTGTGAGTCTGTACTAGAAGATTCCCTGCTCCTGGACCTGCCTCTTCATGGTAAAAGCCATTTCAGTGTCATTTCTCCATCCCCCAGGCTCTGCTGTGAGCTGTGCTGCTGCAACCAGCACAATTCCCTGCTGGGTCAAGCCCCAGGGTACACTGGGCTTTGTCTCCTTCTAAAAGGCCAGCCAAGGTGGCACTTAAAACCAAACCCAATGACGTGTGACACACCTGCACACATGGCAAAGGGTGGAACACCAACAGACCTGAGCTCACTGCTCTCCACAGGTTTGAATGTTGGAAACCCTAAAGAGACACACTGAGGAATTTTGGGACCTGTGGACGTGTCAACACCTGTCTGTAAACGCAGCTAATCCAAAATTAGCCAGGAGAAGTGGAAGAATCATTTGTCAGCTCGTGGTCTCCTCAGCCATCTTGAAAAAAATGTCACAGATACATTGACACTTCTGCTGTCGATTTAAATAGCAGCCACCGGCCAGGATCGGCTGCTGGGCGAGGGGGCAACATGGAGCTCCTGTCTCAGACTCCTCCTGTATCAGATGACTCCCCAACATGCCTGAGAAACTCCCTTATACCACAGACTCCAGTAGCAACCCCACAACAAACACTGTCCAGGGCTCGCAGTCACCCTCCGGGGTTTAGGACGTAATCCTGCCAGCGCTCAGGGAGTGGAAGGGAGATGGCACCTCTTCACTGCTCCCTCCTCCCGCTGCCTCATGGCCACATTGCTGCCCTGGGGTGCAGGTGACACGGAACACCCACTTGGCCATAATAACCTTTGCCCCCGATAGGTTGTTCAGTCTCTTGGTCCTGGTTTTTCACTTGTGACAGCAAAACCTTCTCCCCAACCTTTTCAGCTGACCTCCAAACTCCTCGAACAAGAGGGTGTTCACAGTCACATTTAGCAGGGTGTTGCTCACTGTGGTGGCTGGGCCATTGTGCTGCCCTGTCTCCAGATTGTCGCTGTTTCTGTGGGGCTCCACTGATGCACAAAGGCCTCCTCAGAACATTGGATTTGTAAAGTAGAAAAAGTCACACCCCAAAGCAGCCACTGCAGCCGCCCAGTACCTCCTGTCTGCACAACAGGCTAAGGAGGGGTTTCTATCCCAACCCACGCTCTGGCAGCGAGACCTGCCAAGCCTGCCTTTTCAGCATGGAAATACAGAGCTCCTAGGAGTGATTTGGAAAGTCATTTCCCCTCCACCTCTCCTATCACGCTGAGGGCAGGAGCCTTGATTGCAATGCTCCCACCCTTACCCCAGGAGAGCTGTAGCTCTACCTCCAAAATGCAAGTTAAGCCTCACAACTCCGCTGCTCCCCAGCTCTGGGGAGGACACTCCTAAACAAACACTTCTCATGTGGACCAAGAGAAACTACAGAGCTTCCTATTAGCTCATTGTGATCCACACTGTGACCCTCTGCAGCTGCACCAGACACACCTTCATCCTTTTCCAAAAGCAACACTTGTGCCCAGCTCTGCACAGCTTTACTCACAGGAGTCATTTCTCAGTGTGAGTTCACACTGTTTCACCAGGATTAGTGGAGCTGCACGTGGTGAAGGGCAGTGCTTTAATACGGGTTCCCAGGAGCAGGCACTTAATGGTTTAAGCCACTCCAGCAAGATCTTAGCACACCATTTTCTCTACATCTGTCAAGAGAACTTGACCAATATCCAGAGATTTCTCAGCAACACTGGGAAAAAAAGCCCTGAGCTACAGATGATGTACAATTTTCAGTATGAGAGTGAAACTATTACATAAAGGATTTCAGAGCCAATACAAGCCAACATGCTACAAGGTTCTCATATATCCTCCAAGTGAGATTCTGCTCTGGCCACGCCAGTTCCAGTTTTGTGTTCCTTTCCTTTTAAGATAATAGTTGCAGGAAAGGATTATCTACATCTTAATGAGAAACAAATAGTTGTAGTAGAAAGCCAATTGCTGAAATAAACATCTACAAGTCCTAGAATATAACCACCAGTCTAAGTACCAGGATCCTTCTTAAGAAGACAAGAGTAATTTTTCATGGATAACATCAATTTTATATTTGACTTTAATATTGAACTTTTCCTGCTGCAACTTCACTTTAGCCACCTTTCTTCCACTGATTTATAGTTCTCTAAACACACAGTAACACAAGCTATGAGAGTTAGAAATTTACTTTGTGGAAATTTTTAACGCTTAGAAGATAATGCGTGTTTATAGCCGAAATCATGTCTTTATTTAGAACCCATCTCTTCAAGCACATAATTATGTAAGTAGTTTTTGGCCAGGCAGGAGAAATTGTCTTCAGGATTTGTAAGCTTTGAGCCAAGACTCCCGGTCTGTCGGGGCTCTGTGAGCCTGCACAGGCAACAAGGCAACAAACACACAGGAGACCCAGCTTGGACTGGGGATGTGTGTGCCTGTAGTTATTCCTCATTCAGTGCTCTTTTCACACAGTTAAGGAGTCTCTGGTGGACAGCTGGCCACAGCAATTAACGTCACTGTATCAGCTAATGAGCAGGAACTCGTGTCCTCACTGTCCCAGGTCAGATGTGGGTGCTGCCAGCCCAGCACCTGTCCCCAACAGCCACTGGTACCCGTGGCTTTGGGAGAGCACATCAGCAGCCCAGGAGCCAGCCCTGCAGCTCATGATATATAATTCATTGTTCTCACGAGCCCAAGAGAGACCGTGGTCTGTGTATACATCCAGATGGAACCACAACCCTTCCCTGCCGCTATCTACTGCGCAGTGTTTATCAGGGCTTACAGACCACTTCCTTTCTAAAACCCTTATTGAAATTTGCACAATAAACAATTTACCCAATTGGTTTTAGGAAGCCCTCAGCCCTTTTCCTTTCAAGGCAAAAGAAAACAGATTTATTTATTATATAGAAGCAGGCTGGGCTCTGGAGGGGCCGGGGGAGGCAAGAGAGAGGGTTTGAGGCTCTGGATGTGAGCATGGAAACCCAGAGGGGACATACCTGCCTGAGGAGGCCGTCAGATCTGAAGAGACAAAGGTATAGCATCTACCCTCCAATCTAGACACCAAAAGTCATCCAGATCACAGGAGCAGCACAGGTTTCCTGCAGGTACCAGTGTTAGGAGTCACACACAGCATGGCCTTGGCTGTTCCCCTCGTACAGCGCTATCTGCCCACCAGTAAAGTCTCTGAGCTCCTGGAGATCCCTGGGCTCAGGTTTGCAGTAGCCAAAAACAGCTCTGCCCTCTGTGGAAGACATCCTCAGGGACACAGGAGCTGCCAACAAACAGTTCTGTACCAGATATGGGTGGCACAGCAGGGAACAGAGACACTTTCCTCTTATTGGGTCTGACTTACATATGCTACATTCTGTACTCCTATGTGCATGCTGCATCCCACAGGAATTGGACTGCCCCATGCACTAAGGAATTGAAGACCAGGTGCTACAAGCCAAGCATGCAGTTCTGTGTTCAGGGCACCACATGGGGGGCTGAGAGAGAAAGGAAGCAGAAGAACCTTTCTGAACAGAGCAGGCACATCTGTAACACCATTCCTACAAAAAGAGGGGATAAGAGAAGCAAGACAGCACTTGGTCCTTAGGAGAAGATGCTCATTCAAACAAAGTTTTCCAAAAGCCACATGGCTATAAGGAGGACTGAGGAATTCTGCTTCCAGCTGAGAGCTGCCAAAACCAAACCCCTGCCCAGGTGAGCTGTTATGGGGCAGTGATGCAAGTGCAGTACCAAAGGAAGCTTTGAGCCTACAGCAATTCCCAGGTACACAGGACTCCCAAAGGGGAGTAACAGCTTCTCTTATTCTTTTGATAAACAAAGGATTTCTACCAGCCTGAAGCCTGAACAGTTTCCTCTCCCTTTTTTAACATGAAAAACCCTCTGAGAACCCTCTGCTGGGTTTTTGGTGAGATTTTTAATTTTTTGGTTCTGAAGCTGCTTGTATTACAGGGCACAGAGGGAAAAAGACAGTTAGCACCCAGGAGCAGTAGAAATACAGAATGATAGAAATAATGTACTTTGTTTTTCTCTTTGAACTGTCATCTGCAAAGGGGCAGAAGAGCCAGAATCCCCTTCCCACCCTGGGGAGGGCAGGAAGGCAGGAGAGCTCCCACTCTGCCTGGAGATTTTGACCCTTTGCCCACCCGAGCAGTGGGGATACATTTGCTGGGGAAGTGCTGACCTTTCTGCAGGGCAGGAATTCATGGCAATGCTTTGAATACGAGAAGTGCAGCAGCACTTGGTAGGAGATGCCACATTAATGATACACCTAACACTGACAGAGAGACTTTCCTGTTAAAGAGCTCCATGCTTTTTTAAGGAACTTCACACCACTTGCAGACCTGGCATGAAATGCAGCCCCACCTGGAGGGGAAGGAGTTAACCAGCCAGCACCAGACAGACTGCAGACAGAGGAGAGAAGTCAGGGATGGATACAGTGGCACCAGGCATCTATCAAATGCAAAATCATTAGTGCTGTCATAATGTGCTTTCAAAAAAAAAAAGGGGTAGAACACAGATTTTTGCTGCAGTCCTGGGGTAGGAAGCATCACAGCTGGAGCTGGGATAGTTCAGCCTTGCAAAATTCTGTTTGTATTCTCTCAAGGCAATGAATACTTGTTGGGCAAGCCAAGTGCAATTAATTCATGGTAAAAGCTGGCAAGTACAACTCCAGGACCAGATTTCCACCCTTCCCCTCCATCCTGACACACACATTCAGCCTCCAAAAAATATATTCTCATCAGGAAAGAAAGTGAGGAGGAGTGCTGTGTTCTGGGCTCCGGCTCTGCCTCCAGCACTGAGCTCCTATGTTCAGCATTCCCAGGGCCAGTCATTTATTCGCTCTGCTTTGGCTGTGACAGCTTCCTTTGGGGAGGGGGCGGCAATTAAATTCACAATTAATCACAATTTTAAAGCACTTCACTACTTTTCAGAAGAGAGATGTTACAGATGAGGAAGTGTTAGAAGTGAGAGCAGTAAAACACTGTGATTAAGCACCTGAAGGTCATGGATGGCCTCTACATGAAGGAGGAAAATCTTCCTCCCTGCTACCCCCATCCCTTCTTGATAGCACAGATTAAAAACAAAGGCAGCTGTTCAGTCGGGAGTGACTTTAGTTTAAATCTTTCTGTTTCTTGCTCAATAACCCTTTCATTATAAGCTTCCTGCTGGGAAAGTTTGTGAGCCAAGCCCTGCTACTGAACACACAGCACTCAGGGCTGCTGAACACCAGTGCCCAGAGAGTCCATGTCCACACCTTCCTGAATCACTGCAATTCCTAGATCCGATGAGGCAAATCAGAGGGTGTTGGTCCACAATTAAAAAGAAAATAAAAAAATATTAAGATACAAATTGTTCTCTGAGAAATTAATCCTGTGCTGGAAAGTTTTCTAGCAGCTCGAAGAAGAGGCAAGAAGACAGAAGGAAGCAGCCCAGGGATTTGTGTGCAGCAGGCTGTTCCCTGCCCTGCACAGATTACATTCATAACATAACCTCACTAATTGAAACAGTTTGATCACTTATAAGCTAGCTCCAAAGTCCTTTGAGCTCTGTAGGAAATTCCCAGGATCCTGGATGGGCTTTTGCTCAAGTTCTCTATTGTTTGCATGAGGGGAAAAAATCTGAATATTGATACAAGCCCTGCAACTTGGAGGCCTTGCTAACAAACACTGAATCTGGACAAGGGAGGACAGAGATAGAAAGTATGACCAGAAAACTGGCACAGTCCACTGAAAGAGTGTTTACAACTGCTATCTATGGCTCTGGTCTAAGCCTGCAGCACTTCAGTTGCTTATATTTGGTATGTAAATTGTAAATCAAAGAGCACCTCACATTATCTCCAAAATGCCTTCTGAGGCACCGTCCTCAGAAGTGACATTATCAAAGTCACTCAAACAGTGGCTGTAAATTTAGTGGACAGTGTTATTTTCTGTGTTACCTGCCTACCCATATAACTCCAGGAAAAGGTGTTATCCTGGTACACAGAGCCCAGATTTACCAGTGTGGGCTGTGTTCTGATGGACACTGCATGCAGGGAAAGCTGCAGAATCCAAATATCCACCCAGGCTGGGAGCATCCAGCTTTCCACCTTTCAAATACCTCTAGCTCAGATTTTACTTCTGCTGAACCATGATTTAAAGTCAACCACCTCCTGTGAGCTTCAGGCCCGTCCATGCCAGCTTTGTTTATCCAGACCTGTCAGCAGTTTAAGAAACCAGACTTAATTGGGCAGACTCCATCCCCACGAGAACACTGTGGTCATTCTTTTCAAACACTTCCCAACCCAACATGTTACAGAAACCAGAGAGCCCACACCAGTCCTCCTCCCCCAACCACTGGGGTGTACATTACATTCAAACAGGTTCACCACCTTCACCAAGGCTGTCACCTTCTCTCACTGGGTTATTCATTTTTGGTGTATTTATTTGCCCAGTGCTGGAGTATCCCATGACTGCTGACACCAAGGACTGCATGGCAGCCGGGGCTCCTCTCCCACACAAAGACTGTGTTTGGGCTCTTTTGGGGTTTCTCAGACCTCACAGGCAGCTGGGCTCGGTTCTCTCAGCCACTGATCAATCTTTCAGAGCAGCAGCTGACAAATTTGTTTTAACCCAAGTTTCTAAACAAAAAAATCCTATTGCTCTTTTACTGCAAGAGTTAAGGGGGAAAAGAAAACTTGTTTTTCCTGCGGTGAAACCTGACTAGCAGGCCTGCTTCAAATGGTAGAAAACATAAATGTTATGATTAGAGAATTTAGCGTGGAAGAGGACAGTGCTTTCTACCTCAGACTGAGATTCCACTGTGCAGCTACAAAAACATGCTGGGGAAGGTAAAGTCAATGCCAAGCCCTAATGACTTGCAGTCAGTGCTGAAGTACACACAGATACAGCAGTGGTCTCTCGGGAGGGCATCACACCCCTCTGAGCCTGAGCAAAACACCATTCCCAGGGTTTCCTCCAGTAATTTCTTTAATTTGCTTAAACTAGAACATAAACTTCTCTAGATTTGATTTCTCTTAAAAGTTTAGAGCAACAGGCCACTTGCTTAATCTCACGCATGAGAGGCAGAGCATTCATTAAACGAGCTCGTAATGTGCTAATTCGGGGGAATATCTTTCCTAAAGGCTAGCATTACAAAATAGTGTCACTAAACACTACCAGGAAAACAATCCAGTCGTCTCTAAAGTTCAGCAGTGTTCATGACGACATTCCTGTCCTGAGACTGCCACCAAGATGTTCTCATACAGCCCAGTCATATGGAAATCATAGCTCTCACAGAGCAGCTGTGTTTTTTGGAAGTGACTTCATATTTTTGGATGTTGTCTACCACATGGAATCTAACATCTTCAACAGCAAATTAAGCTCTTCCTTTCATCCTGTGCCATGTTTCCTCCATGTAATAAAGGTGGTATAAGATTTTTAACTCTACAGTGACTGCCACCATTCCTTAAAACACAGGGACTGTCTCTCTGTGAATATCTTCACAAGTTTTTGGTATTTATAATACAAATTGAGCTGAGATTTTACACAAAGCTGGAAGGATTCTTATTCCCTTTTACCTCACATCTGGGCTGACTTGGATATACTGACTCACACCCAGATAGTCACTCTTGCAAGTGAGTTCCTTTCCCAAAATTACATGTTTCATAATGACATTTCTACCATATGTATGTCCAGCAAGCCACAGGAATTGTTGGCTACCATCTTGAGGAGAGGTCCAGACTGTGTGGGACATGCCCAAAACACACCTCTGGACCCTTCCCTGGGGCTGTGTGAACCAGCAGCTCGGAAGGCTCAGGGGTTGGCAATGGCCAACACCTCCACAGCCTCTGTTGTTAAAGGGATGTTGACAAGCCTTGTAAGAGGGTAATGAGAGAGGACATGTCAGGCTGCAGTGACATGGCAAGACAAAGGGCTGGGGTTCACCTTGTTCACAGGGGAAAGCTGGAGAGAACTTTGCTTTTGACCAGCCCCTCACCTTCCCCAGCCACCCCTCACACATCCACGCAGAGGAAGCAACACTGCTCCCCACACACTGAGACAGATGGGCATAGGTAAAACAGCAGCCTGTGGAGTCTCAGCAGAGTTCCAGAAATACCAGTAAAGGTGAAACTAACACTGCAGTCACTCCTCCCGCCCTGCTCTACGTGATAACCAATTCCACTCTCAGCCTTCCTTCAGCAAACAGTGCTCAAGCCTCACTGCAAACAGCCACGGAGAGCTGTCCTTTTGTCTGCTCGGGAACATACTTGACAAATAAAAAACAAACATTTCCATCTGCAAGAACAACCATCTGCACATGCTGCTGTAGTGTATTTGCCACTCTGTCTCACCAGTCAGCTGCTCACCCCTGGAGAGCAGCTGGATCTCCACAGGCACCAAACGGACACACAGCAAACACGGCTAAAGAAGCACAGGGAATGCTGCTCCCTGAGCCTGCACTCAGGATCTGCCCCAGATTTTTTGGTTTGAGAAGTTGTGACAGTGACTCCCAAATCCATTGACTCTTATCAGTTCAGGTCCTGTAGGTTCAGGTGACCATATTTACTCCCTGGAGTGCCAGGAATTGATAAAACAACAGTTGATTTCAGCATTTTGGAGTAAACTCCAGACATACACCAGGATGTTCAGCTGTTCCAGGCCCAGATCCCTCAGGCTATCTGCAAATTGCAGATTTCACAGAAGTGCTTGAGGATCCAGATGCTCAAAACAGCACCAGGATCCTAAGTGGCTTAAAAAAAAAAAAAAAATCTTTCTTTGCATTTGTAAATCCTTAAAGACCTTTTATTTTCAGGGACCTTTGAAAGTGGGAGGTATGTTGGTGTAAGCAATTAAGGCACTAAAGGCCTTAGCTTCAAGTGGACAGACCTAAAACATCAACATTCTCCCTCAAGAGCTCCATTAGCTGCATTTGCCTTCCAGTTTCCTTACACTGAGATCAATGTAAACTCAGATTTATTAACCAAGTTCTGTATATAATGGTGGAAAGATCCATATGTGATTATCTATATACATTTAAATAAAAAAACCCCAACACACTCAAACCATTTTTTCTCTTCAGCTTAAAATTAATGGCAACAACACAGTAAATGTCTTATTAAAAGATAATAACTCAACAAGGTACATAAAAGTATCTGATAGAGCCCAGGTGATGAGTCTCAGCCAGTGACTGGGAAGAGCTACACAAAATGGTTCATTTTCTTGGGTAAGACCTGCCTGGACTCGAAAATTTGCATACATATATAAATATATATGCGAGCTGCTGCTAGCCAGGAGGGAAGCAAACAAGGAAGTAGTCAGGAATTGGGAATAGCAGGGTGTCTTTTAGTTATTTAAGGTATTAGCTGAGCCAATGGGCATGCTTTTCCTGTTTTAAATAGACACAATAAGATAAAGGTCAGCAGGGGAATTGGTTACATTTCTCTTTCCCACGTATAGGTATTGCTGTGGAGGATGTAATCCTGTCAGAACACTTTAAAGATACAGAATAATTTGGAGATTTTAGAAGGATCACATTGGCTTCATCAGCCCAGGGCACAGTGCATTACAGGTACCAATTCCCTGGGAAAGCCAGAAGAATTTGGGCTTTCTGGTACTCAAACAGCAAAACTAAATCCTGTTATGAAAATAAGGGACCCCATAGGAAACGTTATGTAGCATCAAAGCTAACTACCCTGTATGCTTTTTATATAAGAAAACATCACACTGTAGGGAAAGCACATTTTCTAATCAGCTCTTCTGTGCTTCAGTAGATAATTGAACTAGAATCAAGCTCCAAGCGCACCAAGAGGCTCAATAAATACCACCAAAACCCATAATTGCTTAGGCCAGGCAAGAAGATATTCAGTGGCTCTGTTCCAGCTCTATTAACATGCAAACTTGATACAGACACCAGGCCACCCACAGAACACACCTTCGTTTTAGTGACTTTCCTTCTTAATTTGTAATGAAACCCATATTTTGTTCAGTACACTAAACAATTACAGAAGTAGCTTTTTCAGCAAAAAGAAATAAAAGATACCACAATCTTACAAACCTGCATATCCCACTGGGATCAGTAAGAGCTTTCAGCTTGCTGGGAGCTCAGGCTGGCTTGCAATTACACTTATAATGCATTGTGGTTCATTAGAAACCAATTAAGAACAGTGGCAGCTGTAGATAAGTCAGTTAATCAGTTGCCAGCTCTAAAGTGCAATGAAAGTAATGCTTCTTATTAGAAATGACTTCTAAAGATTACATAATTTCTTAAAGGAAGAATATTAGAGGTTGGGGGGTTTATATGTGTATTCACAAACATGTATATAAAAGCCCAAGAGAATTTGTTTCATGGAGAATTGTAGAAGGACCTTTACAAGGGGCACAATGCACACTCTGAGTGCTGCTTCTGTAGTCTTAAACATGAAATCCAAGACTGACCTTGCAAAATACCCAGCAGTCTGGCTGAGGTCTCAAATATACTGTGTCTTGTATCCAGGTTCTGTTTTACAGTTTCCTCATTGCCTCCAGGATCAATACTCTGGAGAACGTGCTGTTAACTCAGCAAAAGTCAGAACTCTGCTGTCAAGAGCTCAGGGAAAAGCTATTACAGAAGCCAAAGCATAAGGTGTGATGTTATTGGAATGTTCCTGAATAAGGAACTCAAAGCAATCAATTTGTTCTACTTATGTTTCAGAAAGAGAGTAACAAAATATTACTCTTAGGGTCCAAAATGAACAAGAGATCCACTCTGTGCCTTTATTGTAAAAAAAGCCCCACATCTTGCAAAATCTGTTTTAATGGCTTAATCCTGGTCCAGGGATTTCAAAATGTATATGGCTACCCTCCAAACTTTCCTTGAAATAAGGCTGTGTTTTGGTTCAACTTAGAAAAAAATATTTTCATTGTATGCAAATTCCTTCCCTGGCCTACTGCAAAAATACATCAGAGTGAAACCTTCAGTGTACCAACCACGATGTGTGATTTGACAGACACATCACTGCACCTTTCTGCTTGACCCCTTTCAGCTGTCATTGAAGGGCAGAAGTACAAGAAGGCACCCAGGGTTTGGCTCAGGAGTCACAGGCATTAGCTCAGACTTGGTTCAGCAGAGCATTAGAACCCCAGTTTAAACCTTAAGCATCTCTGTGTTCTTTGATTAGTTCACAACAACAGCAGAAAGTTGTCCCAAAGTGCAGCCCTCGCTGTGACTTTCATCTGAACAAATGTAACCAGTGGTTTCCAAATAAAATACGTAGGCCAGGGAATAAGGGGATTTGATCCTGAGTTTAACTGCTGTTCTGTGGATGCGTTCAAACACCAGTTTTTGGAAAGGCTGCTTTCACAGCTCGTTGTGATACTACCAAGAACCTCTGGCATGGGAACAAACAAAAGGAGTGCTGGAGAGAAGGGAACTGGCTCTGTGATATGGCAATTTAAAGAATAATGGACCTCTAGTGACAAAGTCTCCATGCTGTGCTGTTCTGTTAGCAATTACTGCAGAGGAAGTTTGTTTAGGATTTAGGCCCAAGGGTCCCCAAGCGAGGCTTGTAAACAGTGTGGAAGTTGATTTTCCTGTTGGTGATAGAAAGATTGACAGCTAAGAGCAACCTTTTGTGTGGCAATGACAACTGTGATTACTGTGCAGTTTCACTGCAACGTGATTAGATTGTAATCAGACTGTGGCTCTGCTGGATTTTTGGATTGCTTAATTGATGGCCCCAAACCAAATGACTTTCACTATGAGAAAACCCCTTGAAACTTGAATTCCCTGACGTTGAATAGGTTTAAAGTATTCTAGTGCTGTTTCATGAACCTTCTTTCCTTATGTACTTTGGATAAAACCAACAGAAAGCATGGAAAGATCCACTGACAGATTCTGGACCTCGGTCCAGGTGACATCTGTGACTAAAAAGTTCCTCAAATTTGGTTGAGAGAATTGGTTTTCTATTTTCATTTAGAGATAGTATAAATTTCTTTCCTCGGTTCCATAAAATTCTCATGAAAACGAAACTCCTTTTAGAATGAAAAAGTTGTTGCCAACAGATAGACAACTGTGGGTAAAATCTTTTGGGTTTACAGAAATCTGAAAGTTGGGTTATTATCCCATTTTGGGGATTCAGAATAAAGGAAGTGCTCTAGATTCTTTATATTGTATGACTTTTATAGGTGCATTGCTCAGGGAACATTTCTAAATTTGCAGAATTACTATTTACTTTGGTGAAAAGATTAAGGCATAACAGGATGATTGTTTTTATGCACAAGGATAATACATTTCTTAATTGAGCAGATGCTAAAGGCAAACAAACAACAAAACAAATAATGTCTGGAAAAAAAAAAAACAACTTTGAGAAAACCAGATCACAGTTATTTTCATCAATTAGGAATGAGTGTCTGATGGAAAGTGTAACTAATGAGCCCATCTTGGAAATTTTTAAATATATCCAGAAACTTGAGCAACAAGCTTGTGTTTGGCAAACACTGTCAAAATGTTCCAACATCGTATGATAAGACTGTGTTATATAAACACAGCACATGCATGAGAAAGTTGCCTCTTTATGCTTCATAGATCAAATAAGATGATGGAAACATGCCAGTATTCAAGAGATGCTGTTAAAACATAAAGACTTCTCCTTCCATTCTCCACAAACTTAAAGATGGGAGCTGAGTTCTCTTCTCGGGCCCACTACCAAGGTCTCCATTCAAAAAACAACATTATTCATTTTTTCCCCTTTCTGGCATCTAGGTTTGCTCTCTGCTCACAGGGGAGGAGGCCACTTCGTGCATGTACATGTTCATCTACAAATAGGCTTCAAAATCCTCTAAACTGAGCTGATGTTTTAGCTCACGTCCCTCCTCCGTCGGGAGCCTGGAGCGTCTCTCTGCAGCTCAAGGCCATTCATTAGCAGCTGCCCCTCTCTAATCAGTCATTCCATCATCACTTTAGGACACTTGTAATGCTTGACGGGACTTTAATATAAAACTTCCCAAGGCAGTTGTCAGATGGCCCCGAGTTCTAACCATGATATAACTCACATGTCCAGGAATGTAATTTCATGCTGAACTGTAGGATTTTAGTTCTGACTTCACGGTGCTTAATCTCTTCCATGTCAAAAATTGCTTCAATAACATCTTTTCTGTTCAGCTGAACTGCTGCACAAACCCAAAGGGAAAACTTTGTTTCAAGGTGGATTTTAACTCTGCTGGAAAAAAAGAATCTGATTAGACTGTTTAATATAATTTACACTGTTGATCCTTCTGTGTGTGACGTGCAGGGGATGCAGAACAGCTCTGCCCACCTCGCCCCTACCAAGGAGCAGCACATAGTCTCTCTCTGCTGGAAATGAGGGTTGCTTCTCTTCTTCCCATACCCAGGAGCTTTTAGGCCCCCTCAAAAACTTGCTGGTCTGCTGGAGCTGCCCAGGTGTTGGACCACTGGAGAGAGCTGCCCAGTGCTGTGCTGTGCCCTGCACACCCACACGGCACTGACAGCCCTGCTCTGGGGAACCTGCAGTCTCACCAGCAAGGCAGATCAAAAGGCACCATCTGGGGTATGTTCCACACACCCCACAAAGACTGGAAGATCTAGAAACTAAGTACTAATCCCCGAGCACTGTCATACCAATAGGTCAACCCTCCCACTATCACTTTGTAGCTGGAAAGAAAGTGAAGAGTGACTTTTCAGGGTGTCCTTCACATGGCTCCTGCTCAGACTTGTCCTGGTGATTAAATGATCCCTCTGCTCAACCCATCCCAAAGAAGCTAAAAAGAGTGGCTGAATGAGATGGAAATAGCAGTTGTCCCCCACAGATGGAGTGTTACCATCAGGGCTAACAGTGCTGGAGTCCAAACAGCAGCCCTCTAACACTGATCAAAACTGGCCGTTTATTGCAACAATCATTTTGCTGTGACTGCAGCTTCTGTCTCAAACATTTCTCTGCTTCTCTTTCTCCAAATTGCTCCTCAGTCTGCTGCCCTGTGTCCAGACTGCAGCTTTCTGCAAAAAACTCCCCAAAACCTGATGTTCATTCAGGGTAAGATGCTGGGGAGAGACCAGGGGAGATTTTTCTTCTTTCAAGGCCAGATCTGTGCAGATGAGAACTCTCAAAGTGCTCTGCAGAGCTGATGCCAGTCACATTTTCAGAGTTCCAGCATTTAACAAAGACTTCACTCTGGGGACAAGAGCATTGTCCAGCAAAGGAGGTGACAGAGACACCAAATCTATCTGCCAGATGTCGGTGTCGTAACTCGTACCGAGCCTCCTTTCTCTTTGTACACTTGGCCCCGCCGCCTGCAACGTGCATTTCCCAGCTGGAAAGACCTCGCACACTTCTATTACTGGGAAAAAAGAAAATTGCCCAAAGGGAGAAAGTACAAAAGGTTTGCCTCTGCTACAGGAAACTGGAACTGCCAACAGTCTTGCTGAACTGAGTACGTCGGCAGAATTAGGGTTTAGCAAGGTATCAGCAGCGGGACAGACACAGGGAGAAAGAATTTCCCAAGTCAGGCTATTTTCTCTCAAAACAACATAAAATGGAGAAATAAAAATTCAGGGATCAGAGCTCTTCACAGTCTGGAATTTCATTCCATGAAAACCTCCAGGGTCGTTCTCATTTTGTTGCCTTCCCAAATAAGGATGAAAATCTCAGCCTCAGGAGTTTATCTATGCATGGATTTAGGTACAGAGCTTTCCCACATGAACATATTCCATTTCAGCAAGATGAAAATCTTTCGTGCTATCTTTCCCTTTCTGATTTTTTAAAAACAATGCAGCTGAAAATTAAATGTGGTAATCCAATGATTACGATTTCCTGTAAAAATGAATAAGCAATAAAATTGTTACATTTCTATGAAATGTTTTGACTTAATCAGATCATCATTTTTTGGTGGAAGACTATTCCCTTGGGAGTTTCTGACCAGCTGTAGCTCTTGTATTGGGAAATCTGTCACCCTAGGAAATGAAAGACTATCAGAACCACGGGAGCGTGACAAAGTGCTTGTTGTGACGTTGGGAGATGCCTGAGTCATGGAGCACTGTGGTGCTGAAATCCTACTTTCTCGTTCTTCTCAATTTTAAATCCTTCACACCTCTGAACACAGACTATTACAGACGTAAGAATACATAAGCAGCACACCAAGCGCCCAAACAATTAGGAACCAGATAAAACTCCAGTAGATGGCGCTCAAAAATATCCCAAATTTGTGTCCAGAACCTCAGTGCTGTGCAAAGGGCCTGGTGCAGGCAGCTCTGTGCAGCCCTGAGCTTCTCAGGACTCAGGACAAGGTGCTGGGCTGGGCTGGCAATGTCACCGTGATTCTGGGAGACTGAGGATGCTCAGAACTGCAGGACCTGCATGCAAAGCGGGGTTCGGCAGTGACAGGCAGCTGCTGCTCACCCATGCAAAAGGAAATGGGGTTGTGTGTCCCAGTTCCCCCAGTTTCCCTCAGCACCCTGCTCTGTCACGCACTGCCATCAGTTGTCCTTACTGGCCGTGGCCTGGCTCGCTGTGAGACTTAACAGAAAATACACCTAAACCAAGTGGATTAAGAGATCTGGGTCCTATAAAAACACAGCAGAGTTCTGGAGAAGTGCTGAGACCCAGGGCAGTTGTAGAACACGACCTGCCAGGCAGGGGAATGTCTGGCTGCCCATTCCTGTGCAGTCCTGTTGTTCAGTAATGGCCACTTCAGATGGCAGCTCTAAATTTTGTAGTTCTGACTGGAACAAGCTTGTTGTATTCCAAAGGCAATTGAACAGTAATTCTTGCACAGAAGCACAAATGGTTTCACCACCACCAGGGGAATGGTTTTTATTGACCATTTAGGCCAAAAATCCAAGTGAGAGTTGATACCGTCTGATTGAGTCCCCGGTTGGTGGTCCTGGGAAATGATCTAATGCCCAGTTCCCCTGAAGTCCCACAAAGCCACTGCCAGAAGCACCACACTGTGATTTGATTCATCCCCTGCTCCGGGGTGTCCAGCAACACTCTGTGTGGAGTGCAGACCTGGCTGTCATTGCTTTATGCAAAGGAAAAAAAAGCCCTTCACCCAGCCAGGGATCAGACACGTCACAGCAGCAGTGGTAAAAGCCTCCCCGAGCTGGTTGCCAACGTGCTTCAGTCCTGCCTGCAGTACTTACCTCTGCTGTAGCATCAGTGTGAGCCAAGCACGTATGGGCACATGGATTCTGCCTCGGGCTTTTTTGTCCCACCCTGAGCTCCAGGCTCCATGCTTTCACTTCTGGTCACTTTACAGACCAACTGTGCTTTTCCATGTCTGGAAGTAAGTTCTTCCAATCCTGCCTGGCACAATCAAGCGGCCCAGGCTACAGTGAGGAAGAGGTGGCTGCTCAGATAAGCCACCTTAGACCTCCTGATGTCAGCACACAGTGGGGCAGAACCTCAGCAAGTCAGTGACTGTGAATGCTGTGCCCAGTGCTGATGGTTTACATCTTTCACAAAACTTGGTGCTGGTGGCAATTGAAGCTATGACATCTGTCATGCCCCAGCTGCTGTGGTGAGGAGCTGAAATGCTCTGCCAAGGGAAGAAAAGCTCATTCTCTGGCTTGTTGGGGTTTTTATCATGAAAGACAAATGAAGGTGTTGGTCCTATTACACTTAGTCACTCATCTTGCAAGAGTTAAAACATGAGCAATAACTTGACCATCTCTATGATCTTTTGCAGGAGTTACATTATTGACTTCAGCAGTTTTGCCTTTGGGCAAAAAGGAAAAGGGGTGGCAGGAAGCTTTGCTTCAAGCCTGCATTTCATTAAACTTCTGCTGTACCGCTTCTGCTCCAGATCAGGCAACAGTTTTGCTCCAGATCCAGTCATTTGACTTTCTTGAGGAAAATATTTATAGGGAAATGGTTAAGGGATCAGGATGTTTCTTTACAAATTTATTTTACAAGCCAGAGTGAAGGCTGAAAAGCCCTTTGCTTGTGTGATAGCAGAGGTCATTCTTTGAAGCACCATCAGTTGGTAGGCAAAGATGAAATGATCTTTGTCTCTATCTAGCTAAAAGCAAATCAGAAGTGGCAACACAGATGGTCATACATAACATACCCCATGGAGTCCAGAAATAAGCCTGTTCACAGACTGTGTATCTGACCCCAGCTTTCTTAGCCGAGGAGCTCTTGAGTTATATGATGTGAAGTACTGTGGGATTTCAGCTCTTCCATTATATATAAGATGAGGGGAAAATGGTCATGGCTTGGTTTAGAGGAGAAGATATCTCACCACAGGAAGCCAGAGCTTCTTGTGATCAGACATTTCTTAAACCACCAGGCAGTGGGGAGCTAGTGAGCCCTGGCTTGCAAATAAACTTCCATTTCGGCTGCAGTCCCAACGTGCTTGGCCCTTCCAGCAATTATCCTGGCTCTCAGCCATCAGTCCTGGGAAGGAGCTTCCTTTGGGGGAGTGCATTTTTATGTTGCAAGCACTAGAAATAATTAGAAAATATGGGGGGCTATTTGCCCCTACGTGTAGTCAAAGAGTGTGTGCGTGTGTATATATGATCTTTTTTCTTTTTATATTTATTTTTACCAATACAGAAATTTTTAAGATATAATAAATCGGACTACTGACTTTGGGTTTAAAAATAGTATGTCTTTCAGGAGAACAGAGCTATCTCCTTTACCTTTGAGATGACGAACAAGAGGACTTATATTCCAGATTAACACTCTGAGTACCTCAGAGAATGTTTGCCATATGAGAACCTAAGCAGATTTGTCACATGTGGTCTGATAGAGGGAAAAATGGGAATAAGAAGTCTTTCTGTCCTCTCTGCATTCTGCCCAATGCCTATGCAGTATTTGGGGATGCCAACTAACCAGATGGACAAGGGGTGGCTGGGGTGGTCTCAGAGAACACACATTTCAGTGTGCACCGTGTCAGACACTGAGCCCAAGCCTGATTTAAGGGTGATTTGGGCTCCCCTGACTCACCACCTAACGTCCCAAGAGCTTGTCCTGCAAAACACCGAACTGAGGTACTGTTCTCAGGCACAAGAGGAGAAAGCCATCTGCAAACCACTTCAGGCTCATAACTCATGTTCCCCCACCAGTGCATTTCCCTCTCAAAGCAGTAAAAGTTGTTCAATGAACCTTTTGTGTTCTTTTGGGGGGGTCTCAGCAAATTCATATACCTGCCTGCTTTGCACTTTTTCACTGTGTGAGGCAGCCCTCGTGCTCTCTGCAGCACAGCGAGCGTGCAGGGCGAGAACAAAGAGCAGCAGGCGGCGAGAATGTGACACCGTCCCTTCCCATGCGGCTCCTGCCGCAGCTCCGCCGGCTGGATGTTATTTTAGTGGCTGTGCATCCCACCCATGCGCTGCCGAGGGCCCGGGAGCCGCTCTGCTGTGACGCCTGGTGAGCTCGGAGCTTATTCATGTTCAGGAATGGGAGGGTCAGGGCCATCGACACACACCAGCATCCTGCTGCCTATTATTTCCTGCCAGCGCTGGCGTCGCACCAAGCCCTAACATGACAGGTGGATGGAGTTCACAAGGAAATAATGTCATGGGCCAGTTTTCCAGGAAAGCTGTTAACTCTATTCACAAACTCGGGCCTTCAGATTGAAAGGGAACGTGGCTGAGAAGGGCTGCCCTGCAGTTATTTACCCCTTTTCATAGATAATTCACTGACATCTCTCACTGCAGTTCAGAAATCTTTACCTCTACACAGCACCTACCTCTGGAAGAGCAGACTGTGGCTGAATGCCTTATAACTCACAAAACCAGGGGGGCACTGCATTTGCAAATCCCAAATGGCCATTTGATTTCAGTCAGACTGTAAAAGATGATAAGAGATTCTGCCTTTTGCTGAGCTAAATGGTTCCTGGGAAACAGAAAACAAACACGAGGTGAGATCTAAGACTGATGTTAACCTGGGGACTTCAGGCATATTATAAGAATGAGAGTGAGGATATAGCCAAGGATGTTGCAGAAACAAGACTTACATATTTTTTAAAGTCTTTGTCTTTCAACAAGGCACTTATGTAAAGCTTTACTATCCCTCCACGTCTTTATGCATAGTCCAACATCTGCAGTTGTGTGATCTTCCCTCCTTTTTGTCCCTGTTTTTAAAGTTTAATACCCTTTTTCTCTTAGTCTAGAAAGCACGGAAGAAGAGTTAAGAAAAAAAGCAATCAAACAAAAAAAAAAAGCATTTTTCAAAAATGCCATGTTTGCCACAAATGCAAATTTTAAGATGCATAGAATCAGGACAATAGGACTCCAACTGGCTGCTCAGAAGAGGAAGGATTAGGTCCTGTGTCATGTTAATAGTGACATCAACAACCTGAATAAAAGCCAAAAATTCAAGTCGATTCTGCAGTTTAAGACCATTGTTCTCCCATATGGTTTAGCCTGTAAGATTTAGTCTACACACAGATTTCTGCCAGGATTTATATTTTTTTGCATCATACAGTGCAATTCTTGATATGTAATGTAATTTTATATATAGAAGCCCTTAGTAATTGGCAAATATTTATAGTGATATAGCTAAAATGTCCTACAAGCTAAAGGCATCAGAGGTACTGGAAATATAAATGCACAATGACAGCTGCTAATACTTAGAGGTGCTGGAAATATATATGCAAAATGATGGCTCCCAATATTGTTCTGCTCTTCTTATTTTGGAGCCCATTTTAAAAACATTTAAAAACATTTTAAAAATTAGGTGGAACCTGCTAATAACATACAACAACTTCCATCTCAGATATTAAAGGAGTGGTGGCCCTGGATTTGACTCTGGATAAGCAAAGCTGAGACAAGAATAGGGGATATTCCAGAGGGCTTGTTCCTGGCCTGACCCTTCCCGATCCTGATGAGACTCTCAGGCCTGTCTTGGTTCCACACTCCGAGCCTGGTTCCTGTTCTGAAGAGCTGCAGTAATACTGTACATTCGGTGTTTGGTAACAGGAGCTCTCCCAAGTGTCCCAGGCAGAGAAACTTAATTCTTGACACAAGTCCATGAAACTAACCTTTATCTCTCTCTCTCTCTCTCTTCTTTTTTTTTTTTCCAAACCTGGCAAATTACGGTGTTAGAGCCACAGTCACGTACAAAACACGACACGTGAAGTGACTGGGGAATCGTAAATTGGGCGTTTTGACTTGAGCAAAATCCTTAAGCATTGTCATACCAAACCGATTATTATTTTAAAATACTGTCCCAGGCTATAACTGTCTTTGTGTACAATAGCAATACAGGGTGTAGTTACAGACACAATTTCCTGTGCTTGGGTTTTGAAATTATTATTTAAGATCGCGGCAACGTTTGCCCGGCGCACCAGCGCAATTCCTCTATTAGATAATTTTCTATCCTTGTGAGGGCAATTTTGCTTGCACAGTCCTGCCAGGGCTTTCAGGAAGGGAGAGACAAGCAACTGCGACAATAAAATTTGCATCAGCTCCCACCCAGCCTCTCCCAGAAATATCATTTGTCGCATTCAAAGCCTTTTCACACCAGAAGGGAAGGTGTTTCTGGACTGGAAAGTCACTGTGATCTCCCCAGGGCTGCATCCTTCTGCCTCCCAGATTCCCATGGGAAACACCAAACAGCAGTTGTGGAGTTCCAGTGGCTTTGTATCAAAGACTTGGTGGACTTGGCACACAGGCATGAAAACCCAAATCAATCCAGATTAGGTCATTAGGGTTGCAAATTTGAAGCAGAAATTTTGCTGGTTGTATCCAGTTTGAGGGGGCTGACCCTTGTAAAAGCACTGTCAATGTGCTCCTGTCAAAAAAACTTCTCAGATCTAACAATATCACCAGACTCTGGGAAAAAGGAGGTGCTGAGCCTGCACACTGTGCTCACACAGCACCTCCCAGAATGGCTGGGCTTTAAAGGCCAAAAAGGATGTGTTGTTCCTGTGTTGGAACCAGGACAAGGGGTGCTGGGAGAGAGGATAATAATGAAAGTGTCTGAAATATGTAGATTTGCAAGACTTTGTGAGACTTGTGTTGAACTCATCCTTGGCCATTCAGAAAAGATGCTACTACTGCTTCAGATTGTTCCAAAATCGATGCACACAAATCGTGGTGGAGAAGTCTGTGACAGTTTCTAAGACCATGTGACCATTCAGGTGATGAAACCCTCTGAAAACATCTTCAACAGCATAAGGTCTCTGACTAAACTATTCACAACCTCTTGCTCCTGCAGGACACCAGAAACAAGTGCTGGGATTCTCCCCAATAAAGTTACTGTTTTGCTTCTCTGAATAAAGGCCAAACAAGATTGAATTCCTGCACAGACTTTCACTCAGTGCTTGATATGAAGATGCCTGTGCATGTACCTTCTCTCTCTGGGATACAGCCAATGCTACTGAGCTCAGCAGTGTGTGCTCTGGCAGCCCCATATCACCTGGAGGCCTCCCAACCTGTCAGTTAGAGGGTATTATGGGACACCACGTTGTACCTGAAGCTTTGCTGTGCCAGGGGATCATGTCTAGGGTCATGCAATGCTGCCTGTCACTGCTCACACGCTGCTTAGTGCCTGGGTGCCCCACAATTAGCACGGCAGAGGGTGGAGCAGGAACTCTGCTGTGTCCTTGTATGTGCGCTGCAAATATAAAAGAGAGCAGAGATAAGGGAAAGGAAAACTTCTGTAGTAGTAGCAGAGTGACTCTTACTCACTCTTATTTACCCTTCCTGAAAAAACTGCTCCCCAAACCCCATTGTCTCTGTTCCACTGAGTCTGGTTTTATCTTTTGACTTGGAGCTGAGCCTCACCTTGTTCCTCTACCTTCCTGCCACAGCAAGCTCAGCTGTATCACAGCAGTGGAGAAGGGAGATGGGAAAGGCTTGAGGGAGGAATGGGCTGCTCTTGCTCTGGGCTCAGCCTGGGAATTGTGGGCCTGAGCTGCCACACATGTAGTGGAAATCGTTGCATCTCTATAGCCCTTGCAATTCTCTCCTCGGCAGCCCCCCAAAATTCCACTGAGGAAAAAAAAGAAACGAGGAAGGGGAAGAAGGAGTCAGAAAAACTATTGTGTTCCCAGGGAGGGGAAAAAAAATAAACAGCCCTATTTAACTTATCCAGCTTTGCTAATGTCAATCACTTTTCTCATTTTAAACAGGAAAGACACCACTTTAGTCCACCTGTTCCATTATTTATCATGCTATGCATTTCCCATGAATTGTCACTCATGCAAAACCTGTACATCGTAAGGGGACACCCTAATATTTTTAATGACCTTAAGCAAAGTGATTGACACTAGACACCGGTGTCAGATGTTCTGGTGACGCAACATGTTCTCCTAGCAGCAGGAAAGCTTCCTGCCGTGATTAAGTTTGGGGCTATGGAAGTGCTAAAATGTGTTGTCAGCTTTCCTCTGATGCAAGTGATTTTATTATAGCGTCTGGTAACCACGGAGTGTGGCAACGCAAATACTGACCCCAAACATCCCCTCCCCGCACATATAGGCCTGCTCTATTTAAAAACACGGAGTGCACTTTGCAAATCCGGGGATAAGTTATGGATGTAACAAGCTTAAAGCGCGGAGGGCAGAGGAAATGGCGGCACCTGAGCCAGGATGCCTGGGCGGTTTCGGCAGGAGGAGCGCGCGGATCCGGGACGACCTGCGGGAGGAACCCCCTGCGGCACCTGTTTGGCAGGTGTGCTCTGCAGGGACATCACCACAGCCCTCGTGGCTGCCAGAGCCTCCGGAGGGCAAAGAGGAGGCACGTTAGCACAGGCCTTGCTCACTGTGGCAGTGGAAAGCAAAAATCACATCCAGCCTTTTGGAGTCTGGAGATAGTAAGGGGGAAGAGGACTTCGTGCAGCTCCTCTGGCTTCTGACACCCTCACACAGGCCAGGGTGGAAATCTGTGACTCAGCTCATTTGTCCTTTAAGATATAGACAAAAGAATCAGGTTCTGGTTTGCTTCAATTTGGGACCAGCCCCTCAACAATTCATTAATTGAGAAAAGCTGGAAGATCTCTAGAAACAAGAATTACAGAATCAGCATCTCAGACACACACGAGGGACACCTGGCACCTGCTTTTCATAAAGATTCGTAATCCCAAAGCTCAGTCAGCAAACACCACACACAGCTTTGTTTCCATGAGTAATTATTAATAGTTGTGTTTCAAACTGACTGTGCCAGTGTCTGCAGAACTGACTGCTATGATTTTTCAATAACCGAGCTGGTATGCAGAGGGATGGGCTATCAAACCAAAGTCCACAGGCTACAGAGATTTTTGGAAGAGATCAGCAGTGCATGTGTTCACAGTTATTGTCACAGGGGTTGTTCTACAAAAATAGAATCATAGAGCAGTCAGAGTTGAAGATACAGGCTATCTTGATAGCAATAAAGATTTTCTAAAGGTCTAGCAGCACTGAATATTATTTTAATGAAATTTACTTTTTAATTTTATAGCAAAATAATCAAAAGTGCTAAACCTGACCACTTTAATTTACAAAAAAGTCTCATGTTTTAAGCTATAATCATACCTCGTTATTCAGGTTAGACAATATAATTACACATTTCTACTTATTTCTATTCAATAGGAAAAAAAAATTAATATTAGTTGGTTTAAAAAAGGGGAAAAGTACCACAGATATTGTGAAGGGAAAGTTACATAAAATATAAGAATCAGCTTATTGAGCAAACTGCAGTGTGTTCTTATTGCCTTCTTTTTTTGTTTTTGTTTGTTTGTTTGTTTCTGAGCTACAGTTTAAGTCCCAGATACTCTGACCATAAGCTTGTAGTCACTTCAAATGCTGTGACTTCTCCCTTGGTCAAATGTCACAGTGTGTGTTTAAGGAGATCTCTGGCATGTCAAGTCAGTTCAAATTATTTTCTCAGTTCCCACAGGTTCCCTTTCCAACACGATCAGCATGTTGGAGAACGCAGTTAGGATGGTTGCAGTTATGATGACCAAGTTTTCTGTGAAGGAAAAGTGGTTTTTCCTCCGTCTTGGAAAGAATCGCTACCAAGTCTGCAGTAAGAAAATATCAAGAGCACTTGCAGAGTTAAGGGTATTTCTTAATCCATTCCATTTCCATTTCCACTCATTTCCACAGTTAAATTAAAACCTGCAATCTCTCCCACTGATAAATAGCCAAGCTGACTTACAAAGGCTCTGCCTTCTGTCCAGCCTTCTCCTGGTTGTCTTTAACCAAACAAGGTTCGCTGATTTGCCACGAGCGCCGTCTGGCTCTCCCGCCTCTTGGCTTTCTTGTTTTGCTGCCTGATTTTCCAGCACACTGCGCTGGAAGCCAGCAAAAGGAGTCCTGATGACAGGAGGACCAGCCCAAACACGGAGATGATGGATCCATGGGAGTTGAAGCTGTATGCCACGGCGGTGACCACGATGCCGGCTATGAGGATGACCACTCCGAAGGGCACCGTGCAGCGGTAGCAGGAGAGCTCTGCTCCCCCCGTGGCTGCCGTCAGCTGGCACTCACTGACCAGGGGGATGGTGGTGACCACACAGTCATTGTTGTTGCTCTTCTCCGTGGTTACAGAATCAGGATGCTTTGGGGAGCCCAGGATCTCTTTAATAGGTTCGTTTGTCATCTTGGTTGCCTTGAGTCGGGCAGTTCCTAGGCTAGAGCAGGCTCTGCTGAGCTCGGGCGGCGCTGCGGAGAGAAGAGCACGAGTTCAACCAATAATTACCAATTACTGCTCTGTGACACATGGGTGATCCCAAGAAGAACTGTGATCCCACCTGGGATCACAAACAACCAGACACTCAGAACCCACAAGGACTTATGCACAAGATCAGTAGTGACACTACTGGTCGTGGAGGATTAGAATCAAGTAGTCATCCATACATGCCTAAGTTCTAGAAAGAACAGAGTCACAGACCAAGACAGACACCAATCTTGAAGTGTTGTGAGCCAAATCCTATTTTAGGTTACATCCTGAAGTCAGCATTTCTGGATGTAATTTAGATTTCAATGGCATCACATCTTCTCACACAGAGGTGAAGTTCACAGTCTGTTTTGATTTTTGCTCACATGCTTTTTCACACTGTTTCTTTATATATACACCTAAACACACACGTTACATGGATTTGCTCCAGCGCACATCACAGTACTGTGGGCAAGCATGGGCCCAGCAAAAACCAGGATGAACAGTGAGCCTTTTCTCAACACAAGTGCTACTTAGGGAAACAATTCAAATGGCCATGACAAAGTGTGGATGTGGGGGGAGTGGGGATGCAGAAAGTTCCGTGCACTGAGCTCAGTTCAAAGCTGGTGAACCTCCCACTACAGCAACTTCAGTGCCAGCCTGACAGCTTGCCATATACACTGGCTTCATGCAAAAGCAATGAAACCATGAAACCACATCCCTGTAACCGTGTGGGAGGGAGTTTTATATTCATATTCACTCCTCTCAGTTACAGCATGTTGTTTTCCTCCTGTCTCCATAGTGTAAACACACTCTCAGTCCTACACACGGCAAGCACAGTTTGACTGCATCTGCATCATGAGGCAAATACCTTCTGGCTCCATGGAGCCAGTGTGTAACTGGAGTCCACCTGATCAGGGGAGGATGAGCCCACGGCTCTGCACTGTTGCAGGCTGCCTTCACAGCCCTTGGCCCTCTCACTGGGGCTCTCGTGGTGTGGGGCCACCCTGGGGCCTGTCAGTGACCTCTGACAATGCCAAGGCTGCCACGGCTGTGCTGCATTAGAGCAGTCTCTGTGCTCAGTGCACCCCAACATGTGCAACAGAGGCTGGAACGCTGAGGAACCACTAATTCTCCTGCTGCAAATAGCTCCCTCCACCACTCTGGTGTGGGCTGTGTAGCTTTTGCTTTCATGACCAGCATGATATGCAGCTCAGAGAACAAGGAAGAGCGTTGGCAATGCCGTAATGCTTTTATCACTTTTATCACCTTCACATCTGTGACTAGGAAGTTAATTGCCAGATACTTGTATTCTCCTTTTCCTTTCCCACCACTCCACCCTTGTTGCTAAGATATATTCGTTCATTGTGGAGAGCCCTTGGTTTTATATCTCAGCACCTCCTATAACTGACCATGGGTTTTGAGAGAAAGAGGATTTCACTGCTTTTAAGCACAGGCACAAACAGGCTTTATGCTGTTTGTATCTGAGTCTCAAGCCCTCATGAGAGAAGGACAGTTCAGATCTGGTTTGCCAAAGCTGTTCTAGTGCTCTTTGGAGGAGTGCTCAGCACACAGCCACACAACCCTGAGCACACACTGACAGCACCAGGGGCCACGGGCACACACCAAACACTCGGAACACCAGGAAAGGCTTTTTCAAGTGAGGGTGGTGACTGAGCAGGTGGCCCAGGGAGGTTTTGGAGCCTCCATCCTTGGAAGTATTCCAAAGCCACCTGGACAGTCCTGGGCATCCTTCCTAAGGAGACCCTGCTCGAGCAGGACGGGGGTGGACCAGACAGCCTCCAGAGTCCTCTTCCAACCACAACCATTCCATGATTCCATGAGTTTCTGTCAGAGTACTTGCTGCCTCCAGGGGCAGGAAGGAGACTTGTTCAGTGCTTATCAGAAAAGCAAATATATCTGTGCTGACACCTTAGATATCCTAAATTCTCCCAGGTTCTGTTGCTTTGTTCTTTGAATCACAACATGATTAAGTACCTTTTATATCAGAGAGGAAGAGCCCAGGAAAGCCATGGGTTTGCTCTAGAGTGCCACTGATCTGTTCCCACAGGGATCTGAGCCCAAGTTCTGCATTTTCAATAATGACTTACGTGGCAGTGGGACTTACACTGGTGCCATCATGTTGCTGCATTATTTATCTATAAAACACTACAGGAGTTCAGCACAATATAAGAATGTGGCCCCCAAATGTCACCTTTTTCTTTGATCTTACCCTTAGTCACATTCAATTAGTTTAACATATTATTAAAGCTGAGGTAGGAAAAAAATTAACAATTTTCCATATAAAAGATCTACTAGTACCAATACACTGTAATAACTTCAAAAGTTCAGATACTCTAAGAGTCATAGAAATAGGGAAAATTCTTAATAACTTGAAAAGGCTTTGGATTAGGCTCATGATAAACACTAATATTCTAAAAAACTGCAACATTCATTCAAAGTGTATTTACTCCTGTCTCTAAACTCATTGTCTCTCTGCTTCAGATACATCCCCAATGAGCACTTAAATCTCTTAGATGTCTTGTACAGACACTTATGAAGAACGAAGATATGTTTATACAGTTAAAACTAACAGGAATTAGAAAAAAAATCCTCTCAACTACCAAAATTAAGTCAATGGTAAAATACCTGTTGACTTCTGAGGAGCACAGTTCTTGCACGAAATAGGATGCAAGCAGACGGGCATTCACACAAAACAAACAAACAAGCCTCTATTGAAAGCCTATTAAGTTAAATAAACAACAGAACCTATTCAAAGTGTGAGTAAAGGTATTCAGCCCTAGAAAAAAGGGCACTGGATCCTCATTGCCAGCAAAGTCAGTTCTGACTTACGCCAACAGGTGATTTGGTTCAAGTTTCAGGGTAAGAAATTTAGGCAAAGATAGCCGGCAGCACCAGCATCCTCTCACTAATCATACCACAAGTACTGCCTTAAGGAGCTACTTGGGGTTGAAGGAAGAATGTGCTTCTGTGGCAATCCATGGCCAACACTGGGTAATGGGGAGAGGAAATTTTTAGCCACTAATAATTCTAAGTTGAGATTTACTGAAAAGAGGTGAAATCCATCAGCATGCACACCTACCAGCTCCATGAGAAATCCATGGGAACAAATCCTTGTCTCAAAAGCAGAGGGACACTGCTGAAGATGTCTCTTTGTGTCAGTTGAAGGCAGAGTCAGGCAGCAGAAAGAACTGCTTCAGGCTTTGAAGTGTCAGATGAATGATGAATTGGAGATGACAATATTCTAGCATGGAAGTTTCCTCCTACAAGAAAAGTTGTTGGATATTTGTCAGCTTCTTAAGAATAAGACTCCTGCTTGGAAAAGCTCCCACTGTATGCTGACTCCTGCTCCCAACCTAACGGCAGCAGGAGATGTTCTCCCTCTGGCTCTTCTCTTTTCTTGGCAGCAGCCACCCATGTCTGGCCCTGAGTAACATTTTCCTTTGATGATGTGACGTCTCGATAATGAGTATCATAGCCCAGGCAAGTCCCCCAGAAAGAGCTAGGCAGGAAAAGGTAATGCACATGAACTTCTGCAGATAAAAATCTCGTTTAACCTCATTTCTATTGCTCACTTCACCTCTGTGAATAACAACTCAGAATACCTGGGGGTTGGTGTCTTCCATGTGTCCAGTTTCTTTGAGCAAATCACTCCATCTCCTGACTCCATGAATTGACCATGACAACACACTTCCACTAAAAAGAACCCTTTTAAAACTACCCTACTATAACAAAACCTAAGTAATATGATCCCAAAAACTCTTCTCAGAAAAAAAGGCAGACTAACAGAGTCCAAGAACCCACTGTAATAAACATAACTCCGTAATATTTATTATTGTTCATTTCTGTTATTATTGGATTTTTTTAAAACAAGATTCATAACTCAAAGAGGGACAAGGTGGAATCTGCAGCAGGGCAGCGTGAGGACTGCAGAGAGCAGAGCGATGGAAATTGTTATCAACTGCAGAAACAGCTGTGAAACCAGCAGGCAGCTGGGCAAAACTGACCAAGCAGCAGAGATTTATGCTGCTAATCTTATTTGACATTCCCTTTCTATATGTGCATGATTATGGAAGATCATTTCCACCCTCAAACAGGAGTTCTAAGTGACAACGAGAGCAAATTCAAGAGAATAAGTCTGTATAATGATAAACTTCAAGGGCTATTCTCTTTTTAAGTTATTTAGACCATACTAACATTTCACTAACACAAACATTTACAGGCACAAACTGCTGCTGTTCTCAGGGGATCCTTGGAATAAACCTGTGACATAGCTAAAGTATATTTAGCTGATTATTGAACTTAGCTAATAATAAGGAAGTCTCCTTGCTTGTCTCCTTGAGTATATTCCCGTACACACCACCTAGCAATTAGTTTAAGTTTCTGAAAAGTTTGGAGGGCAATGCAGGAAAAAAACCCACTTTAAATAAAAAATCTAAATTGCATTAAAACAAACACACACCTCGGAAATGTACTTGCAGCCAACTTCCACTCGGATCACAGAAAGGTTACAATTGTTTGAAAACCTCTTCCTAGAGCAATTGTGCCCCCTAAGCCACTCTGCCAGCATCTTGCTTTGAAAAGATTAATTGCTCTGTCAGTTCTTTATTTGCATTTATTCTTGACTACACACAGTTTAGGTAATTTTCTTAAATTAATGTCTTTATCAAAAATCCTGACTGACAGAGCAACTTTTCAGAGATGAGATTTCTTCTTTTCCACTTCCCTCCCTCACCACAAAGCTGAGAATCAGAAACCCATGAAACCTACACACGAAGCTTCCAATATTTTAACTCGGAATCATTTCAATGTGGTGCTCTCTCAGGAGCTTCCCACATAAGGAATATCTCTGTGCAAGGGCAAAGAGATGACATTGTTCAGGCACTACAACCCTTTCCTCCTTTTTTGCATTTTACTCAGAACCAGCGGGTCACATTTGAGTTTTCTGCCTCCAGGCTCTGGACCTGATTCTCTCTATTTTGCACAACACTTCAGACACCCTTTTTGCTTATGTAAAATTCCAATAAATTTTTATAATGCTTACACTTCACACTTGGTTATGCATTAAAGTTGACTATGGAAAACAGTGTAAGGAGTCCTCCTGTACCGAGAGAAGAGCCAGAGTTCATTTGGAATTCAACAGACTATAGTAACCCTGAACACAATCCCTAAGCTCTTCCCCAGGTGAACATTCCTGGAAACACACAACCAGAATTTGTATTTACCAGACTCGAGGATCAGGCTCTAAACTACAGGGGCAGGAGGAGAACACACCACCTCCACGCCAGCTGCCTGAGCCGCAGGATGCAGTAAAATTGTCTCACCAAGTTTTTACGTAAAATAATGACCGGATTTAAACTCACACCTTTTTCGTCTTTCCGACACAGGTGAAGGGCAGGATGGAAGCCAACCAAACCCCTCCACAAACGGACTTTGTCATCTGCAAACCGCAAAACTTTCAAACGCTCCCATAACACACAACACGCACACACACCTGGGGTAAAACCCTGCGTGTCACACCCGTCCCCGAGCACCTCTGCGAGAGAGCAGGGACGGGAACAGGCGGGGAGAGCCTTGTGCACCCTGTCTGCTCGTAACCCCTCCGGGCACGGAGCGGCACCGGGAACCCCCGACCTGCCACTGGGGCAGCGGCTCCGGCTGCGGGGACCCCGAAGCTGCGAACAACCGGGAGAGCCCTTTGCCACGGCCGGAGCGGGTCCCGCAGTGTCCGAGCAGCCCCAGCTGCCCCGGAGAACCGGGATCCGGGAACCGGGAGCCGGAGCCCCGCGGGCACCGGGAGCCGGCGGAGGCGCGGCCGCCGGGCGAGCGGGTCCAGCGGCTGCGAACCGAGCCGAGCCGTGCCAAGCCAAGCTGAGCCGTGCCACTCCATGCCATAGTACAGGCGAGCGTGCCACAGTGTGCCGAGCATGCCATGCCTTGCCGAGCCGAGCCTTGCCGAGCCGTACCTTACCTCCTGGCCGCCGGGCGGGACTGCGGCGGCCGCCAGCCCGCAGGCAGCGTAAGAGGGGATGCAGCTCGCTCGCTGCACAAGGGACTGTAAACAAAGTTCTCGGTGAGAGCGAAACAATTAAGGGACCGGAGCAAACTCAGCCGCGGGCGGGGCGGCAGCGGGACGTTCTCCCGGGTGCGGGGGGGCCGGGAAGGCTGGGGAAGGCTGTCCGGGGCTGGGCAGGGCACGGAGCCGGCCCTCCTCCCTCCTCCGTGCTCGGCTCACACGCCCGGCTCAGGGATGCGCACGGCGGGGACGCGCCTGGCTCCCGCTCGGCACCGCGGGGACGCTCCGCATCGCGCCCCGGCCGCGACAGGTCACACACGCGGGGCGTGGGACAACGCTCCCCAGAGCTCCCCAGCCTTCCCCTGCCCTCCCTGTCCTCCCGCACACCCACCACCACGCGGGGTGTGCGGCCGCATCCCCGCTGGAGCGGTGCGGGTGAGGGTCACTGCCCGTCCTGAGCCGCGCCGGGTCACTTGAAAGCACAGGCCATAGCGAATTCCAGATGAACTCCCAGTTCGACTGCTGAGGAGTTACATGAGGAGGAGCACAGTTTTGGGTTACATTCTTAAGGAATAAAGTTTTGTGTATCATTTAGAAATATTTTAACTGGCTTTTCTAAGCTTTAATCGCTCGTTTCTGCGGCACATCAAATACTGCAGGGGTTTGGAGTGGATGGATGTGGGTGGGTGTTATTTTTTTTTTACCATGATTCCTGTTATTTCAGATAAAAAGCAGACAAATTATGCTTTTAAGTCGTGTAAAGGACGTGTTTGAATTTTGCGGTTAAGCTTACCCAAAGTTTATATTTAAAAGGCACTATTTTATCAATGATTGATAAAAGAGCAGTGCAGCAGATGTATTTAATCAGCCACTCTGTCTCTGAAAGCATGCATGTACTTTTGACTCCCTTTCCAGGGTGAAATCCTGGCCTCACAGAAATTAATAGTGAAACTTCCACCAACTTCACGTGGGCCAGGATTTCACCCTGTGTGTTGTTAAGAACTGCCCAGTGATGGAGATCCTGTCAAGGGTTCATTTGCTCCAGACAAATCATCCAGGAGGTTCTGGAAAAGCTCCACAGTTTTATATGAGAAACTGGCATTTTTCTTCCCCATTTGCTGGTGCTCCTTTCAAATACATCAGCATTTGAGCAGAAATGACAAGCCAACTGGGTCTGAGGGGAACTTCATTAGGCCATTAAGTCCAGTCCTTCCTAATGCAGGCAGCAGTGTCAGTAGTAGCTTTATTAAACTTGCTGAGTTCCACCTCAAACCAACTGGGTTTCCTGCTCCTCCTGTTGGAATGCTATGAGACTTATTCTGTTGGTATCTAGGAACCTTTGTCTTGTTTCTAGCTGCATGGATTCATAGACAATTATACATGGACAAGTAAGCCTTTGGCTGAAGTAGATGTTCTTTCCTTTGGCAATTAAGCCTCTACTGTCCTAAGAGGGATAAATGAGACTATCTCAGGCTTATTTTCAATAATTTTTTCAGATGTGGCCTTACCAATATTCTGCATGGAAGTGCAAGTATTTTCCTGTCCTGCCAGAAATACTAACATTTCATAATTTTCCTCTGATTGTTCAGGATGTCTGGATTTTTCTCCAGTATCAGTTTCATTTTTCACTTTATATCAGAAATTCTTGCTGTTAGCACATGTGTGCATGACCTAAATTTCACCCCATTCCTATTACATCAATTCCTCTCTAGTCCTTCCAGTGCAGTGTTTGGTTCTCCCGTGCTTACACCATCCACAGTTCCACTAGTACATTCTCACTTTTCTATGCCAACTTTATTACTGACAGTATTACATAAAACACTGAAAGTATTACATAAAATAACTCCCAATACTGATTTTTTTGAGGAACTAATCTGAAGTACACATAAACAAGCACTGAATGCTAAGCTGGGCTTAGAATTCACGTTTCTGCACAAATAGATGTCCTAACAATAGGCTAGAAAGTCAGACTCTGTCCTAGACTCCATGCTATTGTAACTCCTTATTGTGAAGCATAAAAGCTGCCCTGAAAAGTGATGGGAATGAGGCCTTCTCAGTGCTGGGAGATCAGCAGGCTCTCCCCTAGAAGGGTGGGTTTGTAGCACTCAGGCACTGAAGGGTCACACACAACTTGGGCACCACCACTCTGGCCTTTTTTGAAAGGGATGAGCGAGACTTCCTCTGCCTTTTAAGGTCCTGCTGTGTTCTGAGCACAGCTCTCCAAGGATGTAAGGAAAGAAGGACCAGACAAACCCCAAGCAGCACGTTTGGCACCTGTAGAAATTCAGTGCAAACAGCTGAGGAAACTTCAGGGCTGAGCAACAGCTGCAGTCAGGGGTTACAGGTTCACAGTTTTGGACTGCCCTGCTTCCATGATACATAGTTCCCCTTTAGGACCTGCCCTAAATGACAGAATCTCCTCCCTGGGGCCTTAGCACAGCTGCTTAGAGGGAGGTGCAGCCCCAAAACTGGGATGATAAGCAAGAAGCCTGTGTGATTCTGGAACCCACACAGCCCACTGAGAGAGCAGAGTTCTACTCCTAAATTGAGCAATGCTGTTGCTCTGCCGACTCAAACACACTTGCAATACTTCATGGCTTCCTTTGAGTTTCTAACAGTCTCCTGGGCCTTGACAGCACAGCAAACAGTGACTCATTAATCTGGCAAAGTACAACCATTGAGGGCTCCCTATTCAATTAGTTTTTCTTGCCTTTTCCCTAACCCTCCACTAAATTTTCCTTTATTTCATTCCTAAGCCCACACACGGACACAACATGCCAGTTTACTGCATTTACTGAAACTTTCAGAAAGCACTCTTTCAACATGTTTAATATGTTGTAAATTATCCTTACCATGTCATGCAGTGTATGTGTTTTGTGACGAGGAATGGAGTCCAAAAGGAGCCCAAAGCCAGTTAAACCAGAGAACCAGATCATTCCACATGAAAGGCTGTAGCTCCCCTCTCATTAACACAGTTCAACAGCACAAGGGAGTTCAGCCTGGTTGGTTGATGGCTATGCAAACCACCCACTCCGGGGGTAATCAGGCTCATGAAATGGATGTGCTTACAACGACTGTGAGAAACCTTTCTGGTGACCAAGAATATGGAAGGAATTTTCTTTGAACTCCATTAGATCCTACCAGTACTTTGGTCAACATCAGTTATCCTGCTGTGCATGTGAACTTTGTTATTGCCCTGCTCGACTTTCACTTAATCTCCCCGCGGTGCTGAAGAAGACAGGACATCTGGAACTGAAAACAATTATTCTTATCTCCTACTGCTTTCATAATTACATGACGTTCCCATTTGAAGAGCTGCATTCCTTATGTGGACAATATGCTTTTAATTAGCAGAGGGATACACCACACCACCAGAAGCCAAATCCTCAATCTTGCAGAAGTTGGTTACAGAACCTCTGAATCTTTAGCCACCGTGGCAGCTTTTTGGCCAAGCCAGGGGGAAGCCTGGGAGCAAACTCCAGGCACTGTAATTTCACCACAAGCAGGATTTGTGTTAGAGGCTATTGCAGTAGGATCCAGCAGATTCAGCTGAGATTTAAGTCAGAGTGGGAATGATCTCCTCCCACAGCTCTACAGAGAGGGCTTTTCTTGTTTTGCCACCTGCACTGAGTACCCCAAAGAACTTACAAGGCACAAAGACATGAAGGGAAATGCAGACAAAGAGCTGAAAAAGTGACTTGTCCAAGCTAGAGGATGGTGTCAAGAGACATTTTGTATTTTGCTTCCCTGCTCTGCCAGTAGGTAGGGCACAAAGAGCACACACTGTTCCCTCTGAACATGGTCAGTCTAATGAACATGGAGCATTTCAGCCACTTGTTATGGACTCTCCACCAGTAGAAAGAAAATTATGAGCTTTAAGCTAACCTACAGGCCATTGGCTGAATTACTGCCTGACTGATGAGTCTTCCTCTGTCCTAGTCCACTACAATTTATGCACAAGATCTATCTAAAATATTGCACATAGGTAAAATACACAGATTTCCTCCTGCACAGTAGATGACTTCTGGGAAATTAACAGTCAGTCGAGTGTCTGACCTAAAGGGTAGTTAAGAAAGAACAACAAAAAAAAAGAATTATTGCAGTAAGACCAGTTCTCACAAAAGAGAGCTGTTCCTATATATCATCTGCTTTAGCATCACATGCTAAAGGAAATGTTTAGAAGTATTTCTACATCCATGTAAACAAGTTAGGAAAGTAGAGGGTGTGGTGGTGGTGACAACCATTTTCCAAATCAAGTCAAGATCTAAATAGCCTTGCTTATCTTTTGAATGAGTCATTTTAGGTCGTGCAGGTAATGGTGAAATCCCACCTTTCCTACAGCGAAGTTTTAAAACTACCCCTCTTTCCTCAAGGCCAGGTAAATAGGTTACACCTCACCACTTCCAGTTTATTTGCACTGGGAGTGCATTACTTTCCAGAAAAACTGTGGCTAAAAGGTCTAAAACAAAATGGAAGAGAGGGGTCCTGACACGAGGAGTCCAGATGATAAACTATCTACCAAAGATAAAAAATATTTAGTATCGACAGGCAGAAACCCAGCAGAACTCCAGTTATTTTCTGAATCCTATTTGGGTGGAATTCTGTTGAAATGAGATACTCAATACAGATACAGTCGTAGTTTGGGGTTCAATTCAACTCTGTGAAGAAGACCATTATAAACCAGTGTTTAATGGCCACTTAAGACACCTTTTGACAGCTCAAGCAGTGCACAATTCTTTGCAAAAGAGGTGATTGTCACTCTGGATGCCCCTTCCTGCCTAAATACTTAGGAATAAAAATATATATAAAATGTATAAAAAATTTTGGTGTGGCAGACAGGCTGGGTTTTCTGCACATTCCAAAAATGTTGAAAAAACAGATTTCCCTTTGACTCATAGAAGAGAGAAGAATATAGACTGGCTTCCACATGCATGGCTGTGATGGGAGATGCTGCTGTTACTTCTCAGCTTTCTGGATTTAGAATTTCCTTCTTGAAGATTGCAAAAGTCATGAAACAATTTGTAAGAAAGGCTTTTACATAATGCAGTTGATAAAACAACAATAGCAGAAGCTCTGGCTGTGTATAGTAGAAATATGAACATGCACACTGTATAAATGGTGTGTCAGGACTGTTCAGCACTTTTGCAAAGTTTTTGGAAGGCACTGAGTAAAATGGAATGACAGCAATATATAAATGTCTGCACAGCAGCTGAATCCATCAAAATCCCACATCTTTAGTTCATCTTCAAGAATTTCTCAAAGTGCACCAGTGCCACACAGAGACAGATGCAGGAAAACACAATATAGCACTGTTCCATATACCAAACCCATAGCCAAAGCACACACTGAAAATCATCTGGGGCCTGAAACATCAGTGGAGTGTTCATTGCTGTTTTCACTTCTGGCCCTGTAGGATTTGCTGATGGGGGAGTTGTCCAGTTTGCTGGTTTGGTTCCCCACCATAGAATTCAATGGATTACTCAGCATTGATTTCAGTAGCAGGAAGGTTAGGTGTTAGGGTACAATTAATACAGATTGTTTCCATTCTAAAAAACAGGTGGGTGATTTAGGTGCATTAATACCATTGATAGGCCAGATCAGCAAGTTTCCTTGAGGTATCATTTCCCACTGAGAGCAGCAGCAGCTAAAGAGACTCATAAAATCACAGAATGGTTTGAGCTAGAAGGGACCTTAAAACTCATCTCATTCCAATGCCCTGGCATGGGCAGGGACACTTTCTACTAGACCAGGTTGCTCAGAGCCCCATCCAACCTGGCTTTGAACACTTCCAGGGATAAAATCAAAAGCTTCCCATACCAGGAGTTCAACCTGGACCCCCTGGATGAAAACCAGGTATCTGAACTCCTAGACCATATGGGAGACTATCCTAAAGCCTGAGAAATACTAAATATGGGGGTCAAATTGTGGGCACTTTTGAAACTCCCACTTCTGGCCCCAGAATAGAAACCCTCTGTTTTCATTCAGTTAGTATTTAAGTCCCTGATCCACGTGTGGGACTGGGTTGTGCTGTATCTTAGGCTGCCTTTGGTAGCTGTGCTGGAGCTTGGGTTTGTGTTCCCAGGCCCAGCTGCCCCAAAACAGTTGCTATTCCATTGTGTTGGGGCAGAGCTCTAGGAAGTCAGTCTCTGAACTCACCCCAGCCTACAAGCCACACTACCCAGTAATGCAGATACCAAAGGTCTTGGGTTCAAAGTTTAGCTTCTGTCCCTAAGCTAAGGGTAATACATGGACATACAAGTGATAAATAACAACACTTACATAAAGGTACATGAAAATAGAAAATAAACTCTCTTTTCAGAACTGTTTGTGCTTTCTTAGTAATCACCACTCCTTATTTACCAAGAAAAAAGGTCACAGAGTAATGTTTTTTTTTGAAAGTTTTGGTCCCTGGAGTAGCCTTGTGAGATAAATCCTTTTTTCCATGAAAGTGCTGGGGGAGGAGGGAGTGGCCAGGCAGCTGTGCCAACTGACTGATGCCATGTTGACAACCATATAATGCAAAACATTGACCCTAAAACAGTCAGCAATGTTGAGCTGTGATCGCTTCAGTCCTTTTGCACAAACAAGGCTCCTTAAGGGATCCTGCAATCTCACAGGCACGTTTCCTTGCTGCATGTTAAATATCAGCTCGACTCACAACTCCTCCTGTTTCATACCGGGTCAAAGTCACCTCTGAGCAAACAAGAGCCCCAAGCTCTTCCAGTTTCACTGAGTCCTATTGCAGAGCAGGAACGGGATTTAAAAGTGAGACAGCAATCTGACAAAATCTTTGCAAAAATCAAGAAATATTTCTGCAAGATAAACTAAACCAGTCTCACCTACAGGCCAGTGTCTCATACTGCATTTTGAAGACCAGCTTCTCAGCTGGGTGGGCAAAGCTCCTTTGAAGGCAACTTCGCCAATAATTTACCATAAGGCTTCAGCCATAAGAAATGTATTGCCATGACATTTGGAGGACCAGCTGGGCTGACTGAGAGCAATTGTAATTTACAAAGAGCACAAATAAGCCAAAATATTTATATGTATTATATAAATATTAGTAATAAAAGGTCATAACACATGTAAGCTTACTACAAAACATAAAAGAACTGAAATGTTTGCCTAGCAGTTCCACTGGGGAGCTGAGAGCAGATGAGATATGAGCAGATATTTATCACCATTAGTGATATTAATTTATAAAGGTGCTACAGGTCAAGTTCTGGCATCAAATTTACATTCTGGGGGGAAGTTTGATAGATACCATCTTGCCTTCTGCCAAAACTCTCCAAAAGATTTTTGGACTGTGCAGGGATGATGGTCAGCCTGTATGTCCAAAGCAGTCAGCCAGAAATCCCCATGCACTGCTTGCAAACCAATTGACTGGAACTGGAAAGGACAGCTGACATAAGTGAACCCTTTGTCAGAGCTCGGCCCCTTGGCAGGGAAGCTAGAAAACACTACATTATTCCAGCCTTGCCCAGAGGTTACCACCAAGTACACTGGGCTAGTGCTGCCAGTCAGTAGGTTTGATGACGTCCCACGCCTCAGAGCTGCCTTCTGTTTTATTCCAAAGACACAGTGTTCAACAGGAAAATCTCACGAGAATTAGAAGAATAAAGCTATAATGAAAACAGATTTACAACTCCCAGGAGAAACCCGGCTTTAGCCAGTTACATTTTGAGGGCCTGATGCTTTGTCTGTGTGTGGCAGCCTCACACTGTTATAGGTGGTGTCATTCAGCAGGAGCCCAAGCAAGATGTGAAGTGTGTCCCTGTCAGTGGATTCCTCCTGCCAGGGAACTCAGCCCAGTGGGAGTTTTCTGTCCCTTTCTATCCTGTCCACCCAGTGCATCCCAGATTGCCACAGGGCAGAGCCTGCTGCCCCCTCCTCTTTGCCAGGGTGACTGGGCCTCCTTGGAGTGTGCCAGGGTCACCCCTACCAACCAGCTGTACAGCATTTATGGGTTCTTTATATGTTCTCATTCCTACACTCCATAGGGAGAACTGCTTTTTAGATAGTGAAAACATACAAAAATACAAAAAAAAATTACAAAAATACAAAAAATACACAAAAATACACGTGCCCACAGTGTTCAATCTCTATCCTTAGGGAACACCCGAAAGGAAAGGCCCTGACCATCACCCTCACGGAACCTGTTCCCGTTCCCTCACCAGGCTGATGAGACGCACGTTTAAAGCCACCACCGAGCGACTGAGACCCCACAAGGGCCGGGAGCGCACGGAGCACCCCTGAGGGGCAGCGATGCTGCAAACCCGCATCCCCCGGCCCCGCGGGCTCTCCGGGGCGGGCGCGGGGCGGGGCGCTCCGGCCGTGGGCTGTGCCCGCCCGCCGGGGATGGAGGAGCCGCCGGGGATGGAGGCGGAGGGGCCGCGGCCCTTCTCGGAGGAGCAGTTCCGTGCCGCCTGCCGGGAGCTGGACCAGCCGGCGCCGGGCGCGGAGGGGCCGTGGCAGCTCCTGGTGGAGACCATGGGCGTGAGGATCTACCGCCTGTACCACGAGGTGCGCGGGCGGGCTCCCGGCCGGGGCGGGGGGCGGTGGGTGCCCGCGATGGGGGCCCCGGCGCGTCCCCGGTTCCCCGCACGGGCCAGGCTGGCGCTGCCGGCCCGGGCTCGGTTTACGCCGGGCTCCCAGGAAGCAGCTTTGTGGGTAATGCCATTAACTGCTGATGGGGAAAGCTGCTCGGCCGCGGTGACCCCTCCGCCCGCGCAGACTGCCGGGGAACCCGAGGCTTTGCAGGGGTGTGAACAGCCGGTGGCTGGAGGAATTCCCGGGGGAAGGTGCTCTGGGCGGTGGGAGCAGCCGTGGGCCTGTCGGGGGGTTTGCTGTGCTCTGCCGAGCCCTCTCTGAGGGGTGTGTGTGGTGAGGGGAGCTCTGTCCCCGCTCGCCTGCTCCCGAGCATCTCCCGTGCCAGAGCATCCTCCTGGTCTCCAGGCTTCCGCCTCCCTTCCTGCCTCTCTCCAAAACTCCCTTCACACTGATTTCCCACCATTCTCCCTCTAAAATGGGGAAGTAGTTCAGAAAGGGTTGAAATGAAATTCCACCCCTTTTTGGGGGACTAACTTCTTTAAAGAAGTTCAATAGTTTAGGCTTCTGGGACTGGCTTGTAAGTGGTTGACAATGAATGTTTGTATTCTGATGCAGATTTATGATTTATCAATGACTTTTAAATCCATATATAAATGGATTAAATAAAATTATAATAACATATAATATATTATAATATATAGTATATATTACTATATATTATATTTCTATAATATATCATCTATAATATATAATATATATTATATAAGTATATAGTATATAATAATATATTTTTATATATTATATATAATATTCTATTTATACAATACAGATTATATTTATAGAATATATATTTATAATATATATATTTTAAATCCATTTATAAATACCCTATTTCTTTAGCTCAGTGATCATAGTTTCCTCTCAGCTCCCTACAAACCTGGATTTCATGCTGTTCTTTGCGTGACAACTTTGTGTTTGTATTCTGAAAAATCATTTCAGACATGGTCATGTGTAGCAAAAACAGCAAACATGCAGGTCTGTGCAAAAGGCAGAACGGGGCAGGGAAAGGCTCTTTAAAAACACATCATAGACCTTGGAATTTTTTTGGTGATAAATAGTCCCTGTTTACAGTGTGGATGTGGTAACTGGCAGTAGCAAGACAAGCTTATCAATGAGTGCACACAGCACAGGCAAGGCTGGCGTGCCTGCCAGGTATCCATGCAGGAATTAAATGTGCTGATGGAATTCAGGGTGCTGGGAGTGTTGCTTCTGGAGTGGATGAAGTAGAGGCTTTAGGACTGGAGCTCATCACGGAGCTGTAAATGCATCTTGTGGTGGATGAAGGCAAAGTAACTTTGGGAAGCTGGAGGCTGGATTTAGCCACACAAAAGGGACCAGGCTTGTACTGGGGTACCTTGTGTTTCTGCAGTGGCTTTGCTGCTGTTGTGTAAATGGCAGCTGGCAAGATGGAAAGTAGCTCAGGCTCAGGCTTCTTGTGCTTTTATGTAGAAAGACTTGAGCTAAAAAGACTGTTTGAAGCTAAGAAACATTTAGAGGTGTCTGTCTTTTTTTTTTTTTTTCCTTTTTTTTAGTTGTTTTTTGAAAAGGGATGTATGTGTATAGAAACATGCTCCCTTTGGAAGTACTGATGAAGTAAAAGGGTACTAGTGTAAGGGAAGGAACAGCCATTGTGCAGGGCAGGTCAGGCTGGCTGGGTTTAAACTTTCATGTATAGATCAAAAAGTCGAGAGGTTAAAGACTGAATCTTGCATTGTTTTTTGAAGATTTGCTTTCACAGCTCTTGAGCATATTTGTAGTTTGTGCCCCACCTAACTTCCTTCAGCTGTTCTCCCTGATGCAGAGTACTTCCCTTTCCTGCGTGACTTTTCCTCTCCCCATTCTGTTTCCACAGCAATCAGGACTTTATGAGTATAAAATCTTCGGTGGTCTTGCTGATTGTCCCCCAAAACTGTGTGCAGATGTCTACATGGACTTAGATTTCAGAAAAGAGTGGGATCAGTATGTTAAAGGTAAGTTCATCTAGGCAGTGTAAAAGCAAGCTTTAGTCCACATGGATTCTTCCCACTAAAGCTTTCCTCAAAGGTATTTTGAAGTTGCTGTATCCAAAGACTTTGGGCCAGACTTAAATATCTCTTTGGGATAAGGTTGCCCTCTGCAAATATACAAGTAAACACTGATATGGAACAGCTAGTGTCTCAACAGCATGTGTCTTTCCTCTGGAATGAATTCTTTCCATGTTGGTTAAAGCATATAATTGGCATCACTGGTTATGCTGGAGCACCTTGTAGCTTCTAGTTGTTGCAATTCCTGGGTTAAATTTTAGCAGATATTCCAGGGAGAAAGGGAGATGGTACCTTTTGAGCATTGGAGCGGAGCAGTGAGCACAGAATACCAGGGGGTGGAGAAGGGACCTCTGGGATCATCTGGTCCGACCTTCCTTGGCAAAAGACAAGATGGCCCAGCACCCTGCTCAGCTGAGTCTTAAGAATGTCCAGTTTTGGGGAATCCACCACTTCCCTGGGGTGATTATTTCAATGGCTGATTGTTCTCACTGTGAAAAATTTTCCTCTGGCTTGCATCAGTTTGATGTGTGATGGAATGACTTTCCTGAAAGCATTGGTTGTTCTTGGCACCTTTTACCATCAGGAGTGGGTGTATCGAGAGAATAGGTGGTGGCTTTGGCTTTTACAGAGAAAGGAATAACTAATTTAGTTGTGTTTATTTAATGTTGTCTTTGAAAAAGGGCATTGAACCTGGATATCCATATGATGTTAAAACATCTTAAGTCAGCAGTTACAAGGTAAGGATTCAGCTGATGCAAGCATCCAGTAATCCATTTATTTTAAAGATGGGGAACCTTTCCTTTTTAAGCCTTTGCTTGGAATCACTTCAAGCCAATAAAACTGAAACATGGTCAAAGTGTTTTACTGAACAAAGAACGTGCTAAAAACCAAAGGATTGTTAAATGTTTTGCTTGTTAGGTTTAGGACAGTTCCATGGTGAACCTTTACTGGTAATGCCTGTGGCTGTATTGATACAGAGAACCATGTTTGACTCATGTACTTGGTCAAGTTTAAAGTGTGGTGTCTTCATCAGTAAGTCTTATTTGTCAACATGATCAGTAGCTTTCTTGTTGCAAACGCCTCTTTTGAAGCAAAAAGAGCCAGACTGGGACTCAACCTTATTGTATTGGATGTAAAGTATTATGTTGAGTTACTTTAGTAGTCCTTAAGTGCATTTAGGAGAACTGAATCTTTCTTAACCAAACACTTTTTTTTTTTAATGCCTTCTTAGAGATAAGAAAGGAAGCTGTTGGGGGAAGCTACACCCTTAAACTAAAAACTAGATAATGTTGCAGAGCTGACATTTATATCCTTGCTGACCATGGTTTGTTCATCTGTGAATTTGTACTTGTGCTGGTGCCTTTAAATCCAGCATTTCAAGAGTTAACATCTGTGAAGGGCATAAACATAACAGCAAAGCTTTCCTTCCAGCTTCAAAATTGCCACAAGCCCAACTATTCTTTAGCTGTACATATTATGAAATAGTGCCAGCCAACATTTTCAATGTAGCCCATTTAAGCATGTTTTTTCTCCTTTCACATTCAGGGAGAAACCCCAGAAAACTTCCACTGAGAGCCTTCGTGCTCTTTGTGTTACTGTTTGTATTCCTTGGTGCCCTTACAGCTGTGCAATAGTGGCAGTCCAAAGGGGAGCTCTCTGCTGAACTGCTGGCTGGCATTGAAATAAGAACCTGACCAGAGTAGAAGAAGCTGCCTCTCTACTGAAAAGGCAACTGCTCCCACGTGGTCCAGAATATCTACAAGATGTGGCTATCCTGAGGTCTGGCTTGTGCTGCAGCTGCCAATTCAGCAGGGAAGCCGTGACTGAACTGCAGAGTTGTGATTGAGGAACCAAATGCTTCTGTGGCATGATACAAAATGGGGGGGCCTGAGCAATACTGAAACTTGCTACTCCTGATTGCAACACTGTCCTGATTGAGATCATACTTCTCAATAACTGAACAGTAATAACTGGCTGTTGAAGCAGCAAGTGCCGCTGTGCCTGTTAGAATAGAATGGATTTGTGATCTTTTGCAGCGATGCTACAAATCTGGTTATTGATTAAAATGCGCTGTATTCTGCTTTTATCAGAAGCTGTGCACTAGCACTGGCAGACTAAAGTGAATGCAGGTGGGACTTGGCTTAGCTACTCTATGCTTTTCCTGTAATTGTGAAGATGCAAAGGTAGATGAGTTAGGTAATAATAGTTGTATCAGGGTCTTTAAAAGTGTTTTAATGCCTTTGAAAAAGGAAAGTTCTGTGGTTAGAAATGAAAGCAAAGTGAATAATCCAATGCTCCAGTGACCTCTGGTGGAAAGCATAATGCTGTGGGTTGTGACAACACCGGGTGCTTCCAGTACTGCTCCAGCCTGGAGGAGAAGGTGTTTTTGTGGGTGACAGCTGATTTCAGGACATACTAACAGAAGCCTGGTTTGGAACATGTTGTATAGGAAAAGAATCTCCCATCTGTGGCACTGTTCTTGCCTTGGCAATGAGACTATCAGTCTGTTCTGGCCTCGTTTTCAAAAGCACCGAAAGGATGTGGCTGCCTGTGGGCATTAGCTCTGGAGGATATAGAGCCCCTCAGGAGGATATAGAGCCCCTCAGGAGGATACAGAGCCCCTCAGTTGCCTGTATATACTGCTGTGAGATTCCTGATAGCTTTTGGAAACTTCATTAATCCCTCATGTAAGACCTCTTCAGATGTTAGAAAGCTGCACTGATCCTAGTTCCATGTTAACTCAGAATAATTTGCAAGGATAATGGCATGTGAATTGTGCAGAACATGCAAGGAAAAAGCTTTGAGATGGCAAAGCTTTGAATGAGCAAACTGTCTGAAAAGGAATTTCACTCTGCCTCTTCCAGAATTGTTCTACTTTTGTCCTTTTGGTTTTGTTTTTTTTTTTCCACCAGGGACTCCAGTAGCCACAGGAAAACACACCTCCTATTTATGCATATTTGGTTCCTGAACAACCCTGCTACAGAACTTTTTAATGTCTTCTACTGCTACTTTACATACATATCAATTTTGACTTCAGGGTTGTGTGTAAAATATGCTCATGTCAGAAATCTGAGCAGTTCTTGATGTCATTTATAGTCCTTCAGTAGAAATTAAAAATATCTCACAGTCTTCCTCTTTCAACTGTAGAACTGTGTGAAAAAACATATGATGGTGAAAAAGTAATCTACTGGGAAGTGAAGTACCCTTTCCCTCTCTCAAACAGAGATGTATCCTTTCAAGCTTTTGTTCCTCTGGCAGTTTTTGTCTCCTGGTCATCCAGGAATCCCAACAATGAACTGACTCCACTGCTCTGCTGCACTTGATCTAAGATCCTGCAGTCCTCACGTTACATGAATATGTACAGCATGAAGGAGAGCGTGGGTGCCTCTTCCCACACACAGCTGGAACTCACATAGCTGAGTTATTACTCTGCAGGATTGAATCCTGTAGAAGCATGGGAAGTAACTTGAGGGAGCTGCTGTTTGTAAGGGAATTCACTTGTCAATTTTTCACACATCAAACTGACAGTGTTTTGACGTTCCTCCTCAACTCTGAGCACAGTATGTCTATGTTCGGGAACGTCGGGAGATGGATGTGGATGGGAGGAAGATCTGGGTTGTCTTGGCTCAAAGTGTGTCTGTTCCTCAGTGCCCTGAAAAGCCCGGTATTATCAGAGTTAAAAGCTATAAACAAAGTGTGGCAATTGAAAGTGATGGCAAGGCTGGATCTAAAGGTAAGAGGCCAAGAAAATGTGTCACAAGTCATGTAGGCAGAGAATGTGTGGATTAGCAAAATGCATAAAGAGAGGGACTGGAAATTTTAAGCTAGAAACAGTTACTATAAAGTGAATGCACTGAGCCTTGGGACCACTTCAAAATTAATGAAACTTTTGAGAATGTCCCGTGCAGTGTGCTACTGTGAAGAATCTTTCATTTAACAGTTGGGCTGGGTAGTTAAGAATAGTTTACTGACCATTCTGCCCCCCATCCCACCCTACCCTCAGCGTGCACTTCTTTTCCTGCCAGCCAGTTCAGTAGGAGAAAGTCTGCTGCAGTCTGCTTAGCTCAGCAATGATTTGAGTATCATGTTTGACAGATGTAGAGATGAAAGGATTTGCCTAGAGTTTGTCTCCTGTCTTAGTCCTTTAAAGACAATGGTATTTTATAAGACAGGGTGACTAAATGGTTTGCAATAATCTAAATTAATGTTATGGCTCTGTCAGCTTCACCGGCAATGCCTATAGTTACTTCACATTCCTCTTCAGGACAAATTGACTTTTTTGTGAAGAATTAAGAGCAGAGCTGTTGTACTTGGTGCCTCAGTCCTGCACACTGACAGCTTCTGTTGCGGGGTGTTAGAGCTGATACTCAGAGAACTTTCTGGTAACTCCTCTCTCCTCTCCAGTCTGTATGTACTACTTTGATAATCCTGGTGGCATGATTCCATCGTGGTTGGTCAACTGGGCTGCCAAGGTAAGGGGAAGTTAACACACAATGATATTTGCTAATCCATTTCAAACAAGGGATTCACTGCATCCATACCCATCCTCTGCATGCTGGGTAGAGTTATTTTTTTCTGAAATGGATGTATCCACCTTTCTGGCTCTTGCACAGTCCTGGCTTTAGAGTCTCACTGTTGTCTGCTCTCATGACAGTAGTACTAGTTTATTCTTTTTTTAATTCCTGTCAAATTCCTCTGGTTCATCAACTCGACAGGTGAATTTCTGCAGCCAGCCCCAAAAATCCAAGTTCCAGAGCATACATGAATAGCCCAAAGACAAGCAAACTTCAATAATGCAGTCTGTTCCTGAGGTATTAAAGGAATGGTTTGCTGCTTTGTACCAGATCTTAGAATTGTATCTTAGACAATTGTATCTTAGAACTGTATCTGTTTGGAGGCCTTGATCTATACAATGGGAATTCTCATCTTGCTTATAGTTGTTATTGAGTGCATTATGCAAGAATGACTTTTCCACTTTTCTCTTTACAGAGTGGTGTGCCTGCTTTCTTGAAGGATATACAAAAAGCTTGCCTTAATTATTCTAAGAGAACATAGCTCAGAATTGATCTTAGTTCTTTAATTCCAAGAGCTCTGCACTTACAGGAATGGCTGTTATATATTACACTGGATAAAATCTACCTCTAATATTGGAAAGAATTTTATTTTAGTTGAGTTATGCCTTGAGCTTTATTAGAGTCCTTTTCCATCTCCAACTGAAGAGCTGGGTGCTGTCAAGGTAACACCAACATCAGCTGCAGCTTTTGAAAGTACTCAAGGATAAGCTTTGCTTATCCTGACTGTCCTGTCAACTGGAGCTCTGTGATGAATATGTTATGTCCTTGCACAAGAGACAAAGATTTAGCTAGGAAAAATGTCTGAACTTGGACTGCAGATTGCATGTTTGTTGCCTTGCATGGTGGCTTCCTGCTGAAACTCAGTGATGGAACTTGCATTGCATTGTAGGAGAAACACTTTTGCTACCCAAGTTTGTCATTCTTAAACTGCCTGCCTGCTGTAAACCTAAAAAATGCTGAGGGCATGTAGGTAAATCACGAGAAGTCTGCAGTAGGAACTGGAAGTCTGTGTCACTGAGCTTCCTTGTGATGGTTTTAAGTCCAGATGTAAAAAGGACTGGAGCCTAAAGCCTTGCATTCCCAGTTCTGTACCTCTATATGAAACCTAAAACCCACCAAGAAGAAAAAGAAGGAGTTGGCTTCTTCCATGTCTGATTTAAGGGGAACAAGTTTTATCTTCAGAGTCAGTAGCCTTTTCTGTAAAGCAGCTTGGATACCAGCTTGAAATTGGAAGTAATTTTGAACTGGATGCCTGCCACTGAATGTGAATGAGTTTGATGTGAAGCTTGGGCTTGCTTGCATTTTTAAATTTCCTGCTGATCTAAAGACTGAAACTGTAATTTTGGATGGTAATCCACTAAAAGCTCAACTGAGCAAAAAATGAAATTTCCAGCACCTTTGTGGGGGGTGGGGCAGGGAGTGCATAAAAGATGAGAGGACCTCAATCTCAGGGATTTAAAATATTCTGCATTGTTCCTAAATCTAATCCTGTTTCTGAATAAATCTTGTAATGGGGTAGCTTTGTCTTGTTAAAAAACAAATGACTGAAATGATTGCCTTTTTACTTTGTGTGAATATTTGCTTCCAATAAATCGTTATTTTATCCATGTTCTTGTTCTGTCTCTCGTGTTTGAGTGGCCTTGCTGGGCAGGTCACAAATGACAGGCTGATATCATGGGCTGCTTCTTTTTTTTAAAGGGTTTTGAAAGAATAAGTTGGATTAGAACCAAGCAGGATTTGATGTGTTCTGAAGAGCTTTCTGCCAGCAGTTTAGGCATTTTTCAAGTGTCTTTGGCTTGGACACCATTATTGTATTGAGCATTACAGTGTCACACAACAGGATACAACAAAATTTTAAAAGGGGACTGACTAGCTGAGGATGAATCTTCCTGGAGCAATGATGCAAACTAATTAATTTCCAGTTCTTTCTGAACAAAAGTGACCTCTGTGCCACAGCAGTACAAAACCTGTGGGCTTTCATTGTGAGAAAAATATGCAGTGACACCAGTTTAAGTCTGGATTACTGCTCCTATCTTGTATTACTAGGGAAGAACAGGAACTTCCAGCTTTGTGTGACGTGGTTTCTTGTCTAAATGGGAGATTGTGACAATCTTTGGATGTAGAGACATTCTTAAAGCATTTGAGAGCTTTTTTAATGACTGATTAAATATTGATCTCATATAAATTATACATGTATCATGTGAACCTTTCTGGATAGCTTGAACAGGAATTTTCCTGCTGTGAAAGTTTAAAGCCATCGTGCATTTCAAGTTCTGGTGCACAGGGTTAAGAAACATGAAACCCCCTTCCCATGCTGTTTGTTATGTAGCACCTGGAAGTCAGCTTTGTTTCCACCAACTTGCCTAAAAATGGAGTGCAAAGTTTGTCCTTTTAGAAGGATCTATTGTAAACAAAGTGTTGTTGGGTTGTTTGAATAAAGAGAATGAGGTATTTCTGTCGGATGATGATTGAGCCTCTCATCTTCTATATCCTACCCCAATTCACAGGTTGGTAGGGATCACACTACAGGCTAATGGGGACTAATGAAGTTTTCTCAGTAGCCCAGAAGAACTAGAAAAATGCTGTAGTTTCTGGCAATAAACAGGCATCTGCTCCAAAGTACAATATCAGAGTTTCCCTAAATCATAATGATATATTCTCATATAGAACTTCTGGTTTTAAATTGCCAGCCTGTACAGAAACATGTTTTTGCATGTTGTTCTTCTCAAAAAGAAGTGGTGTTTTTTTGGGTCCCCCATCCCCTATTTCTGTAGGGAATGATGTTGTAACAAAGTGAATATAAAACATTCTTCCATGTTGTGTTCTACTCATTCCAATCCATTCTTTCCATACGATCTCTCTGTAAAACTAATGTATTTGAGTTGGAAGGTAAGTAAAGGAAAGACTCTCAGTAACCCAAAGTCAACACAGTGAATGATGTCAGGTTCCCAGTCACTGGTGCTGCCCCTCAGAAGATGGTGTGTAAGGGGAAACACGAGTCTTCTTTGCTCAGGAAACATCTGGTTGATGCTTCATTTCTCAAGCAGGTCATTGGCTGTTTTTATAATTTAATGGAACAAAAAATGTGGGAAGACAGGAACATAGACTTCTGATATTAGTGCATAGTAGTAGATGATGTATCTTCCCACCAACACTTTTGTTTCCCAATATGTTAATTTTCTATGTATAAAGAACATTTTCAAAAGGGATCTAATGATACTTAAATTTCTCTTAGCTGAGAGTAATTCCTTCCTTAGCATAGATTTGCCTTCCTCTAAATGGGAGGATAGTTCATAACCAAATTTACTGTCTCACTGCAGTCCTCTGATCAGAGGAAACTACTAGACTTTCACACAGAAAACTTTGTTTTCACTTATCTCAGTTAAAAGACACTGAAAACTTCCATACAAAAATAGAAAGGAAGGCTTACAGCAGGAGGAGAGTTGCTATAAATCCAGATGGACTGTAGGGAAGATAACTGCTTTTTGAGGAGCAATAAAAAATAACAAATCTTAATAGCAGGATTAGTTTTGCTGATTTTTTTTCCTACCACTCTGGCTTATAACTGCAGACTTAGGAGGAATCCTGATCAGTAAGATAAATAAAGTTGGTGTTTAAGCATCCTACTAATTATTCTCTGCACCTGCCAGTGAACATATTAATTAGGATTACATATATGCACATATAAAGAGAATGTCATCTTTCTCTGTAGTTCAGTATTCCCTGTATGTTGAGAACTTGACCATAAACAATTATTCTCATCTGGAATCTGAATTATGAATGTATCCTGGAATCCTGCTGTGAGACAGGAACATTTTACATGGGAACAACTCTCCACTGGAAACCTTCATTTCCAGAGTAAGAACTGCATCCTGTGAGTGTTTCAGTGGAATCTGTCATAATAACCAATTATGTTGAAAGGCCTTGAATACACGTAATAATTTAGCCTTGTGAAAAATTTCCTGCCTCCCTGCTGTGCAACATGTTAAACTGAAAGCTGTTCCTGCAGTGTAAACACAAGTACCTGTAATCCTAAGATTTAAGTGAGTTTGCCTTTATCTGTCCTCACTAGATTTCATGCATATTTTTATATTTTTCTAAGGCCTATTTCATCACTGGAGGCACAAGAGGTTCTCTGGTGGACCTCATGACACTGGAAGAGTCAGTTCTTGCCCCAAGCTTAATTGTTTTATTATTCTTAATCTATGGAAGAAACGCCTGAGAATTAATCATTTTAATAGATTGTGTTGTTCCTAGAATGACAAGTTTGGGGGGTTTGCAGTTCTGCAATATGGAAGGCCAAGGGTTACTTATGTGCTGCACATACTTTGAATAGATGCCTGCTGGGAAGTCACAAGGCTCATTGCATTTCTGCCTGAGCATGTCTGGAAAGGTTTTAAGTCTTTCCCTGTTTCACTTTGAGCTGTGGGGGGTTTGGCTTTTAATATTCCTAGTGCATATACATCTTCCAAAGCAGGATAGAAATTGGGTGTAATTGGCTGGAAATAGATATTTCATATTCAACTGCAACTTGGAGTTATAGTTTAAGAGTAGGTTTTAAATATTTTTATTGAGACCAGGCTACTGCTGTGCATTTTAAAGTTAATGTGTTTTCTCAGCATGGAAGTCATATAATTGATTTGTACATTTGAGTGGATCCTGCAAAAAGCCAAAATTGCCTGGCCAAGCCATTTACCCTGTGAAAGGCTCATGATGCTGTTCAACTATTCAAATTAAACCAAGCAGTAGGAACATTCTTCCAGCAGGAAATTACTGTGACACTGGAAGGGCCTTTTGTCTCAGAGTGTGAGGTGGGTATGTGAAAGAGTACACTGCCTTCCACTCATTTTTTTCTTTTAACATGGGAATAAACTGACCCTTGATAACACTTGAGGTGTGGTTCTAGGAACCATGAAATTCAGAGCTTTATCACTGAATAATGAGCTTGATTAATTCACTACAATGGCAAGCAGGCACGCCAGTAATTTAGAAAAATCACTTTAAAATCCATTTGGAACAACTTAGAGATTAAGAACAAACAAGTAATCTGAGGATCCTTTAAGGTCTTTCAGCAAAGACAGGCCTAGAAATACCTGCCAGATCATCAAATGCAATTATAGGCATCACATTATAGAAATCATTCCCTTGCATAAAGTGTGTTTCACAATTATGTGTTTAACCTATCTTCTCTTTCAGACTAGTAACTCTGTATGCTCGATATCTTTGCTAGAAAGTTTGTTGTGAAAATATGACCTGAGTAGAGAACTAATATTTTGTTCTTCACCTTTTTTTTATAGTCAGTAGATTTCAGAATATTTTATGCCAATATAAGGGAAGTTTTTTCCAAAGTGTTCATTTTCAGTAATGAACCAAGTTGCTTTGAGAGACTGTGAAGTCTCCAGTTTTGGGGATACTCAAGGCTAAGGGGGACACAAGGCCCTGGGCAATTTATCTGACCTTGAAATTAAAGCCCACTTCAAATTTGGTGCTGCACTGGGCTGTGGGTTGTACCAGGTCATGAGATGATCCCACATGTCCCTTCCAAGCTGAATTATTATAAGAATTTTAATATTAATAAATCCAGGAGATTACAGTGTGAATCCTTCTGAGAAGGCAGCATTATTTTCTTTCTAAATGCTGTTATTTAACAGATGGACTTGAACTGAGATACAGTGAGATGCACAAGTGTATGAAAAAGCAATAATCAAGATCTGTATTAGAAACAGGTACATACACATTTCTGGCAAGATGCTTCTTGTGGGCTGCATTATTGCTTTAGTTTATTATTTTAACTAAAATTATTGGTAGGGAATTGGTGAGAAATCTGAGAAATTCAAATTAAATGAAAGCAGACTTTCTGAATTTTTGCTAGTGAAGGTTAGTATCACAGTGATTACATTATTGAGTGAAAACATGATGACTGTGTTTGGAAAAGGGCAGCAGTAGCAGGCAAACTGAGGCTGTGCTGCACACTCACAGAAATGTTGCTGGTGCCAGTGGTTACTGTTCATTTCCTGTTGCATCCAGCAGCTGCAGATCGGATCGGAAAGGTTAAAAGCTGGGAAAGGGTCAACCAGGCAAGGTTGAGATGTAATAAAAAGAGAAGATGAAATGCAGGTTTAGGGTATCTAAGCATTCCACGATGATCCTCTGGCTTTACCTGAACTGTCACAGCACAGTATTTTTCAGGCCAGCATGCTGAGCCAAGGGGCACTCACTAAATATTAGCCTTATGCATGGTGGGATTCTCTTTTTGTCAGATGGGAATATATGTTCAATCACATTTAATTAAAATTGAATTATTATTAAGGATGTTTAGTGTTAGTAAGTAGAGTCTTCTTCACCAGATCTGGTGCTTGTTACCAGCCTAATTCAATATTTAGGAACAGAAGAAGAAGAACCTTTGTGTTGATTCTATAGAGGCCTTTCCTCTCCCAGGTCCAATGATGGATGTGTCCAATCAACATTTACTGCTGAATACAATGTCCTTTACTGTCACATGCCTTTCCCTTTCCCTTCCCCCTTCAATACTGTGTCAACATTTGGGATGAGCCCAAATCCTAATGTGTGATCTGACCTTCTGACACCGTAGCCCCGTGAGCTACCAACCTGGCCATGCTTCCTGCTCCGGAGTGGGAGCACAAACATCTCTCCCAAGGATCTCCTTCTGCCCATCAATTCTTTTCATGCCTGTTGCTGCTTGTGCATTTTACTGTGGTATAAAAGTCTTGCACGTATTCTTGGTTGCGTCCCCAGAACATGGACGTGGATCTCTTGGTACGTATTTTCTGTGGGAATAAGAATTATGTCTTTTGGAATTTGTAACTGTTGAAATAAGATAAATGAGGGGGAAGAATAAAAAACTGGACTGCAAAGACAGTACAAAATATGAAATTATGTTGGTCAGCATTAAGCAGCATTCTGAAAAGAGAATATGATTTTGGTTTAAAATGATGTAATAACGTATATTCACTATATTTTCTAGTAAAATCTTTGCTTAAATTTCCATTTAAACAACAGGGCAAGTTTTTTTTCAGGTATGTTTGTCTTTTTTTTTCATTAAGCAGGGACATATTTTGAAATATGCAAATTGCATATTTTGGTTTGCTGGGCCAACTAATCAATGAACAAAAATGTTTGACAGAGTCCCAGTAAATGGGACTGTCTCTGACTTGTAGAACTGCAAACCTGTGTTGGTTTAGCACTGTTGCACTGATGGAAACACCAAGTTCTTAGGGAATTCTAGATAAGAAAGCATCAACTTTTGCATGTTTTCTCCTGATATTTTGAAAGGTAAAAAAAACCCCAAAACTGCACTGCTCCAGCCTTGCCTTGCACAGAGGCTCCAACTCCAACACTGTTTTCTTTGTGAGTAATTGTAAGTTCACTGCCCTACAGCGGCAAACAAGGAGGAAAACAAAAAAGATTCCTTTTTTTCACCCCTCAGAATGGCAGTTTCATTAACACCCCATCAGTGGTTTCCACAGCAGAGATCAAAAGAGTGAAAGCCCAGTGACAGTGAGGTCTATTTTTGGTAGTGAAGCATCCACAGAGCTCCTCTGGTTCACTGGGGACATGAGAGGAAACTGCAAATACTGTAGAAGGCTATTCTGATGTCATGTGCTTTTTGGTGGGTTAAAAGGACAAATACCGAGCCTTTCACTTTGGATTCCTCCCTGTCAGTTGCTGTTTATCAAGTAAAGTTGTGGTTTTGTCTACATCACCTACATTGTCCCTCAAACAATTTTTTTTCAAGTACTGGTGAAATGTCATGGAGTAAAGTACATAAATAAGCAGAAAATTAGTTTGGATTTTTCACTTGGTTTTCAAACATACATTAAAAATAGTTAATGGATTTGTTTCAAATGCAAACACAAAACATTTAAGCTTTTCCCACCTCATTTTCCTCCCACTTTTCAATTATTAATTATTACAAATATGATGGGCTAGAGAAAGATGCAAAGAAAGGTACAGCAATGAGGAAAATAAATCCTCAGGTTTGGGGGGAAAATGGGGACAATATTCCAACTGTCATTGAAAAATAAGGAAAATAGTATTTTTACTTTTGTGAAACAATTTAACATTTTTTCAAAATACTAACAGCATTTTCCACTGCTGGAAAGGAGTTAATACTGTGGACAAAACAAAGACAAAGCATTAAATCTGCAGAAGCAAATAACTCCTTCCTTCACTCACAGTTGGGTGGCATGGGCAGCGCTTGGTGTTCATCCCCTCTCACCCTGTTTAAGAATTTTAACATTGAATTTGCTCCATAGCACTGCGTCCCTATCAGCAGAGCCCTTAGGAGAATCCTGCCTCTTTTCCTCATGGGTCTGGGTTGGTTCTGCCTGTGCTGAAGATTTGCTGCCCAGGACAGCACAGTCCAGGTGCAGAAATGTTCATCTCTCCAAAGCCTGGCAATGGACTAAACCCCACCTGGAGGCAGCAATCTCAAAGGACCACAGCCCAGTCACCAAGATTGCTTCAGGTACTACTTCATCTCGTTTGGAACCAAATTTTGGGAATCTTAGAATAGAAATAAATATATTTAATATTACCCTAACTTTGGCTTCAGCAGAGTTACCTCGAGAGCAAACCACACACCCACAGGAAAGGCGATCGTTGCTTAATGGGCTTGAGGCAGCAGATCCTGATAATTTGAGGATGCTGACAAACAAAACCTCTGGGTTCTGATCCAGGGGATGATGTTGCTAAATTGGCAGCCTCGTTGTCTTACAGCGTGACCTTGTGTCCCCAGCCTGGTGAGTCAGCTGGCAGCAGGATCACCGCCTGGAATGTGGCAGAGGGGAAGGAAAGCACAAATACCTACGCACACAGAGGCATGGTACAGTTACATGGGAAGCAACTGAGGGCAAAGCAGCACCTGGAAAAGGGCAGTAAATAGGGCTTAGGAGTGAGGAAAGACTACAGGAAACTGGATACCCAAACACAGGAGAGCCAGGAAGGAGCATCAAAGCCTTTGGAAAGGGCCACAGGTACCGTGGAACAAACAAGGGCACCAGCGGGCACACAGCGCTCGTGGTCTGTGCAGGGATTTGGGAAACAGGACCAACAGAGACACAGCATCTTTTTTTTTTTTTTTTTTTAATCTGAGAAGTCACATCAGCATTTGGTTTCCTTTTTCCTGATACTTTCCTGATGTTTCACGCCAGGTTGGAAAAACATCAGAAAAAAAATTGAAAAAACACAATTACTTGGCTTAAGAAAACATAACTATTTTGCTAATTCTTGCCATTCAGAGACTAAAGTACATCTCTAATATTTCTGTGTAGGAAAAAAATGTAGGATGTGGCCATTACTGAAGAAAATACTGAGGCAAATTCTGAGTTGGGAGTATCAGTTCCTAGGAAGGACCCTCAGGTCTATGTGAGAATCACACACAGAGGTCAGTTCTGGAGCAGATATTATACAGGAATCTTACCCTGCAATTTCACTGTCTCAGTGAATCAGAAACCTCAACACAAATCCTTCAAAATAGCATTAATTCCCTCCTTACTCGAACACACACGTGCACACACAAAACATGTCCCTCGGGCAGCTTTGAAAGTCTGTTGGCTGGCTCTGTAACCCTGAATAGTGCAGAACTGCTTCAAACCCAAGTGCATACTGAGAGCTGGAAACTGGAAGTTTTAAGTCCTCCCCAAATAATGAAACTCAGCAAAATGATGAGCTGCCAACCTTGTTCTTAGATATATTAATTACAGTCTGCAACTGCCAGGGTGAAGTCCTGCACTCATCACTGATTTAAAACAGCCTGTGAAGAGTTCCCGGCTTTGGTTGGTGACACCCAGTGGTGACCATTGTATAAAACAGGCTCCCTGGAACATGGAAATTACGGGCTGTGCCATCACCGAGCAGGCTGGGGCCATTCTTCTCCGAATTTAGCAACAGCGTTTGCTTCTTGCTTATAAAATTGCAAGCAAGGCTTGTGTGAGGCTGTGAGACCTCCCATAAATTGTGCACAGTGACAAGTGTCCTTCTTGAAAAATTCTGCAGATATTTTGTTCCTTCTTCAAGAAATTTCCCTGGATAACAAATAAACTGTTAAATGCCTGACTTTTCCCTGCAGTGCTGCAACAGGTGACATCCTAAAATATTTTTTCTCCCTCCTGAGCACTCTGCTTTGCAATCTCGTGATGTGCAGCTGAACATCAGGCAGTTTCAGAGGGGCCCATTCTAAAACAAATTAAGAAAGTGCAAAATCCCCAGCACTGCATCTGCAGTGGCTGCCCTCTGCTTTCATTTACAAAGGCAGATTATAATGTACATTCAACTTGCATATAATTCATTGTGATCTAAGGTTTTTAAATTTAAAATATTTTATTACCATTAAGGCCCAAACCAAATCTGTTTAGGTCATGGACATTTAATGACAGAAATCTTTCAAAGGGTCCGGACTGCTAGAGACAAATCTTTAAAAGAATAGCAATAGATGGATTAAAAGCCTGGAAATTTTGCTAATCCCATTTAGGGTTAGAAATCCAGCCTTTAGATTCAGCAGGGCTGAATGGGATTATTCACTCAATTCTATTAATAGTTTACTATGTCCATGCCAGGGTCACTTAATATTCGTGTGCTTCTTTTTACACCATCTTTCATATGGGTCTAATTACTGTGCAGAAGATTGATGGTTTCAAGGAACAAACACTGAAATGCCCCATTGGAAAACATTACTGATGTGCATCAAATCGGGAAGAGACATTTGTTCCTGCTTGAGGATGTTATTCATAATAATAAATTCATGGAATCAAGGAATGTCCCTGACATTACTCACATTAATCTAATATTCAATGCAGTTGCATGATGGTAGATTTGCCTAAATGTGATATGCATAAAGCTGTTTGATTTTACTGCTGTCTGAACTCCCAATATCCACAGTTTTCTTGGCAGATACATAAAATTAGCTGTCCCTTGCAGGGGAGTGTGCTGTGTGCAGCATGAGAAATGGGGCTTGTGGGCAGCTTAGATCAGCTTCAGACTGTGGACCAAAACAAACTCAGGGAAGAAATGTGGTTCTATTTTGCACTCAGTTTACATTTCCCAGCCCAGATGAGTAATGGCAGTGAGGGGATGATTTCCCTGGAAGTGCAATATGGTACTGCCATCTAGTGCTGTGCAGCAGGCTCAGCCTCTGCCACACAACTCAAATATAATGTTTTCATACTACACATGGAAGCATTAGCCAAAAAGATCACATTTCCTATCCTTTGATCTATGAAGTTTAGGATTCTGTTGAGTGACATGAAGACTTTGGGTGACATGAAGACTTTGGGTCAGGCTCTGTGATCTGCCCACTATATATATGGAATAAAATAAGATTGCAACAGTGAGAAAGCTCCATAGTCAAACAAAAGGCATGATGGAAACTGTGTTAGAAAAGTGAAGACTATTATCTTCAGAGGCATCAGACGAGTGGAGTTGCTCAATGAGCCAATAATCCCCAGCCAGGATTGGGTTGTCTCTCCTATTAAATAAAACACCCAGAACTCTCAGGTGGCCTACAGATGGTTTCCCATCAAGGTTTTCCTGAGATCATATGGGAAAAATTTGTCAACATTCAAGAATAAGGCAATTTCTTGGTCAATATTTAGCCTCTTGACTCATAATGAAAAGAATGATAATTAAAGTTTTGGTTTATGAGACCAACTTCTGGATGCTGATAAAACACTGGGAGGGAAATGATGTGGAACCACAAAAAAAGGCTGCCAAAGGAAAAACATATTTTAACTGTAAGGACTGAGCACTGTTAGGTAGGATGTGACTAAAATAACTTTGGCTGTCAGCAGAGAGGATCTCATGTTTATTGACAACTGTAATTGTTAGTGGTGCAGTAGGAGGAAAGTTGAAATTCAAAAAAATATTCATCCCAGAATAGTTCAAAACTTGATCCAAAACCTACCAGAGTCCATTAAACTCTTGGTTTGAATTTTGGGCCAGTACTTCAAAATGTGCTAAGAGAACTTCAAGCATGGCTTGTAACCAGAATGAACAGTGCAGTTAAAATATTTGCAGGGCAAGGCTCATGAAAAAGTCTTTTCTGCATTTCTCTCATTTTAAACTCATTATTATTTCTCAGAATAGAGGTGCTGCTCAGGAACTGGAAAGGTCAGGATAATCATTCACTCACTTTGGACAGTATTGGGAAAAGTCCCTCTTCTTTTTTATAGTATATTCCACAGCAAGATGGAACATAATGAATGTGATATATAAGAATATACATAATAAATAATATATGGAATATATATGAATGTATGCAGTAAATTTGAGCTTCATTCAGTATCCACTGAAATCTTCAAAAGTCCTCTTCTTACTTAAGTAACTAACTGATTAAGCCCTAAGAGTAAAATTAGAAGACTAAATTGAAATTTAAATTTTTTAAAGGATTCAAAGATTGTTCTTTTTCAAACACGGCTCAAGGTAAAAATGAAACACATAACTTTCTCTCTCAGGGCTTTTTTTTGGATCAAACCTGTAAGGTTTTTTTATGCTTTCCTTTTTACTGAAGCAAGTGAGTAGTATCTTCATGGTTTGTCCCACAGAGATTAAGTAGTTTGATAAATTCTACATCATATTAAAATGTGATATTGTAACATTGTTTTTTTGTATTGACAAAGGATGAAATGTCACATCAGCTGATGCAGCCATTCATGTTTTCATAAGAAGTTTGTGGCAGCCTCTTAGTATAAAAAACTTTACATAAATTAGGTAGCCACCTCCATTTCCCCATTTGGTGAAAGTACACTATAAGAAGTTATTCTTTTTGTCATTCTTTTCCAGTTAATTGAATCACATAGCTTGCAACTAGAGTAGGAATAACACTTCAGAGTAATTTCTAGGAGAGCACAGAGAAAAGCAACCCATTGTAATAGTTCAAAGTGAATCTTTTTCTATTTCTATGCATTTCTTTCTTGCAATGTGCAAGAACCCTACCATAACATCTAGCAAAATACACTTCAGTCCAACTTCACCCTATAGCAAATGGAATGCTAAAAATGGTAAAATCCAAGTCAAATTTGTAACATTTGTTTCTCGAATTTAATAAAAATACCAACCAGGAGTGCTGGCGAGATCTGCAACAGCCCTCTGGTGTTATAAGAAGCAGATTACAGATCAGATCTTCATTTCCTTTTGCCCTGCATTGGACCAACTTTTTATGACCTTTATAAAACAAAGAAACCAGTGGAATGTTGTCATTTTGCACTGTTTTGTGTAAGAACAACCCAGAATCAATCCTGTCTTGGATTTACCATTGAACCTGCAGTGATTGCAGGAGCTGATCATGGCCTCTGTGTTATCATAAGATGCAGCAGTGATGTTTCTATAAATGATCTCCTTGAGCAAAGGCCCAAAAGGTTGGGCTCTTCCTCCCCTTTCTGGTCCCTTTCCCATCTCCATATTTATTCAAGTCATCATTCAGGATCTTCTGATACCACACTCTCTACTTCCTAGTACCAATGTCAGTTCACATCTTCCAGCATCTGCCCAGGATGGATGACCAATAATGTAGGCTTGGAATGAGCTTTTTATTACTGGAATTCCTTGTGCAGTGCAAACCCACGCAGGCAGTAACTCAAACCAGGCACACAAGTCTCCTGGCTGGGCAAAGAATTCATCTCCCCTCAGGCTACTAAAGGGTGAAAAAAAGCACCTAAAAACCTGGCCATTAGGTGGTTGTTTTCTTTGCAATGTACATAAGGCCAGAGCAACAGCAAATGTAGTTATTTCCCACTGAAGAAAAACTATTTGCTTTTTCTAAGCAGCTTCAAAACAAGCTTGGTATGCTTTAGTACAAGAATATTGCTTTCAAGTCAGACATTTTCCTATTGTTGCAACCACAGCAATGGAATAAGAAACTGAGTAACAGAAGTAGCAATCCTGGAAGCTGTTAATGATGGATCTGGAGCTGGGTTTGTTCTGTGACCTTAATGATAGGTATGAGACAGGAAGAGAGGCTGCTGAAGCGTGTAGGAAACAGCCCCATTCACAAATCAGACTTAGTTAAAATCAGCTTCTAGAAGGGATTTAGCCAGACCACTTCCCAAGATTAAAGGAAAGCCCATTCCATCAAGGAAATAGAAAACAAATATTCAATTCCTGAATAAACAGCACTATTATACTAAATCCATGCAACTCATTCCTACATCCTCTTGGCAAAGACCAACACGTTTCTTCTACAATGCAACTGATGTCACATAAACTAAGCAACACAATGGTAACTAAAGAAGCTCATCCAAAAGAACATCAGCAGAATTGAAGACAATTAAGCAAAGACTTAACTACAAAAATGAAATTGCTGGTCTGGAGTGCAAAAACCAGCCAGAAAGATCATAACTGTTGATTCTAAGCTCAGTAAGTCTTACCAACCAAATATGCAGCTATGTCCCTGTCTGAGCCTGGAAAAAATGGAGCACATTGTGATGGTAGGATGACTTTTCTTCAGATTATATCAAAAAGAGAGACGGGAATGATTTGTGGCATGGGAAAGTTTGCTCTTGTCACAAGGGAAAGAGCTACTAAAAAGGCAGCCTTGGATTGTCTCAGGGGCAAAGGTTTTCCTGATTGAGATTATTTATAGAGAATTAGCTTTTACGGTGGGCGTTTTATGATTTTCTTTTTCTCTTGAAAATTCCACCCGTTCCTCGTTATTCATTTCAGATGCTCCACATGAATGAAGCATAGCAAGGTGTCCTTTGTAGAAAAATTCCAGCAGCAACTCACTAAACTCACCAGCACTGTAAGTAACTTCAACAATCAGAAAATTATTAATATTTGCCAAGAATGTTTTGTGCTTTCCCTGCTAATCAGCTCGATGTACTGGAATAAATGGGGTACTTTAAAGTGAATCATCCACATCACAGAGTGGATGTATTTGTTATCTACGGTGTAATTAATTTCTCTCCAACCAGATCAGAACACTCGTGAGCTGTCTGCATATTTAAGATATTTCCTGGGTTGTATCTGCCAGGAAGGATGTTTTTCATGGGAAACTGATTGCTGCTTCTGTTTTATTGTACTTGCAGAACTGGCTTTTTCACAGTGGCTGATTGCCATTACTGTGTTTTACCAGGATTAGTGTACCACGCAGTCTTATACACTGTTAGCAGTTCTAATATACTCAGCATGATTATAATACAAGTTTCCATTCTCTGGAGTTTTTTATTCCTCTAGATTTCTCATTAGTGACTCTAAGGAAAATAACACCTTCCTTGTTTGATTAAAATATCCCATGTTCACGCTTTCAGTGACAGAAAAGGCTCTTTTAAATCAACCTTTAAAACCATATCAATCTAAGAATGTCTTTATTTATGAAATCCTAAGCCATTTCAAGATGATGATTAAATGATTTAAAATTCAGATTAAAAAAAAAAGAATCAATCACATTCCATTAAAACTTCAGGACATGCTTAGAGGACTATACTGATAGATCATGTCCTTGCCCATCTTCCAAACTGCTCTTCAGATCATGCTGACTCTCCTCTGGATCTCTGATATTCTCCTCCCCAGAGGGAGGTGTTCATCTCCCTGTTGGAGGTGAACTGCTATATCATATCCCACACATGCTTTTTATCTCCAGCCTCACAGTGTCCCATGGCCACTTTATGAATACAGAGGCTTCTAAAGGTTGTCAGGAGCCATAAGAGCTGTGGGCAAAGTGTTTTCTGGGCTCAGATCATATGGATGCAGCTTCTGTTACAGTGGGAATGTGGGAGGATTCGCTTTCCAGTTGTTTCTCAGCCAACTCTGCAAAGTGAGGATGAAATGATGGCACTTCCAGTGGCCACAGAAAAGCTGCTCAGTTGTCTTAGAATCTGTGCTGGGTATAAAGGAGAGTTTTGTTTGGGGTTTTTATGCCTGTGAATGTTGTTTCTACACGAACCCTCTCACCTTTCTGGGTGACTTGGTCTTTATGCTGTTCCTTTTCTCTGGGCACAGAGCACTGCACAAAAACAGGCACGGAAAAAAAGGGAATTCTCCCTCTTTCCATCCCTTCACATTTTTAATAATTCCTATTGACCTTTGGCCACTCTGCAGGAACAGATGCAGAGAGTTATGAAACTGTGGACTGTTCAGCACTGAGATTCTAAAATATAATCCTAATGGGTACTGAAACAGCTAAATCCCCCCAAAACAATAAAAACAAACAAACCAACTCCCAACATTATAGTCTCTGAGTCAATCCTATGGCTGGTGTAGATCATCACTCCTCCTCTGACTCCTATGTAGTTCTGACCATATCAGCCACCTGAGACTGGTCCTCCTCATGCTGGAATGTGGAGAGTATCCTGCTTAAAAAACAGCTCTAAAAACCAGCAATTCTCATTTTGACCGCCCTGCTCTGTTTTTAAAAGGACAGTGAGGAAGGAATGGACTGTTTCCTTTCTTTTAAATAAGGTTTTTTTCTTTCAATTCTCTCTTCCTGTGCAAGAAAAAAAAGGAATTGTAAAGGCAGTTTTAATTTCCATCCTTCTTTTTTTTTTTTTTAATTGAAAGATAATGTTCTTTTTCAATGAAAATAGAAAAAGATTATTGAAGATGGCCTTCTCTCCAGAGAAAATATATAATTAGAAAGCAATTTCTTCAATGAGGAGTGATTCAATAAATGACAGTCATCCATTTGAAGACACAGGATCTTTTAGCATAATTAAAATGGGCTCATTTTACAGCTGAGTACCAGTGTCTCTGCCCTCCCACCTTCGGGTGTTGGCTTTCAACATGCTGAAAACACTGAGGCCAAGTTTGAGACATTGCATATATCAGTCTTTCCCATTTGAACCATTTGTAGTTCTCTATCTTTGGAAAGAAAGTGCTTTAGATAAGCACAATTTATTTATGAATCAAATGGACAAATCCTTGCTTAAGAGATTAACATTCTTCCTAGTTCACATTCCCTGCAGATTTGAAATATTGAATAATTTCTGGCTTCAAATTCTAAATACTGAAGTATATAGTTCCTTGTAGAAAACTGCTTGTATATTTTCTTCCAGACATAACTGGATGCATGAGTTTGGTCTTTATATATTGCATGTGAAGTGTCCCTTTGATGTGTGACATACAAGGGCACTACAGCTAAGGACACCAGAGTTTTGGTTCCTTTCTTCTGATATGAGTTCAGACAAATACTTTCAGATCTTGATTCCTCATCTGTGAAATGGAAAAAAAAAATCTCTGGTTCCCTCAGATGGGAATCGCTGTATGAGCCAGAAATCCTGTCCCCTATTTCAGTAATATGAAGCACTAAATAAGTAACTTGTGCTGCAAGAAGATGGGTTTGCCTGTGTCATAAGTAGCCTGGAAGCTACTCAGCTCTACTTCATTAATAACAGCAATGATTGACTGTGTTAGAAATTTGAAATGCATTCAGATCTTCTCTCTGCCCCAGGAAACTTCAGGTCTGGCACAAACAAAAGGTGGCTGCCACAATGCACTGAGAGATGCAGGAGCCCTGGCTGGTGGGCATTTATCAGTGTTCACCAGTGAAAGGCTCTTTTTGTCTGCAGCACATTTGAGCAAGTAGGAAAAACTAATAGCTTTGACTTCAGGAGGCCAGACAGTCTGCAGACAAGCACTGTGCAGATCTCCAGACCGCCCTGCGAAGGCTCCTCAGTTCTTGCCCTCAACACTCCTATTATTCCCTTGCAATTGCTGCCAGTTGGCTTGGAAACCAGGGAGTATTTGAACAGCTGAATTCTTCCCTCAGTTACACTTGGCACCGCCATGGACTTCAGGGGAGCTCCAGGGTGGAACTGAGGGCAGGACTTGGCTCTGGGCACCCACTACAAACCAGGTCAGGGCCACCAAAGGCAATTCTGCCCTTAATGCTTTAATCCACACCCTCAGCTAAAGGAACCAAAAGCCTTTAACTGTGTCACCGAGAAGGTCCTGCTCCTCCATTTGGGCGCAGGATCACGTGCCTGGAGCTCTGTCCACGTGCCAGGGAGTGTGAAAGCAGCACATTTGTCATCCCTGAAGTGTGGCCTGGGTGCCACTCACGCCGACCCACCGACCACACCGAGCTCAGCCAGATCCCCGAGCTGGGCTTGAAACGCTGCTTTGTTTTAACCACATATTTTTATTTCATGAAACAGAGCTAAGTATCCTGAAACTAAAGGAGTATTTTTTCATGCTGCTATAATTTGTGAAATAATGAGACATTTTGGTCTGTTAACTCCTCTTAAGTCTCACCACAATGTTATGCTTTGACTTCATTTGTGGTTGCAAAATATTTACTTTTCTCTTTAGCAGATTATATGAAGCTGTGTATTTTGTCTTGGGAGATATATACATATATTTATATATATTTAATCTTAGTAGAAGCTGTTAGTAAAGCTACTTTTGTGCTCTGATCTGTTTTTGGATCCTCTTTAAAAATATTTACCGGGATATTGTGGATTTATTTGCTGATGCCATCTTTTCTCAAAAAAAAAAAAAAACGAAAAAGAAAAAGAAAAAGTTAAGACACACTAATAGTGTGGGGTTTTTTCACTGTGCAGGTCATACACACACAAAAAAAGTCCTCACTTGCATGGGGAATATATTCCCCAAACAATTATTTAGTAATATTAACTTTCCCCCATTAGTGATTATTAATGGAAGGTGGTATTTCTAAAATGGCCAGAGGGAGTTAGAATCTTAAGCCTTCTAAAAAGTCAGAGTGAGTTTTTACTAGGACAAACTGCAGCATAAAGGAGGCAGTACCATCTACTTAGGATTTAAACAGCAGGACACCTGGGCTTACTTCCCTTCCTTTTCCATCAACAATCAATCATCAAAACCAGATCATCACTCATTTCCCAACTGAGCTGCTACCCAAGTAAAATCCGGGCAGCGAAGATCCAATCCCAAACCGAACAGCTGCAGTGTTCAGGACACTTCTGATCCCACATTTGAAGCACCTGTAGTTACACTGCTCCTTATGCAATATGGCTGTGAAGTAATGAACTATTTAATTTAATGTTTGTAAGAGGGGGTGATATTCTTTGTTAAAAACAAGCTGTGTGTCCAGTCATACTTCTCTCCCCCCACTCCTCCAGTGACAATTCAAATCCAACTTCCTCCATGTCTGGGAATGCCCCCTTACCCAGGTTTTTCATGGTATTTGGAGTCCATCTCAGCTCTACTACCTCTCTCTTCATGCCCTACCAGCTTAATGCTTTGATGTCTCCATCACTGCCATCATCTTGGGGACTTCTGCAGTTTCCCTACAGAATCCCTAAATTTCCACAGGCAGCTTTTCCCACATATATGGTGTTTTACCTGGTTATACTGAAATGCAGTTTAATGTTCTCACCACAGTGAGTGTTGCAGACTCCTGTCAGTGACCTAAATTGTTCCTGACTTGCCAGACTATATCTGACCTGCCATTCCTGTCACTTGGCTTACATCTTCTTTTTGCCTGATGTGGAACTCTGGACTTGAGAAAATTAGATTTTCAGAAGTCTTTAGGCACCTAAAGAAAGGCACTTTGTTGCACTAAAAAGGGGCTTAAAGAAATAAGGCACCTAATTCCTGTTGACTGGCAGTGGAAAAGTGCTTAAAATATTTAATGAGTCCTAGCAGTTTAATTAGCTGCTCCCAGGTGCTGTAAAGTCCCCAAGACCACTTTCGAAGATAACAACCTTTCCTTTTAATTTGTGCATTGTTTCCTATTGTGGAAGCAGGGAAAGGATGCAGAAATGAACATAAATTATATACATTATATATATATCTGTATTGGACAAGCAGGATAAAGAAGGTGTTTCTTGTACTTTCTGCTTGTGCTGTTTTTTAACCCCACTTCCAGCTGTATACAAGCTGCAACTGGCAATCTTCCTATTAAATATCTACATTAAGTAAAAGATTCCTCAAAAGATATTAAAGTAATTCAAACTGAGCCTAAAATTCACTCTTTTTTTGTTGATGTTGTTGCTTTATTTGGGTATTTTTTCCAGAACTTAGCAAGAACATAAATGCCTGACCTTTGTTTTCATTCTTATATGGATTTAAAGCAATCTGGGGAAGGCAGGGGGAAGAGGGAGGAGTGAAGGGGAGTTTCTAATTTTTCCACAAGACACATCTTGGAGAAAGATGAACTAATTTAGGAAACAACAGATGCATATGTTTTCCAAATGTCTCAGGGATTTTTGAGCTTGTGAAGAAAAAGGATGTGTTTTATTATTGTCTTTGATACCTCCTACTTTCTCCTGGTAGAATCCCAGGACTTCTGATCCTTAGGTTACACAGGAGCCACAGAAGCTGGATTGAATGAGACAGCCTGACACTGCTCTTGCACCTCTGGATGACACAATTCAGTTTTGCTGAGAAACCCCAGTCTGGGGATTCTAAACCAAACACTGAAATCTACACTAAAGAATTAGAACACAAGCACTGAGGTGATCCTGCAATAATCATTTATATTGTAATCAAACACTTTGGGATCTAGCCAGGGATGAAATCCTACATAGTAACATATAACCCCTGAAAACATGATACATGCCCAGAAAATTCTGGGCTAAGTGCAGTGAAACACTCCATACTCATCCTGCTTTTCAAAGAGCTTAGCCAAGGGTATCCTTTTTCCAGGGATAATTTTCTTGGATGCCATGAGGAAGAGCAGATGCCTATAAAACTTTTACCATGTGGTGCTTTGTCAGTGTACTCCAGAGGGCAGCATGGTAGTGCCAGTGAGATTGTCTACCAAGTCATACAAGATCCCTCTGAAATTTCTTGTTAAAAATAAACATTAAATTATTTACTAATATTTTCTACACGCCATCAAATATATGAAAGCAACATCTGAAGAAATGCAGTTCAGACTTCATAGGTAACGATAAAAAAGTGGTTTATAAGGAGATGAAGTTTAAATTAAAAATATCAGTCCTCCTCTGCAATATGTTAGTTTTATAAAAGGATTGCAAAATCTCAACCTAAATTCAAACAGAAAACAAAATTAAACCAGATTTCATCTTCTTTAAAAAATGTTTATTTTCTGATGATTTTCCCACTCAGCCTCAATTTTGGATGAGAAAAATGTTAATATATTAACTTAAAGTATAACATGTTCTGTATTAAGTGCTTTCTTCAAAGTCAAAGTTATATATGAAAGATTTTGTAATTTACAGTATCTAAGTAAGGGAAGAAAAAAATCAAACTTCTAAATACTTTAGAAAATGTTCACTGTGCTCTTGGTGCTTCTAGATATTGCAGCCTAAGAAATGACTTGTTTTGGTGATTTATGTGTAAGATGGATCTTAATGAAAATCACACCTCTTTACACAAAAAACCCCCAACAGTCTGCAAAGAGTTGATTACAATATTTGACTAGATTATATTATTGGACTGAAATGTATCCCCTTTATCATGGTCCTTAATCTGGCAAGTATCCAGTCCCTCATTAAAAGTACTCACACACAGACACACACACATATAAAAATATAAATATATATATACTAAGTATGCAGGTGCCAGAATGCTGAGCAACTGAAAATCAATTGCCACCATCACAGTAACATTAAAAAACTATTTCTCAAGAATATTATTATATAAAATTACGATAGGATCATATTCCAATTGTTTTAATAAAGTGGCTACAATATAGGGCATTGTTTAGTCAGGATTGGCCATAAAATGCTGAAATCAAGCCCCAACCTATATGTAGGAGAAGGTTTCTTATAAATAATGCCAGCAAGACGAATGAGAATCCCTTTATATTGCAACCATTAAAAAGCTTATGGAGTGTTGCTTTGCTTATTATGGATTTTATCAGGGTTTTGTTGAGTGAAGTAGCAATTAAACTAAATATGCTGTCCCAAAAACCATTTATTACTGCTCTGTCTGCACAGAGCAGACTATACAAGAGGCCATGGCTTGCATTTCAAAACATGATTTAGGCTTTCTCTTCAGTGGCTGTGAAGAACCTGGTATGGGTCTCTCACAAGCGACCTGATGAAGCCAAAAATCTACTGGGTCAAACTTTTAGAATTTTGAGTCCTATGCCACTTGTCTAACACAGCAGGTGCCTTTCCCAAATGGTTCCAAGGTCATTTATGGTGCCTTCAACAATCTAATACAGTGTTCCTAAAGTCAAAGGAAGCCCTGGAACAAGCCTTGCAGCCCACAGATATTTTCCATTCTGAGAGTTTTTTCTGGAGTAGTCTAGATGTGAGAAAACTTTCCAAGGAATTTTGGAGAAGTTACCTTTTCCTGAATAAGTTTTAAAAAATCAGGATCTTTGGAAGAAATATTTTGCAGAATCGCTTTTATACCAAGGCCTTTCCAGTCCTACACAATGCCAGGGTTGTACCAACACAGGACACTTGAAGAGGCTGTAACACTTTGGCCCACAGTCCCCTCCAAAAGAAGGAAGTACTTAAGGAAGGCTCAGTCTGAGAAGATCGGTAATTACAATCTGTAGACAATTAAGCTTAGAGGAAGGTTGGTTAAAGATAGTATCTTGCAAGAGAAAACACATTTTCTGCAGTTTGAAAAGACATAGATGCTATCACAATATATTTTTGACAGTTCATTAGCACTGTCTGCAAGCCCTGACCATGGACACGGGGATTTTGGGCTGAGTTTTGCTTCACTGTTTATCTGTGTCCTGCAGGCCAAGCAAAGCTGCTTTCATTTCCCTTTGTCCACTTACCTGCTATGAAAATAGATTTTAATAGCCCAACTCTTTTAATAAATGTTAATTTGTGCAACTCAAACTGCATGCAGCTTTTGCTACCTGTGTTCAAATGTGCACCAACCTGGGCAGATACAGCATTGCTTTTCCCTGTAGTAATCCATGTCTCATCCTTCCGTGGGAATCTACGATGATTACAGTGGACATCTAGACACAGAAAACATGACAGAGATATATTGTGATAAAAAGATATGGTAAATATGTATTTAACTGACCCCTTTAATTAAACTGCAATAAAAATATTCCATTACATAATAAAGTAACGGTGTGGATTGTCACAAAAGTGACCAGCAAGAATACTCTTATAGGTAAAATATTCCCTTCAGACTTGAGATCTGTATTCAGCTCCTCCCAGAAATATTTTCTGTTTCATAGAGAAAAACCCCACCTTTTCTATGCTGTATTTTTCCATGTGTAGAACTCACCCTTTGTCTGTCACACTAAACCAAGACAGAGACTGTGTAATTACACTTTTTGTAGAACCTTGTAGTAGCATTGGCTGATGGCAGCTGGGGCTACTGAGTGCTGTAAGTTAAAAAAAAAAAAAAAAGAAAATTCTTGGATTTGGTTTGATTTCACTGCCAGCACTTTAGGTCAGCCCCTAAGCTGCTTTAGTTTTTAATTAAAATACATGAATAATACCCTTTGAATACTTGCTTCTCTGTTGTTTCCAGCTACACGCTAATTTTCTTGTCCTCATTTACACAACATTTAATTTTCTGGTTGTTATCCGGAGAATTTCCACGGTATTTTTTGTTGTTGTTGCTGCTGTGGTTATGCTGGCTTTCTCCAAAAGACACTTGCTTCAATGGTAAATCAAAATCTTTGCCATCTTACTCACTCCCCATGATTTCCATAGGGTAAGAGCATCAGTCATTGGCCTGTAATTATCTTTAATTCACCGGTACTTTCCTTGGACCAGCTGCATGAGGGACTGAATTTGGTGCAATGAAAAGACTGCAGCAGATTCTCACAGCAGCAGAAGAGTGAAGCTACACAGTCTAACACATAACTGCATGTGCACCACTCAGCCACAATACAATTAAGGCTCTGGCTCCAAAGAAATTGTGATCCAAGGCTTTCTGCAAGCTTTAAACAAGGGCTTCGATGCTCACTGTTGTGTTGTCTGTGTTGCCAACTCTCTCAGTTCCTACCAAGAATCTTACAATGATATCTGCCGAAAATCTCATTTCTGAAAGTCATAAATCTGCATGAGAACCTCCAGATTCATTTTGGGGGAAAAAATAGAGTTTCTGTCATTGCAAAGAAAAAGACTGGAAAACATGACACAGATGTTTCCTTAAGGCTCAGTAAACAGAAAGCAAATTAAAAAATACCTTTTTAAAAAGTTCTTTGATTTACAGATCAATCTTTTAAAACTTGAAGGCCAGCCTGCTGATGTTTTAGTACTTCAGGTTGACAGAACAATCAGTGAGACTATTCACAGAGTATAAAGATAAAAATGTGCAAAAGATCTTTGTCAGATCTGGGCCTACAGCCAACCTCTCACTCCCCAAGAGCATGTCATATGGCACTACTTCTAAATTTGGCTCAAATTTGTTTTGGTGAGTGCAAAATTTGTCTAGATCCAAAGCTAGTTCTGCATCTACCATTTAAAGCTTTTCCATCACATGCAGAAAAAAAGAAGCTTTTAAGTGAAAGTAAAACAACATTGGGCAGGGACCCAGAGCCTGATACCTGAGCTATAAACTACCACTGATCACAGTATTGAGTAAATTCACTAAAAATATCTTCCTCAGCTTCCCTGCCTAATGCCAGATAGACTCCACAGCCTCCCAGCTCTTCTTGCCTGGACTACAATTTGCCCCCATAAAGCCCCAGGGAATCAAGATAAAAGCAATGGCAGAAAGTGAATGGGATAATTTCCTTCCTCTCCAACATTTTCCATGTAATGTTGGCTGCTAAATCTGCAAAGTAACAGTCAGCAAAGGAAATCTTTGACAATGACTGCATGTCTCACATTGCAGCCCCTTCCTCCCCCTTTTTAGCTGTTTATGCTAAATCACTTTTTATTTGCCACATGGAAAAAGCCAGTGCCCAAGATGACGATACACTGAATGCAGCATCTCCCTTAACCCTTTCCAAACTCCAGAAAACTCAGGGAAAAAAGGTGGAGTTCACTCATCTCTCAACAACAGCACAAAATATAAAAACCAAAAGAAAATATCTATCAAAGCAGAAAAGGGTACTTTCCCTTGATCTGCTGATACACACAGAATATCACACGAATAACACCCGTCTTCTGTCCCTCCCTGAGTGATTCCTTCCTCTGTGAATGTCTTTTGCTCTGAACAAGGGGGAAAATGACAACAAAATAAACAGCAACATGGCAGTAAAATATAACCCAGGTCTCAAAAGAGCTCCTGGACGTGTGACTGGACCAGCACTTTAGCATTAAAGCCCTCAGGAATTTTCTGACCATTGGATCAGTGAGATGGCAAGGAAACGGCCCTCCTCTTCAGCATGATGGCTGAGGGAGATGAAGCAGAAGAGTTTATAATCAAACCTATATATAACCTATATATATCAAACCTGAAGAGTGGGGATTTCTGTCCCATCTCACCTTAGCTCAGCACTGAGGGAAATCTACTGTCACCTGAGGGAAAGCATCTCTCATGACACCTCAGGAAAAGCTTCTCTCCTGCCACCTGAGGGAAAAATGTTGTCACCCGAGGGAAAAAACTGCTGTCATCTGAAGGAAAACTTCTGTCACCTGAGGGAAGACTCCTGTCCTGCCACCTGAGGGAAAACTACTCTCCTGTCACCCAAGGGAAAAATCCTCTCCTCTCATCTGAGGCAAAAATACTGCCGCCTGAGGGAGAGCTTCTCTCCTGTCAGGAGGAAAACCCCTCTCCTGCTCACCTGAGGGAAAGCTTCTCTCTCGACACCTCAGGGAAAGCTTCTCTCATCTGAGGGAAAGTTTCTCTCCTGCTAAAGGTTAGTGGTGACAGAGCCAGATTTCAGACACTGCTACACTCTTTCCCCACAGCTCCACAGTCCCTGGGGCTGGAGGGTGGCAGTGGGACGGGATCCACTGCGGAGCTGTTTTGGTTTTTGGGTGTTGGTGGAAGGTTTGGCGGAGGCCGAGCTGTGTGGGCAGGTGAGCCGGGGGCTCCTGAGGCCTCACGGGCAGTCGTTCAGCCCCCACAAAACCTCTGCTTGAATTTCAAGATGCAGTTTTGAACTTCAGCCACGTGATGGCCACGTTTAAAAATTTAGGTTTGGACAATGCCAGTGCTGTAGTCTCGGAGATAACGAGCCCAAAATTTACGTGGTCGGAACATCCTCTAGACGACCCCACACGGGAGTATGTTTGCGCACGTGGCCATTTTGATTGTGTAAATATTTACTTCAATACCTCTATGAAACAAATATATAACATAACGTGGGGGAGAGGCAAATGTTTTACAGTTGAAGTGGTATTTCAAATTTAATGCTCTGGTCCCGTGGCCCAGGATGTGGTGGCTCTTTGGCACCTTGGATCCTGGGCCTCGGTCACACTGCAGCTGGGATGTGACTGCCCAGAGGCTTGGAATACACGTAGCACTGCCTGTTTATGTTTGTACACAGCATAATAACATAAAGATAGAAATATTAATATTATAGAAATATAATAATGTAAATATTGTTTCACACAATCTGTGAAAGAACTAGCTGCGGTTTGAGACAGTGCCCAGCCAATCCCTCCCCTGATTTCAATACTGAAAGAGAACACATGATAGTACATTCTGAGATTTGCTAAGTTTCAGATTTATAAAGAAATGTGGAAACCTAATGGTGCTTTCAAACTGAAAAAGGTAAGACGCTTCATGTGGAAAGTGGGTGCAAAATTGGCATTCTGATATTTTTCAGATTTAATTTCTTCCTAAAAAAAAATTAGATAAGTCAAAATGATTTTTTTTTTCTGTTGTAAATTTGTGTTTTGAGCCTTTGATTGAACTCTAAGCCATTTTGGCTGAGATCATGGTCTGAGCCTTTCACCTGAGAAATGCAAACCTGCTTTTGACCTTTTATTTATTTTGAAAGTATTAACCTTCAAATGATTCAAGGATATAATCCTAATGGATGCAATATCCTCTTGCAATTTTCTTCTGACATGGCACATTCAAAAGTTGTGGGACTGGCTGTCATTGCTTGTACTAAAATTTTTTTGCTCCTACCATAACCTCAGGATTACAAGGGCTCATTGGCAGGATAATGGGAGTGTTACTTCAAACAGCATGGTTCCTTTTAATTGTCTTGAGAGAATCTGACCATTTTATAAAAGGAAAACAAATAAGCTTATTGTTGCCAAAGGATCTTGGGGGAAAAAAAGAAAAGAGGCTGCAATAGTACTAAATAAAATAAAAATGGTATATGTTCCTATTGAAATTTGATAAAATCTGCAGAATTTAAAAAACCATGCTTCTTTGGATTACTTTAAAGATTCTTGGTTATATTTTTAGACATTAGACTGTTTGTTTCAAACTTAATTTAAAAAAAGGGCATGTTTAATATATTTGCATCATGAAATAGTTTATCAAAGACTTTGGGACAGTCTCATGAAAATTCACCAGGATGTACAAAATGAAAGGCTTGAAGGAAAACTATGAGTTAATTCATGCTGTTTCATAAGTTTGGGTTTGGAACTCTCTTTTATTGAAGGCTGGTTCATTTGGCTGACTGTTTTTCTGTTCAACTGCATGTGTATATGAACTGATGGACAAGAAGAATATTTATTGTTCATTCCTTATTTTGAATCTGCTTGAAACTTTGATGGATAAAATCTAAAATGACCTGTCTTCACTTTGCCTACCATGGGTTCTAGTAGTTGCTCATATGTAATAATGAAGAAAAAAAATCATGCCGCAATTATTACTAACCTTTACTTTCTTCTTTCACTCATATTTGCCTTTCCTCATTTTCCAGTGTGACTGTGGCATTGAGACAGAGCTGGTTCCAACCTCTGGTACTTATTTTTGGTTCATTAATTTTTGGCAAACAAGGGACACTTAATAGGTCTGACGTTCCTGGCTAGGTGGTGATTGATCAAAAGTCAGCACAGTCAATGTTGTTATTTTTTCCAAACTTGTAATAATGTTATTCCCTAAGAGCCCACAAAAACAAAGCAATTAGGCTGGCTTGATAGGAGTGATGGTGGCTAACCTGGCATCAGAAGTGAAGACAGCAGCTTTCTGGATTACCTTTCCCCTATCTTAAGTCTGCTGCAGTCCAATTTATAAAATGAGAAGGTAATGAGTGTTGTATTTAAAGTACATTATCTGCATTATGCCAACTGTGCTCTTCAGGAATGTGACATTGTGAAATGAGATTTCCACACACCTACAGGAATGAGCAGACACTGTATTTATTAGCCTAGTAAAAATACAATCTTATATCAATAACACCCAGGCTCTCCCTCCATTTCTTCCTGTTTGTGTTGTGTGTCTGTGTCAGCCTTGTTCTGAGCCACTGTTGCCAGGTGTACTCGCCAGAGGCTGCTCAATTGGAGCTGTGAATACCAGCCAAAAATAGCCAGCCCTGAGCAGAAGCCCCAGCCCTCAGAAAGTGCCTGCAGAAGGTACACACAGCTATTGGCTGCTGGGGCTTGAACTTCTCCACTGGAGATGTGGTTGTGACTGGCAGGGGCTGTGGAGCTGTGTCAGCTCTCTGGGCAGGCTGGTTACTGAGGATCTGGGTGGTAACTTCAAATATTCAGGTTCTAATCCAGCCTTTAGCTGTGGAGTACTGGGTACTTTTACTCAGCCAGTACCTTTCTTGTGACTTGATTTCCCCGTCTCTGAAGCAGAAGGGTGCTGCTCATGAAATGGAAAGATTGGATATTCCAAGAAAAAGCCATTATTGCTATTATTGATAGGGAAAATATCCCACTTGGATTGATCTGGGATTTCATGATGTCGGTAATACACTTCTGAATAAGGTGGTGCTGCAGGTGTTCAGTGGATGATGTTCACCTTTGCACAAATTAGGTTTATGTGGGACTGTTGAAATTGTTTATATAAATGTGCTTTGTATACATTTCAGTAACTCCCTTTTGAATCTCTGAAAGAATCTCTGTGGGTGTTGATCAGACCCAGAATACCGGACAGCTGCCAAAACTCTGGCAGAACTTTTTCCTTCATTTGGACGTGTATGGCAACTTAGAAAATTGAGAATGTCCATTTTGGCTTTACCTCAGCAGGTTTAGTGTCCCCCTAATTCTGATAACTCTGTTTTGAGAAAATGAGGTTTTGAGTGAACCCCTAGAAGCTGTGCTTCCAGGGTTAATGGAAACAATCAGTGGGTCTGGTACCCAGTGAAGCAGCTCTGGACTGCCTGCTGCAGCTGGTAGACTTCCAGGAGGGGTCAGAAAAGGGAAAACTCAACTTTGGTTAGGAATACAGTTGGATAACAAGGCATGGCAGCCTGAATTCTCTGTCAGAGTCTTCCTATATAATGACAGACACAGCAGGACATGGCTTTCTTTGGATGGCAATGTCTGACTCATTCTCCTCTGAGCCTTAGTAAAGCTGAACTGTTGGTGCTTCAGAGAACCAGGGAGCTGAAAGATCTCTGCTGAAGTCTGAGCTTGAAAGGAGTGAAAGACTGTTTATGCGTTATTTGAACTTCAGGAAGGAATGAAAAAAATGTTATCTAACTGTATTGCTGAGTCATCTGAGCCTGGAAAGTGTTAGGAGCTGCTTAGGTCAGCTGAAAGATTGAGGAGGAAAACACTGACTCAAGTATTTTCTCGTGTCACCAGAGGGTCCCTGCTGCAGTTTGGGCTCAGATTTAGAAGTGGAAATCTGAAAGGGAACATTATAAACAGCAGCTGATTTTAAAATAGCCTCATTCCTTTGCTTCTGACAATTGCATAAAGTTGTAGGAAATCCTGCAATAGCTGTCCCTGCTAATTTTTCAACAAGCAATATTCACATCTCAGTTATTTTCTAGCCTAGTTACATTACTTGGTGCTTGTTTAAGAAAACCCTGGTTGTACGTTCTTTCCTTAGGTTGGCTTCATCTCAAGCACAAGTTTCAGATGCACCTAAGATTATTTAGAAGCCTGATCTGACTGAATCACTCCTGAAATTTAGACCTGCCATTCATGAAAGTTTTATCTGTGGGCTATTGCTAAAATGAATCAGGATATAATATTTTTCGTCTTCTTTGGCTGAAGGTCTCAAGAACCTTGTAAACTTCTAAATTAATAATTTCATTCTATCTAAGTGTAAAAATACTTATTGACTGTCCCCCCATATGATGACATCAGTGTGGCTCCCCCTTGGTTACAGGAACATCTCAGGAATTTTCTGACCAAGAGAGTGTGTTGATGGAAAAGGCTTCAACTGGGGCTCTCAAGGCTTCATGTATTGCACTTTCTGCTGTTATTCCTGTGAGCTCTATTGACCAAGACCTTTATTTTGGGCCTTGAGCACAGTTTGGTGTGAGCCTTAAAACCTTGCTTCTTTCTCCATTATAAAAGCGTCTCCTCAGTCTCCTCTTTGTTTTTTGCTTTCCACCTGAAATAGAAGAGAGACTTCACTCCTCTGCTCCTTCCAGCTACACCTGCTGCATCTCCAGCAGGGCAAGGTCTGTTAACAGTTGTAAATAGCTCTACTGTGAGAGACTTTACTTAAGTTGTGAAATGGTTTGTCTTCTACCAGTTCTTTGCGTGAGGCAAAAGAAATAAAGATTTACAGCAAAATAGGGAATTTTTGGAGTGCATTGGAAGATCTTTCATTCAAACTATGGGGTGCAATGAAATTTCCACGGGATTCCCCTCCCCTCCCTTTTCCTTCAGTTTATCATCTATCCAGGGGACGAGAACAGCCCCTCACTGGCTGGACTTGTCCGTAGAGGGTCAATCTTAAACCCTTGTGACTGTGATTATTTTGTCTCCTTGCTGTCCAGCACTGCCATGTGAATGAGGTCATGGTGTTAAGGGATTGTAGGCTGGCTCTTCACTTTATGTCCTAAAGGATCTCTGGGATCTGAGCCCTGTATTGGGGGACTATTAGGCAGAAATCTTTCCTTTAGATCTTAATGACATTGTTGGAATTATATCCTTACATGCTTTTGTCTTTAAGTGATTATTTCTTCCCAATAATACAAACACTTTGAATGTCAAGATTCTAATACTGATTCTGCAAGGAGAGTGGGGGACAGAAATCAAATTGTTGATTTCAATTCAAAAAGGTAATGCCCTCTTATAAAAGTTGTGTTGTCTCAGATCCCAATGTGGAAAAATGAATCAAGGCACTTAAACTTTTCTTCTGCCACTGTGTTTAACATTTCTTTCTTTTTTCTCTAAAGTGTCAGGAAGTGGTGCTGAGTTGGCAGCAGTATACACCATCCCAGAGGAGGCTGTAAAGTAAGTGTTAAAAATGTTTAGTCCTGTCTATAAAAATGAGTTTTACTGAACTTTAAAAAATTAGTAACAGAACTGCCTCTTCCAGCAGTTTTTTGTGGTTATTAATAGATGTTAGTGAGTTAATTATTTTCCAATGGACATATAAATTCTTATCTGAACTCTCTATCCAAATTGAATGGTTACCTAACCTTAGCTATCTGGTAAAATTTCTGTGAACTCCTTTATATAGAATCAAAATAAATTAGTAGGCTTGTGGGAATGATTATTGATTCATACAACTAAATCTTGAGAAGTCTTCTCTTTTTGATGAAGAGCTTGCCTTGAAAATTCATGTCACAATTCATCTGTTCACTTGTTTTGCCACAGAAGGTATCTCATACACTAGAATAAATTTAGGAAGCTGTGTTAGAAAGATGGCCCTTCAACAGAATATTAGAATTATTTCTTGTTATTCCTTTATTATTTAGACAGTTACACTGTTTCTGATCCTCATTGTCAGCATGATAGTGCTAACATCAATAGTGTAATTCAATTTATTGAAGGGAATATCGTATCTGTCAGGAGTATTTCAGCCTTTGCTGTTCTCTTGGTAAAGAAAAATTGAGGTTTTTGTCCTCTTATTAAAACATAATTTCATTTTAAAGGAACATCTACCTTTTGGACACCATGCTATTCATGACACCGATTATTTTAAAATCCTTTTCCAGTGTTGCTGTGCCCTCACAGGCTTATTACCAGTATTTTATAGTTTTTCTGTGGGTTCAACATGCCACTGGAGGACAGATGACACACTGTAGTGTCCCCTTACCATCTAAAGTGTTGCTCAGTGCTCTCAGGTTGCCTTTCCCCGGGCAGTTGGACACTATCCGTTGTCAGCTGCCCATCTATTGTTTCTTGCCCGCAGAAGCTCCGGGAGTGGGAGATGACAGAGCAGCCACACTGCCCGTGCTCGGGGAGCAAGAGAACTCCAGTGGTGACATAAATTATTGGAAGAGCGTTCATCCAGGGAATTGCAGGCAGACAAAGCAGCTCTGATGAAATGCATCCCCGTCAAAGACAGTTTGTTTCAGCTGAGGCTTGAATAACAGCACAAGTGAAAAACAGAGTAGCCTGGAGAGGGGGAAAGCGAAGTGGAGTCACTGGACGTAAGTATTTTCAAATAATTCCTTACATAGTTCACTTATCTGATGAGCAGATTACTGTCTGTGTTTCTGGACACAATTTTTCATCTTTGAAGAATGAAAATTGCATTTTCTTTGCTGTGATGCACAGGCAGATTGTTTCTTTGCTGTTCTCTGAATACTTAAAATATTTTATACGAAGAATGGAATTTGAAATATCTGTAGGGGAGAAAACACTTTTGTTTTGCCTTCCAAGTATATGCTGATATTTTAAACCAAGTATATACTGATACTTAGATGTGTGGTCAATACCTTTTCACAGGACATACTTATAAACAAGTAATGGTCGTATTTAAGACTCAATGTTTATAATTTCCATTTACAGAACTGTTTATGTTTCTACTGTTTTCTTCAAGAGTCAGTTTAAGGGAGGGTGTTAATAGTGATAACTTACCTGCATTTACACGTGAGCAAACTCAGTACTTAAAATTGGCAAACTGGAATGAGTATGCAGAGAGTTTTATGACAGTCTGAGACAAACTGTGGTTTTTTTAATGAAAAGTTCTCCTTTCCTTTGATTCTTCCCAAAAAGGTGCGTGTTTGGTTGTGATAACTAAAGCATAAGTAAATTTGGGAGTTACCAAAAGCTTTAGGGGACCAGTTTTGACTGGAACAAATCAACTCCAGCCAATGGAAGATGAAGGAACCTAATTAAGATTAGGTAGCATTGTGCTACCAGACTCAGACTGCTATGACACATGGAATAAAAAGGGATCATTTGGATTTTCTGAAACCTGGTTATTAACCTGCAATTATTTCTCAGTGTGTTTTCCAAGCACTACTCATTAGCAACGAATTCAAAGCTCATGTTCCTGCTGTAGCAACAGCCCTTCTGGTTTTTAGAACATTTCTGGGGAACTGTGACACTGCAACAGGCTACATTTTTTTCACGTTTCATAAACTGATTATGCCTTTTTGAAGTGAAAAACAGGGATATAACTTAGCCTGAGTCTGTCTTCTCTGGAAGAAATCGATTTGGCTCTATCTTGTCAGAGGCTCCAGATAAATAGTGATTCATGTAACTAAATAGTCTCCTGGAGACTGCTCCTTCTGATGGAAGAAACTTGGCCTGCACATGCATGTTACAGTTTAATTGACTGCCTTGGAAGTAGCATGACATTCTTGTCTGTACTCTTTCCACATACTGTATGAAGTGGTACTGATTTCTTTTTTTAAAGACTGTTTAATGGTTTTAAGCTCATGATAAAGAAAGTCTCCAAAGAACTTACCTAAAACTTTGTTCTGAGCTCAATACAAGCAATGACAGAAGGGCAGCCAGTAATTCACTAAGGAATTAATGCCCATTTCCTTTGTTTTCAGTGTGATGGCATGTCCAATTACTCTGAGTCTTTACTGCTAATCTCAACAGGCCCTCTCTTGCACTTCTTGCCTTTATTGTTCCTACAGCTTCCCTGGTGTAGAGTTAGTGGATGATGCTATTAGATGTTATAAGTCTAGGCTTTTACAAGTATTTTCTGCATTTATAGAATAAAGTGAGGAGTCCTTGTTCAGCCAAATTGAATGATGACAGGTAATTCTCCCTGTCATTAGAGCTGACTAGAAATCCTTTCCCCTAAAATCAAATCAGTTTTAGTAAAGTTACTATGAAAACTACAGCTGCTCTTTTTAGGAGGTTTTAGGACAAACTTGGTCTCCCCCCCAAAAGAAGATAGATTTTTGTTTCAATGAAAACTTATTTCCCCATAGATTTATGACTGAAAAAAGCTCCTATATAAAATAGTCTTAATCTTTATCTGTTAGCTGTATTTATGATATTGGAAAAGGAGAGTGAAAGTCACCAATAAGTCAGATGAAAACATTCTGCAGCCTACAGCAGTTTCTGTGCTCCATGGCCTTTGAGTTGCCTGAAGAACAATTGGGGAATTGCTTTCGAGAAGTCATAAATTGTTTGGGGATTTACTCAACAGATTCTAATTTTGGATGAAATATGTGATTATGGAAGCACATAATAAGCATTCTCTCCTACACTCACAAAGAGTTTTATTTTCAAATCACTCTGTGCTACAAATACTCAGATTCTATTGCACTGTATCAGCCCCTTCACATGCTCCAGTCAGGCTCCAAAACAGACTCCTAAGGATGAAGTGATTTTTTCCTTCTAAACAGATAAACAAGCAGAATTCCTACCTGTCCTACAAGTACCACTGTCCTTGCGACAACTGCTCTGCAGTGGTGCTGGCTTTGTTCCATGTGTGACATCTTCCATCCTTCCTTAAAGCACAGAAAAAGAGGGAAAAGCACAGTCATTAGGACTTCTCCACAAGAGGTAGAACCTTTTTCTCATGTTCTGTTGAGGAATGAGCAGACGAGGCCTGATGGGAGCAGCAGGTGGGGATCTTTGGCCAACATTCCACCCAAGCTTCCAGCAGACTGACTGAATTAAGACCTTGGCTATCTTGAGGCCCCAGCCCATAATAAGGACCTTGGTGACAAAATGGGAAGAAATTATATCAAAACATGGCAAGGATGAGAACATTCTAAAAATTTCTGAGCCATGGTAAAACCCACAAGGTGCTCTTTTCTTAGCTAAGGAAGCAGTTAAAAAGTTTATTGCACATAACACTTTCTTTCAAAGCACTTTTACAATCATTAGCAAAACTGTGTATCAATTGGCACCGCTCCTTGGTGTCCTTCAGTAAGGACAAAGAGGTAAAACAAAAGCATGGAATTAAGTGGAGAGATCCAGAGCAGTGATTCATGCCCTCTATATGTAAAAAAGTATGCCCTGGAAAGTTCATATTTAAATTTTCTGAAAGCATGAGTGAATTTTCTCCTGCTCTTATCCTTACCCTTATAGAGTAATTTTCAGTGGCTATAAAATGTGGTTATTAAACCTAGAATGTATCTTCTGCAGTGCTATTTCTTGTCCATATATAGATATCAAGACAGCTACAGATTACTTCATGAGAGCCTTTTGGTCCAATGAATGTGTCAGTAAAGGAAACCAAGCATTTCTCTTAATAAAATGGTTTTCAGCATCCTTGAGGACACATTAAGTGATCTCTTTAGAAGTCATATTCAGTAAGCTAATTAGCATGATCAGAGTGTGCATTCCTTCCTTATGATTAACTTCATGGCTCCGAAAGGAAAGCTCTAGGTAAAAGTCTTACAGTGACACTAAATACATAGATTCTTAGATTCTGTATTGGAATGCATGACACACTGGCTACAGTTTTGAATAACTGTTTAAAGTATTTTGAAGGCAGCGAGGACATAATTCAAGTTAAGCTCTCACTTTCCCTCGGCAGAAATACACAGGGCATTAAACAGCTTGGGCAAACAGTCTGGAAAGTTACATTGCGGTTCATCTTGTTACACTTGGTGCTTTATGTGGAATGGTGGTTTTTACTCTGAGTTCTACTCAGTAAAGCAGGGACTTCAGCTTCTTTATGAAAACATGAAAATTTGCAATACCTAATCTTCTTTATTGTGATAATCTCCTCGCCCTGAAGCAAAGATGAAGCCTCTGTAAGTGACAAGGATCACTCTCATCACACTCTTAAGAGTTTGATATTTAAGAGGTTAAGAATGATACAATATTAAGCACAGCAAAAATATCGCTGATGATTTTTAAATTTTTTTAAAACTGAGATATAAGTGACATGACCTATTGCTGATGCACTTGCATTGGAGTTAATTGGCACAGTGGTGTTCTCACAGCGCCCACATGAACACTGCTCCATAGAACTGTGCTCAGGGTATAAGATCAGCAGTGATGCTCAGCTTTGCTGTTCCCTATAAATTAGTCTAATCTCAGTCTAGCTGATTGAACCACAGGTATATTGTTGGAAGACAACAGCCTTTGGTGGTATAATTTTGATTGTAGTAAGATGGAAACCCAAATGTTATAATCCTTAGAGTCTGGGACTGAAACAGTTCAGTGAGAGGGTGTAATTTAATACTGCCCACAGAGTTTAGGTGAGGAGTTCTTCAGCAGAATTGCACAGCTTAAACATTCTGTCTTCCTCCGTGTCTGATGTGCTGAACTGCCTGCCTGCTCTTCTTCCTTTGCTTGAACAGATGTCTTCTTTAGCTGTGATGAGATACATCAGTGGAGCTCTCACTAATACTCTCTGATTTCCATTTTATTGCTGGCTTGTGTCAGTTTATTGATCTGTCTCCATTTGGAGATCTCTCCATGTTTCCCCTTGTCAGATGGTCATTGAACCACTTCTAGCTGAAGCCATACACTGAGACAAGTCTTTAGATTAAACTCTTTACTGATTTCGAGCTCCCAGGTTCATATGAAAATAAATGGGATTTGGTAATTGAAAGATAAGTTTTGAAACAAAAATAGGAATTTGCTGTATATTGCAATTGATTGTACACTGTAAAATGATAAGCTTTCCAAAATTAGAAGATACTGGTCAAATAACAGAACAATGATGCTTTATTTGCAAATAATGCTAATTATTAACTACTTAAAGGGACAAAATTGCATTGTTTTCAGTAAAAAATTATTATTGATATATTTGGCATGATGGCAATATAATTAAAAAAATAAGATTTTAATGAAAATACATATCTCCATCCAGACTTCTGGTTACTGTGCATGTTCTGCCTGTGGTCATGAACATCTCTTTAAAGGACTAGTACACTTGATGAATGACCACCATTTATGTATTAAAGACGACAAATTTAAAAAAAAAAAGCCCCAACCACCAGATCAGTATACCAAGGGTGGGGTTGCTATTAAATTAAATCTGGAATCAGAAGAACTGTCCTGGTTGTTTTCAGCACTTCAGTACTCTCATTTCTTATTTAAAATACTAAGCTCTCCTTAAATTTTATCAGAGAATGCTGCTTTATGGGGGTCTGTAGTTACAGATTACTGTCTCTGAAGTTTGTCCCACAGAGCAGAGAAGGGGAGAATGCAGTTATATGTTCCGTCTTTACTACTGCATTCCTTGGAAGGTTCCAGATGTTTACCTTTATCTGACTTTAGATTTTGTGCCGTTGTGGTTGCTGGCAAGAGCAGTTGAATTCTTTCATGCCTGTTGCTTTAATAAGGAATGTGAAGCCACATATATAGTAACACGAGAACACAACAGTATGAAGCACAAATAATCCCTGATGAGATGCATATCTTGAGTAGGGATTAGGAATGCTTTGCACCCGATTCTTTATTTGGACTGTTACTCTGAAAAATTCCAAAAGGGGGCAATCTTACCCTCTGCCTGGAAGTCTATAAATATAATTCAACTGAGAAAATACAGCACACTACTTTCTAAGTTCTCATTTACCTTAGAAAACTGAAGGTTAGCACAATGGTAAAAGCAACTTTTAAGGGCTTGGGTTTGTTTCTGAAAAGCAAATTTTAAAAGTGACACTGGATTTTCAAACTTTATTAACTGCAATAGTATGAATATATGTGGTCACTTTGAAATTGAGATGGTTAAAATCATCTGATGCCCTTATAGTGAAAAATCATGTTGTTGAGAGGGAGAAACATTAAAAAAAATTATACACTGAAATTCCTCTTGGATATAAGTCAAACATGCTTGTGATAGAAATTTAGGGAAAAATAGAATCCGAGACTCACCCTCCTTTACCAGCTGATTGATGCTTATTAATTTGAGACAAAAACTGTGTACACACTTGGAGAAATGTAAATACGCCTTTGTAATTTCTTATCTTTCTGTAGTGAAGCAGGAAAAATAACCTGTAGCCATGTGCTTGCCACTAATTTGTAGTAACTTTTTAACTATATGGAATGTTTTCCTTAAGGAGAATGCCTATTTCCTTTGTACGTGCTTTCCCAGCAATGTGTTGTTGACCCATGTTTTGTAATTCGATGGCAACAATCACAGAACTCTGCAAAATGAAAATATTTCATGTGGATGATATATATGCATCTACTGCACGCACACACCCCACCAAATAGTTTTTAAAGATATTAAAAAGCTGATACTAGGCCAATATCCTTTGGTTGAACCAAAGGGATGTTCCAAAGGAGGGCTGCAGGACTCTGATGAGGACCATTCCTGCTCTGGACTGTGTGGCACAGGATGCTGCAGTCACAGCCTCGCACTTTTCTCCAGGGACCAACTCCCTGAGCATCCTGTCTTGCTCTAAGACTGAATGTCTGCCACATGTTCATAATTCTGGCATCTCACTGATAACTCCCTGCCTTGGAAATCCCCTCACCTCAACTAGAATAGACCTGGCAGCCGAAGGAGGTGTGGTGTTTGTCACAGGGCAGGTGAGAGCTGAGCTGGGTGGAAGGAGATGGACACATAGAGCTGAGGGGTATCTTGGCTTTATCTTGAATTTATAGAACACTTCTGATGTTTTAAAGACATTAAAATGTTTGAGAGCCATCTGAATGGTGATATTTATGAACTGAAACATCATTGTTCAGAATTTCTCTTTTTAGCTGAGGCTGATCCCCGCAACGCCGGGGCTGTGAATTCCCCCTGATAAGGCCAAACCCTATAATGAGTCATTCCTGCATGGAGTCTGGCTAAAGCTGGCAGATTACTTGTACTTAAATGAGTTTCAGTTTGTGATGTTTGGAAGCTTGGGCTCCAGTCCATATAGTATGAATAAAGAGGTACAGACTGTCAACCTGTGTATGCTGCAGTGGCTCTGACCCCTGATTCACAGCCAAGAGTGAGGCTGGTCCAGTCACAGCTCCATAAAGCGTTATGGTTAAATATGTTTTCGTAAGATGTAAATGAAGCTAAAATAAATTATGGCACCACTTTATTTTTATTGTGTTAAGCAGTATACATAATAAATTAATTTTTTTTTTTTTTTGCCTTGCTTCACATTCATATGATGTAGACTATTTTAAACCCAGCTGAGGTTTTTTCCCCTCTGCAGAAGATGACCATACCAATTGCCTCACTATCTGTTTACATTCTGGAAAGAGTCATTTGGGATTTTCTCTTTCTGAAATAAACGTTTGCTTATGGATTTTTTTTTATTGTCACATCCATGGCATTTTTAAAGTAAATATGAGTACAAGGTTTATATTATTTTAAATGTATATTGTATTTGTCTTCCCAACACTGTGGTTTTTAGTACTGTGAATAACGTAGTATGGAGCCAGCCTATTAAACAGCCTGTTTTTGTAAGGAAACTGTTAGTCCACCTACAATATTCTATTGCTTACTGTGTTCTTCCAATATGCTTAGCATTCCACAACCTAAATGATCATTTGTTGAACAAATTCATGCTTTTATTAGTCAAAATACAGAGAAAACAGAGCCCCCCTGTTTCAAGATATTTGCTAATGCACGGTTAATTATCACATATAGCTTACTATAATTCATTTTACAGGGAGACCTCCTGCAGGTAACATACTAGCAGTTTATGAAGCAAAATAACCTCACTATAGATTAGAACTGTTTCACTACTGGTCAGACAGTTGCTGCTTCTAGGCCTTCTCACTTCACATTGCTAATTTGAACAAGGCTTTATTTTTATATTTGTCAGCAGCAAGACTGTAGCATGGTTGTTAAACCTCTCCCAGGCCTAATTAGAGTAGCAATGCTCGCATTCATAATGAATCTCGTGTCCTGGGTTGGAGGAGGTAGCCGTGGTGCTACAGTAGCTTCCTGGCAGACAGTTGCTGGCAGGTTTAAGGTAGCTTGTGGCTTGCAATATTAAGTGACTGTTGAAATTCATTGACTCCACTGCGGCTTATGTGTCTAGATGACAACAAGTTTACACGGTTCTTTTATAGTTACAGCAAATGGGTCCATTTAAATATTTATTAGGTGATTATGGTGATGTGAAATGGAAAAAAATTGCAAAGTACGGTATTGCATGTATAACTGTTTTAACTGTTTGTACAAAATAGGCCTGTGGTATCATTCGAAATTACAGCATCTTTTTTTCCTCATAAATATTTATAGTGTATCAGTAGCTAGGAATGCTAATTTATTTGCATTTTGTTTCTTATTTAATTTGACAGCCTTTTGGGTAGCCATTAAAGGCACTCACTCTGATTTGAATGAAGGATATTTCAATCAGCAGTTGAGTGGCATTTTGATTGGAGTGGGTGAAGTTCAATTTTAGGAGTTCTTTTCGCTTTATGAGACACAGAAAGGAGTATTACCTGTGTGTGCTCGATGATGGGAGCACCCCCAGAAGACCTGCTTCTCTGAAAATCTTACTTCTGAGGAATTATTTGTCATAATTGTTGCATTAAATGCAGTCAGCTTCTTTTATTTGGTAGCTTGTCTGGCTTGATCAAAGTGAAAATAACACAAGAGCCAGGTAGATATTTCTGCAAAAGATTAACCAAGAGTTTTTGTAAAATATGAATATGACTTGGATTATAGAACAAGGTATCTCAGGTATATAGACAAAAGGATTAACTGAAGACAGAAAAAAAAATCCAATTCATTGACAGCTTTGTAGCTACTGTTTACTTTTTCATAGCAACAGAAGAGATGGAAGTGAGTCAATCTCACTCAAGGGCATGAGAGAACATGAGGATGATATCCAGAGGTGTCAGAGCAAATATGTACATTGGAAATGATCTCAGTGGTGGCACAGAAAATAGTTATAGTGAAGAGAAATCAAGCATAGTACAGTAAATTTAGTCTGAATATATGTATGTGTCTGTATCTACATGTAAAGTTAAACGTAGCTTGAGAGACTTGCTCTTTGTAAAGAGAATAATTATCCTTCAGCAGCCTCACTCACGACGCTGTTGCTGAACTTTGCTGTTGTTTAGAAATTTAAATTTGCTGCAAGTGGGTGGCAAAGCTTTCTAAATCTACATCTTATAAAGAACAGCAATCAACAGCAGAGATAAATCTGAATTCGGCTCGTCAGGGGAAGTGTAACATGTCATTGTCAAGTAGAGGAGCGAACACCAGCTGAAGTCATTTAGCTGTTTTGAGATATCGAACAAAGTGTATCCACAGGTCTGACTTGTTCTCTGTTAACTCTCTACAAATACTTTCTTTCATAGTTTCACACCAATTTCAGCAGGCTTGGAAAACTTCCTATTTTCTCCTGTGGAAAAATTAATTCTTTATTGGGGAAAATTTTGTCAATTGTACTTGAGGAAAGTAGTCACACAGCCCAGGAATATTGAAATGGAGATGGAGAAGTTTCATACTCTTGAAAATGAGATGAGTTACTCTTCCAAACAGAACAAAAATTCTAGGGAGTAAAATGGAGACATGAAGCTGAATCAACTCTGCCACACAGGAATGTCCACAGGCTTCCTTAAGACTTGCTGCAGTATGTCCAGGACTGGGATTTAGTCTACTCTATACAGCTCAAGTTTGGCTGACATTTTGTTACTGCATTAATGCTTATTTCATTACCAAAAGTAAGACAGCAGTCCTATAGGCATATGTTTAATGCTGATTTTAGTTCAAATTTGGTGCCCATGCTCAAAGTTGAGAGAGCTGGTGACTGAAGGATAATACTACAGTACCAGTAATGAGAATTCCATATCAGTGCTCAGGGGAGAATGGGTTGTTCAGGTTTTTTTCTGCTATGAGAACTCAAAACCTTAGGGGATGAATTATTGCATTAATAAAGTGTCTTTGTGATTATAAAGATATTTACCCTCAGGCTTAAGGGTGAATATCTCTGCACTAGTTTTGAGTGAAGTTCTATGATGCCCAAGATGGGAAGTTTAACTTGCAGCTCAGTGTGAAGGCACCTGAGTGTGAAAGGAGGACACTGAAAATGTCTGCACGTTGGGCACCCACAACAGCCCTCGGGCCTTGGACTGCCCATCTGATACTTTTCACAAAGTCTAAATTCATTTAAAAGAAGACAAGGTAGGAGGGAGGAAAGAACATTCCTTAGCTTTTTGAGTCTGGAACTTCTGTCCTCTGTTTTGCTCAGATTTTCCAGTGAGATCACTTCCTGAATGGGGCGTAATGAATGAGTGTTCTGAAGGCAGGTCAAGAGCTAAGTGTGCAGGAACGGTCCAGTTTTGCAGTGTCCCATCACTGACAGAGCTGAACTTGGTTCAGGTTTTCCAATAAGCTCAGAACTGTCACATATGCAGCTTGAATAAGATGAGCTAAAGTCTATATATTGCATATACATTTTTGTCCTGAAGAATCTGTGGAATCAAATATTTGATGTGTGGGGGGGTGTGTTGTATTTGCATTCAGTGTACAGTTGACTATTCACCCAGTGCTGTACCTTCTCTACCTCAGTTTTGTGCCACAACTTGTGACATCTTTTCTCAAGATAGTGTTAAATACTTCACTTTCGAGAGATTTATGAAGTTCAGTAGTTGAAGCTGATACGTTTTCTACACTTGTCAGAACTGTTACAGGTCTATTGTTATAATCCATACATATTAATTTTAAAAACACTGCAAGGTGTACTGTTTTCCCTACTGAACTAATACAGTAAGACAGAAATCAAGTTCCAGAGAGAGGTATTAAAATCTGTCTCTGAGTACGAACTAGTGGTCTCACCACTCTGCTGACAGTCCTTGTGATCCATTTAGAGGAAAGACACTGAGGGGTGGGGAGATGCCAAAAAAGCATGGAGGTATGAGACAGCAGCACTTGCTGCAGATGGCAAAATAAAGCTTCTTTTTACAGTGTCAGGAGAAATCATTTTATACAATCAGCAGTACAGTAAACTACCTTCTGTCTCTGTGCATGACACCGGGAAATAAAAATCCATTCTTCAGCTGAATGAAAAATACGAAGCCCAAGTGTCAAGATCTTAGCACCGGGACAAACTGGAAACTTTCCAGTGGAACATTTTTCCCTCAGCTAACGCCGGTTCACCAAAACCTAACACGTTGCATGAAAATGTCTATTCCAATGAAATTTTTGATGGAAATGTTCTTGGTCTCCTGCCAGCTCGCCCGCTTTTCCCAGCTCTCAGCTCCCCGGCATCTCACGTGGAACGGTGCCAGAAAGTCAAGTTTCTCCACGTTCCTGGCCTGCTTGGCAGACTGCCAGGAGGGATGGGAGTCTGGGCTCCCGAAAGTGGACAAGAAACCTTATACATGCACATACAACCCTACACTTACTCTCACAGGTCATTTAAATCCATGTCAGTTCATTCAAACTAAAGGGTTGGTTTTGTTTTTTTTTTTTTTACATAGAGGGTCTTTTAAATATGACCCTCCTATGGAAAATTTCTCATGTCGGAATTTTAATTCCAACTCGCGACTGAGAAAGAAAAAAAAAAAATTAGGGAATATGAAAAATTTTCCTTATAAGGGGAATACTGGTTCCTGTGCAACTGCACGTTGCACTATTGTCACTGAGGCTATCAACAGCTCCATCTGCTTCTCTTTTTCATTGCATAACGAGATCTATATTTGTAACAGGTACGGTGTTTGCACACTTAGCCTTAACAAAACAAGATAATATTTTTAGAGCTTTTGTAAATATTTATTTTAGAAATTCCTCTTAAGCCACCTTATATAAGGCAGGCAATCTTTTCTTGGTCACTAAGTGGACTAGGGGATAGAGAGTTTCAATGTTTTTGGCTGAATAATAAAGAGAAAATAGGCACATATACTGAAATTCTGACTGAGAGGGCCCTGAAGCAGGAGCACTGTAATGTACTTTTCCATAGCCTCACTTCGTGCACTGCAAGTTGCTCAGTTGCTTATTATATGTAAGTAAATAAATAAACTTCAATCACACTGTGTTAGGTAGTTTCTGACTGGGGGGATGTGTTCACATCTGGGACAAAAAGTACTTGATTCAAGTAGCCATTAATGAATTCCTTTTCTGACTATTCTTAATACCTTGGATTAGCATAACAAAGACTCTTTAGGACATCAGTAGTTAATGCAGTTTATTTTTAAATTGAGAAGATGGGATTTATAGTAATAGATACAGTTCTTACTATTTCACCGAGGAAAGGTTTCTGAGTAGAATTCCACTTCTGTGTAAAATCACTTTTTCATCATCAAATCTGAGCCTCCCTGACAGTCTGTCAAAGAAGTGTTGTTCTCGTAATAATGGGAAACTGGTAATGTCCTGTATAAGATGCTAAAATTTCTATTAAACAGAGAAAATTCCTGTCTTTGTTAAAATAAGGGGAAAAAACATCGATTTTTTTTTCTTTTGAGGGGATAATTGTGTAGCAGTGCAGGAGGCTGCACTTTCACAAATGTGATCTGATGTTGCTCCCTCTGTCTTTTTATTCTGAAGTGATAAAGTGCGAATGATCATCAGAATGTTCCTGAATTAATGATAGCACTACATACCCAAACATTTGTAAAAGGCTTAGATAAAGCTCACTGTTAGACTCACTAAACATTAATTTGAGGTGTTGAAGAATTTTATTGTGCTGGGAGTTAACTTTGAATCCTCTAAATGTGCATGGGTTTGCCCTTCTTGTATTTACACTGAAGAAGATTCCATGGCTTGCAAGCAGCAGAAGAAAGTGGGTAAAGAATGTATTGGCAGAAACTTTAGTTTGGTCCTAAAAGATGTTGTCTCCCTGGCTGTGGCTGCACAGAATCCCAAGATCCTTCCCTGGCATCAGCCTTGGCATCAGTCTATCCATGAGAAGGAGAAAATGGGATGAGTGTGTGTGTATACCCAGCAGGATTGAGCAATTAAGCAAAGCTCTGAAGGGAAAATAATAAATACAATCACGAACTTTTTAATTGGTTTCCAATTAAATGTTCCTTGCTAGAAATGATGCAATGGCAACCTGTATGTTACCTTGCTTTCTAATGCCCCTAAACTCAGCTCTCAGTTGCCCCTCTCTAACCTCCTAATCTTTTTGCAAAGGAGAGCAGAAGGGCCTCTCCACAAAGCAATCCTGACTGCTTTATTGGACTCATTGGGGTGAGAGGAAGAAGGGAGGGGGTTGCAGCACATATCCCACTGCAAATACAATTCAACATGTGCAGTGAAGTGACAGCTGAATTCTTCAGGTCTTTATGTCGCAGAGTCAGTGCTGAACTATGGTGTGTAAGCAAAGACATCTCATCCTCGTTTCTGACTGGAGTTCTCTAAGAGCAACAGTCTCACTGAGGGGGGGAAAGTCAGCTCAGCTCTCTGGAAAATAGAACACTGGCCCTGACTCCTCTCTACCTTGCAGTAAGTGAAGCTCAGCTCTTTACCACAACACCAAACTGGCCTCCCTCCACTATTCCAGGCTCTCACAGCTGCTCTCTGGCAGAACAAGAAAATTCTGTTTTCCATATAGAAGTGCATCATCTAAGGTTTTGAACTTTTGTCCTTTCATTCAGACATAATGTAACACATTTCTCTGACTGTTCTCTGGATGTGCTAAGAGCCTCAGAGAAGACTGTGCTTGAAAATTTCTATCTGAATCCAAGTCTTTGACCATTTCTCTCCCCATAATATTGAGGTACTGAAACCAGTAAGTGCACGGAAAAAAAATTGCCCTCACAGTATTTCAGGGTGCTGTTTTTGGTGTCAGCTGAGAGAGAGCAAGATACAATTGTGTTGTGCAGTGCATGTTGTGCTATATGTTTGCATAAGGAGGCTGATTTTCTTAATACAAACAAAAAGTTTGAGGTTACACTCAAGGTGTTTCTGTTCCCAGTGTACCAATCTTCCTGACAACTTCTATTAGTTCCTCAAGTTGCAGGAGCTCAGACTAGCAGGGAAATCACCCTTATTCAGAAGTACACATCCTGGTGTATTCTTTAAAACCAGGGATGGACAAAGACAAGAAACAGGGACTCCTAACTCCATATGCTGAATTGGGCTGAGCCCAATGGGCCCGTGTAGAAGGTAGATTCTCAAATATTTGGGGGTTCAGGAACACAGTCAGTGCTGGGCCTGGGGACTGAGAAGCAGCAGAGCAGAGCAGCTACAGAAATCAGAGCTCTGGATTCAGGCTTGAATATTTATAGGAGCCTGTGTAAGTAAGGGCATCTCTCTTCTAGTCCATCATGGATACCTACTATAAGTTTTATTTCTTGCTATTGATCTCTCTCCATTCGCTGCCGTAAACTGGACCTGATTTCTTGATCTATCTCTCTGTAACCATCTACCTTGACCCCCGAAAGCTGTTTACAACAAGTAAATTAAACTGTGTGCAGTGGTGTATTGTCCCATCAGATGGCACAGATGAGTTCTACAGCCTCCTTGGAGTCACCCAAATCAACTATTAATAGCTGCTTTTCATGTAAGAATTCCAAGGCCGTTCAGTTTTCCTTTGGTCGTCAGATATTCTGGAGGGTTTTTTTTTTCTTTCTTTCTGAAATTGTTGTGCTGTTTTCGGTACTTAAGAGACAGACTCCAAACGAAGCAGCCATTCCTAACCTATGCAGACAAAGGGAGTGGTTCCCTTAGCAACAGGAACCATGTGGAGGTTCTCAGAGAGCTCTCTTTTCCCCCTACTCGTGTTTTCTTTTAACTCAACATTTTGCACAGCATCTTGCATGGAGACTCCGACAGCTGGGCTGGAGGCAAACAGTTCTTCCGGCTCTGGCTAAGCAGTGCTCGGAGGGCAATTGTTCCACGCTCATCAGACAGAAAAAATGATAACCATGGGTAAGTGAACTGGCACACAGTCAGAGTTCATGCTGAGGAGGGGGAAAGTTTACTGGCTGGCAACCAGAAGTGGCCAGCACTTCCCAGTAGGGCATGTACGTTTGAAACAGGGGTGCTGATGTGATGCTTGCCTTGTTTACTGGGAGGGTTGCATGTCTGCGTTTGGCATTTCAGGGGTTTGGAAACATTAGCACAACTGGGTTCTGGTCCTTAGCCTGCTGCTGACTTCTTTTCTAGCCCTGAACATCTCACCTCTCTGTTTTCCTTCCTCATCCACCAAAAGGATATGATATGCCAGGAGGACCTGGAAAGGGCTGTAAAGTACTGTAGGAATAGACCAGATTGCTTGTGAAAATCATGTTTGCTTTTGAAGTTGATGGCAAGGTGTGCAGAACCTGAGATAAAGTATTGATCTTCTATTGCAGATTTAACTGAATTAACTTTTCTGTAGATAGATCTCCTTGCTTTTCTTCATAGTACACAAGAGGTGTGTGCATGTAGTGTTTGTACATGTATGTCTATATGTAGAAAAATTTGTCTGTGCTGATGTATAAATAACAGAAATAGAGCAGTTTATTTCCCTCAAAACAGCTACAGCATTGATAAAGTAGTAGCTGTGATTCAGTGAAATCCAGCATACTATAAAATAATAAAATTTAATTTTTGTGTGTATTGAAATAAACACTTCATCTGCTGAACCTAGAGTGCTACGTATTACCAGAGCTCTTGCCAGTCTCAGTTAGAAAAGCCTAATACATAAACTCCCTAAGTTTGTAGTCATTTAATCTAAAAAGAGACATCTGAATTATTCCAATTTTAAGTCAGTTTATTTTGTGGGGGATGAATTAGTCTCTCAGTTCTTCCTACTTTAATGTACAAAGTTCCTCCAGTCACAATTTTTCATCATATTTTAATTAAAATTCGGGCACCCAAGTCCATATTTTGCCAGATGATGCAGCACACTGACCATTTGGGTGCAGGCTCCCTCTGACTGCACACTCACAGACGAGTCTCTCAGTGTCGCAGTGGGTGCATTTACCACCACAGGCAACTTAGTTGTTCGTCTTTCAGCTGTGATACTGCAGGAAAAAGGAGCTGTTGGTGCCTGCACGCACAGAGCAGCTGCACAAGTGTCACACACCACCTCTCCTGGTGTGTGCTGTCAATAATAATGTACTGTCCTTACTTTTCCTATTCCTCACACAACACTAACCTACAGATCACTTGCTATGTGCTTGTACTGCTGAGCTTTTCCTGGGTGATCACAGGTTCCAACAGTCACAACACCCCCTTTTGCGTGGGGATTGACAATTTGTCTCTGAGCTCCAATTTAAATTAAGAACAATTGCCACGTTTGCACCTTTATGAATAATATTAGCTTTTGTGCTCGAATAAAGATGAAGGCAATAATGAGTCACTCAAATTGTTTCCCTTTTCTGTCTGTGCTTATATTTCCATCTTTTTATGCCCTGCTTCAAACAATATTACTGCTTGAATCAGTGACACCAGCTAAGGTACAGGATTAAAATATTGTACATTTAGTAAACAGTGTTTGAGTTCCTAATTACAATTTGGCATGTACATTTTGCAATATGTGAAGAAAATCCTGGATTTATGGTGTGTGGGGGGTTTAACCAAGGATTTTAAGTCATTGCAGATTGATCTTCTTAATTTCTTCCCCCGTCCCCATTTGGTGTCTAGTTCTGCAGTTTTTCCTTGTTTGACATTTACATTTTTGGGTAGAGTTTATTTTCAATTTTCATTCAGATGAACAAAAATGTCAGTACTTTTGCCAGGCCTGCTGTTAGAGATTTTGTATGAATAAACCGCTGAGAGCACTTTTAGTTACTTCACATTTACTGAGTCTGTCCTGTTATCAGCATTAGTTATAGTCTGCCTTTCATCCAAGCATTTGAAGTGCTCTGCACACGTAAATGAAGCCTTCCCAGAAATCTGGAGACAAGGAAGTAACACCAAGGGATCACTTCATCCAGAAACTAAGTAAATAACAAGAATTCTAATAATATAAAGTGCTGCATATCTTAGAAAAGGCAGCAAAGATCTAATGTAGAATAAGCAGATCAGATTGATGGCAACAGCTATTTCAATTTCTTAATGCTTTACACATAGGACACATACATATACACTAAGCTGAAACAGGAGAAAAAGTGGAAGTTAGTCTTAAAGATTAAAGAAATGAATGATGATTGACCTATAGGAAGAGTTATGAGAAGCTGATTTATGTGGCTGGCAGCCAAGGAGTTGGCAAAGTTTCATGCTTTTAGCAAGAGGGATAATCTCATACAGATCAAATATCAGGATCTTACCATTTTTATATAGTATATGGTTTTTCAACACCAAGTAAAAGACAAGGCTTATAATGTGAGTAATTCTTTGATCAATCTGATTTACTCATTAAAAGATCAGCAGGTATAAGTCCTCCAAGACACCTCTAGATAAAAGACAGATCATATATCAGCTTGTGCATGGCTCATGGCTTTTTATATTGTAGCCCTGAAAAGAGGACTCGTGTGATGGTCTGGTGTGCTGCTTTCACTTGTCTGATTCCTCCCTAAAATCCGTCATTATTCCATGAAGGTAGGCAGTGGGCATCCTCTTCTGTGAAAGCTTTTCAGCATCTTTTGTTGGAAGAGCCAGAAAACCCAGGAATTGTGAATGGTCCTTACACAGGTGTTTCCAGTCCTAGAACGGGTCTGGCTTTTTCAGAGAGCCTTAAAGGATTTGAGAAGCCAGGACTAGTCACCACCAACAGTGTGTGGCTGGAGCTGCAGGCTTTATGCTCGTGTCAGGTGGGTCCTGACTGGGGACTGTCTACTTTGCAGACTTTGTGTTGTGGCCAGAGAGATGTGTGTGGATCAAATACTGATTAGTCTGTGGGACTAATGGCCCAGCTACTTGCTTGTATAGATGGAGGCTCTGAAAGCAGACAAATCACCCCAAATCGTTCATTGCCCCAACATCCCACTCAGTTATGTTGTGTCACTGAGCCAGCTACAATTCCTGCTGCAGCACATGTAAGAGCAGTGTGCTCTGACTGACAGAGGGAACAGCAGCTGTGAAAACACTGCAGCAGTGGGCTTAGCTTGTTCCAGGTTGATGAGAAGGCAAACTCTCCAAAGACCCCCGAGAGCACTCTGGTTTCTAAGGTGTACTAAATCCAGGGCTTTCACATCTTCATTGCTGGTGTCGCCCTTGCTATGTCATTTATGACAAAATTTGCTATAATCACATTATGTTGGCTTGATGTGTAGGCACTCAGGCACACTGAAAAAACAACTGGAAAGTGTTGGAGCCCAAAGATTTATTTTACTGAAAAAAGCATATTCCCCAGCAATTAAGATGTAAAACTAACAATGTGATGTGCTGAAAAACGTAAAGGCAATGAGCAGCACAATTCTGAAGTGCAAGAGTAGGTGGGACATCTGAAAGTGTTCAGCAAGCAGTTTGGATAAACAAATCTCACCTCAGAGCCTTTTCAAATTCACAAACATCACACATACAAGAAGTCTTGGATTAATGTTTCTTCTCTCCTCCTGAATGTTTTCAATACAGTTTTAATGGATCACCCTATGGAGAATCAGTATTACTTCCTTATGCCCTGCTTTTATTAATTCTCTAGCCATGAGATTTGTGGAGCTGTTCTCTCTTCTTCCTATGACAAGCTGGTTTTACTTTTTCTTTTACCTGAAACAAGTCCATCATTGATTTTGTAGCCTGCTTCTGTGTCATCTTGGAGCCTGTGCAAAGGATCATCTCATAGATTATTTGGATTGGGATTTTTCTGTACTAGTAAACCTTGAGAGTTTGGAGTGCATTTTGGAGGAAGGTCCTGGAAATTCAGTATGAGCTTGAAGTTGATGTCTAAACTTGCCTTCCCCAGAGACATGTCAGAAATGCATCTAGAGCAGCTCTGAGGTCGGGGTTAGTGTCCTGCCTTAAGGCAGAGGGTGCGCTGGGAAAGATGGAAATCTGCAGAGGGATCCTAAAACACTCTTTGCTAAATATTTTAAGGCTAATGTCTCCTTTGCCTTTTGCCTCCTGACAATGTTGAAATTAATGATCTTTGGATTTAAATTTCACATGGAGTCAAGCTGAGATGATGTACCTGAATCCAAGTTCCTTCTAAACTCAGAGCTGCTGCAGCTTTTGTTCCGAGCTAATCCTTGTGTGAATCATATGGCAACGCTCAGCAGGCCTGGGCTCCTGAAGATGTTCCTTTGAGGTCAGCAATTGTCTCAAGCAAATATTTGCCACTTCATAAATCTCTGCTTGTATAGGCTGGATTCTATAGCCTCTCTTTTTGGGCAGTGCAAGATTGCACAATAGCCATCATGCATCACCGGGGGAGTAACAAATTCTTTTGGAAAGGGAGAGTGGATACTCAGACTGAAACACAATGTTTTTCGTAGCCAAACTAAGTTTTAGATCAGTCAAACTGTCACTTGAAACAGAAATTTCGGGTCCAACATTTTAATGACCGAAGTTATATGTTGTAGCAGTTGACATGTGCAGCCAGTGCACTTTTGAAAAGCAAAGGGAAAGTTTGAAATATTTCGCTGAATGCATGATTATAGTGCTTGGGGAAGTTTATGTAAGACTATTTAAAATGATGACTATATTTCAAAAATTGTTATAATGAAGTGTATCAAATTTGTTCAGAAGTTAATGTTGAGCTAGAATTCCCATTTAGCCATTTGTTCCTCTTAAATATATATATATCACTAGGCATTTTATATATGGAAAATTTGATCTATGGTCATTGCAAAAGGATATGGAAAAGCACTGGCCAGTTTTATTGGATTCTATCTGGTGTGACAATACTTTTTGGCTCACAAGTGAAAGTAATCATTCAATTTTTATTTAATATATAGCCAGAAAGTTATTCTTTAAAATAATCAGCATAGCATTTTACTTTGTTTGAGTTGGAATTTCAACCAGATGATGGTTGTTAGGGGCTTTTGGGAACTAAATGGGTTAATACAGTATAAAATTCCCTCCATCTAATTAGTTAATGTTGATTATTTTAGAAATTACCTCTATTGTGTAATTCCTTCTGTATAACCTGATTGCTTTCCACTGCTGGAACTGTGTACAAAGAAACCCTAAGACATCACTGGGCACCTGAATGTCTCTATGTTGTTTATTTACAGTGTTCTTCAGGTTTCTGACACAATGTTACATGACTTGGACTGATGCTACCTGAACTTGACCATTGTGTTCAGTTTGGGATTAAAAACAAATGTCATAACAGCCATATCTTCTTATATAAAGTATTTTTTTATCATTATCTGCATCTCTTTCGAGCATTTGGGACAGCAAGTGGCTGCCTGAGTGTTTAGAGGGGCAAGGAATGAGCCTCAGCTGTGACATGTTTCAGCACTACCAAATCCAGTTGAACTCCTGCAGTTTATATCAGCTAAGGAATGGTTCCTTGCAGCAGTACTTTATAAAATAACTTGATTTCATTTTGATAACAATAAGAAGCTGAAAATTGCAACACTTGATGTCTTACAGCTAAGCCTGTATTTTTACTTCACGACTCGCCACGGACACGGTGTTTTAAGGCATTTTTAAATTCTGTAGGATGATGGGATGATGAAGCTTTGGAGAGCACACCAGATTCTGAGAAATGTAAGAGAAAAACAGGATGGAGGGAAAGATTGGTGTGTGAGGAGTTGAAATTTCTTTCATTTTGTCAGTGCTTATCTGCAGTTTGGGGACAGCCATTGCTCCAGACAGCTCCCATCCCATCTTGTTATTGTCCCTATCGACCAACAGTAGCTCCTTGCTATTTTCTATTTAAGGGAATGAAACAGGATGGCAAAAGCATTTCTCTAGTTAATATCTGCTGTCGTGTTCATAGGGCTCTTTATTCAACCCCACAGTATGCCTTAGTTAAGCTGTGAAAGGGCTGTTATTTCCACTGAGCACTGTCAGCCCTCACAGCCTGATTATAGTGCCAGTTAGGATTAGATTCAGATTCATCATTCAAGAGGCAAAGAACTGGGATAGAGAGAGGAGAGATGCTATGGGAGGATGGTAATGGGAAAAGTGAAATATTTTAGCCTGTTACCCTCTAGTCTGTCTGGCTCTTGCAGGCAGAGGGGGCCAAGTGAGAGATAAATGTATGTGGTTTTAAACAAACTTCATAACTTGTAGCTAAACATTAGTTATAGATATTAATTAGCTCCCTGTCTCTGCTATTTTGTTATGAACCTCTGTCCACTTTCTGGCCCACTTTTCATTAGGTTGACTAATAGTGGATTTTTAAATGAATTAAAAACTAAGTGCCCTGCAGGAATGTGTGGAGAGCAGAGAGGTGACAGCAGTGCACTGCTTTAGTGGGAGCCAGAAGCTGCATGTTGAGAGTAACTGTGGTCATTGTTGCAGGGGATTTTATTCCCTTTGAAAAGTTTTACTGAGCTTAATATTGCTGCTGAGAAAGGTGATGTTTTAGACTTCGTATTTCAGTTGTTGACTGAAATATGTTGACTAAATACACACTAAAGTGTGTTTAGTTGTAAACTGAGCAAACTCTCTGTAAACCATGTCTCAGTCCTTACTTTTTCAAACACCTACTCACGGGTCTTACCTCATCAAAACCAGCTATTTATGCAAACAAATGTGTTGATTGGCTTTCCTTGCTTTCTACCAATGAGGTAGAAAGACTCCTGCTTTCAGGACACTGATGGATTTATTCATGTTACCAATAAAATACGTAAGGTACCACAGTCCTTTCAAAGTGCCCAGCCAACTTTATTGGGGCTTTTATCCTGCTCACAAACTTTGCCTTACAGGACCAGGTTTCAACACTGATAGACTTCTCAACAAGTGGCTGGATTGTTTAATTCATGTTAGTTAGGCCCTTACATTTCTTAAAGAGGGTACTTAGATTTATCTTAGAATTTCAAATTAATATTATAAAAGGGTTTTGTTGGGACAGAAAGGGAACATAATCCAAAAGCCTCTAAAATTAATGGAAGTATTTAGCTGATTTCAATGAGCTTTGAATTTAACTGTCAAAGGATGGTTCAGAGAATTAATTAGCTTATTTAAATAGAAACCACATTTATGAAACTGATAATAAGTTTTTCTGTCTTGCTAAAAAGCACATGGTCTCTAGGATCAGAATCCTGAAATATTCAGTACTCAGTAATGCAGCTGAAATAGTAGCTCCTACTGCATTTTACTCTTTTATTTTTTTTGTTCTTAGAGATTGAAATTACATATAAAACCCAAGACACCCAACTGGTCAAACATGGGAATGGGACTAAGCAGGGTCAGCTGCTAATCATGCCTCTAACACTTTGTAACTAAACCCAGAGATAACTATCATCTCTTCATCCCTTCTGTTTCCTCTGTGTCTTATTTATTTATAGTGAAAGCTTGAAAGGGAAAGTATTCTCTCTTGCTAAGTGTTTGTAGAGCACGTAGCCCCACTTTCAGCAGGGGCCTCTTGATACTGTAGTAATAAAAACAAACAATTAACACCCAGAATAATTGCTTTAATTAGATGGTTTAGAGCTGACCAACTTCTGATTATGGTAGAAATGTGCCATGCTGGCTGCTGTACAGGGGACAGAATAACTGGTTTGTGTCCTTAGCTTGCCAACAATAGTCTTTTGAACTGGAGTTATTAACCTTTATTCCCCCTGAACTGAAATGCAATACCAGTGTGGTAACAAACAGAACAAAAATGCAAGCCATGTGTCCATGCATCACTAAATGGTTTTATTCTGAAAAAAACCCAACCAAATCTATTACATTAGGGATCTCCACAGATCATAATTCAGTCCTGGTTCTCAACACATTCTCTATCATTTTCTTCATGCTTCCGTATCACAAGATTAAAGAGTAATTTCCTTAAGATCCAGAATTTTTCTTGTTTCTGGAAGTTCTGATTTATGTTCGTAGTTCTCCGCTTTGTAGAGTTGAGAAAAAAAAATTGTTCACAGCTGGTCATTTGTAAAGTTCTAATTTGCAATGGGTGAAAGTTTTTAGGGTCAGGCTCCATGGAGCTCTGAGCAACCTGGTCTAGTGGAAGGTGTCCCTGCACATGGCAGGGGGTTGGAACAAGAGGAGCTTTAAGGTGCCTTCCAACCCAAACCATGCTAAGGTTCCATGATTTTTACTAAATTTGTGTTGTTAGTTTTCAGTTCAGCGCTACAACACAAAATGTGCCCCATGTTTGGTAAGGGTGGAAGGCTGGAGAGAAACACCTTGGTTTTGTCCAAAGATTTACTGGAATCCTCTGCTGTGCCTTTCTTTCTGCTGAGACCAAGGAAATTCTTGCAGACAATAAAAAAACAGACTCAGGGTTAGAAGTGTAGAGTAAATCAGATAAATTATTTCCTTCCCCTAATGAAACATGAATAGTTTGTACAAGATTCTACAGGTGAAATTCATCATTAATGGTTTCCTGTTCTTTGGTTAAATCTGAAACAGGAATGCAGAGCTTCCGAAAGTTCTCACTCATAGTGTCTTACTGTGACCACTGAGAAGGGCTTCCACCATCCCTGGGACAACCTTCCTTGTGTGTGAGGCAGCTCAGAAGACATTTCATAAAATAAGACCCTGTTCTTCTGAACAAAGAGTATTTTAAAACACTGGCTTTCAGAAATCTGTCTTTCTTGGGAGTCACTTCATTTTTTGATTTAAAGGTTGGACTCAGAGATTTGTACAGGAAGAACTGGATTATTAACATGCAAAACTAGGCACCAGCAGACACATAATATACCTGTCTCGAGGTATTTTTGAAATGTCACCTAAAGTAGTTAATAGCTAATAGAAAAACTCTGCAGAGGAAGCTGGGGTGTCAGATTCTGTGTGCTAGCACATGCAGCAACTCTGTGTGGTCACTTTGAACACTCAGAACCAGACAATTTATTCCACTTTCTAAAGATTTGGGGTATAGTGAGCAGATTAACACAGGGAATTACTTCTGTAACTTTATATCCCAGTGTAATTTGAAGTCACTTCCGGGATAGACAAATGCAACAGAAAATGAAACAGAAGTAAAGGAACAGGCAGAAGCCAAGCAAGCCCCAGTTTGCAACCCAGACTGCAAAGCTGGAAGAAAAAAAAACCAGTTTCCATCTGGCTGAACATAAAGGAAACACGACCCATAAAAGGGGATATTGAGATCTCCTACAGGTTCAAACGAGGACAGCTCTGCATCCTTAGAGAAGCCAGGACCAAACTTGTATGGGAAGAAATATAAAAATAGCCTGTCAGCAACTTTGTGGTTTTGTTTTCATGTTCTGCAAGACAATCACTGGTGGCAGACAGACCACCCCAGTTTGCATCTGACTAATCTGCATTGGAGGCTTAAAAATGAAATACGGTTTTCCCCTAGTTTCTCGTAGATCTCCCAGCTGATAGTTTGTGGGGAGGGCTTTTATTTGGCATATTTGGTCAGATGTTAGGTTGGTTAGGAAGAAGCGGTAAAAATAAATTATTTGCTAACCACTATGCAAATTAAATGCATCCCCATCTATGAGAAAGGATCTCCTTATGTAATTCTGTCTTAGTGTGCTCAACCATTTGTCCCTCACAAAGTGCTGTGGATGTAGGAGTGGGACCTAAAGGTTCCACAGCCACTTTTTCTCCCTTGGTTAAATGCCCCATTGTAGCTAGAAATAAAAACATTAGAAATGGCTCACATAGGCCAGGCACCTGAGCACATCTTTAACTGTTATAATCTGATTTTTTCAGAGATTGTTATCTAAAAGAATTCCAAAGGGACATGGAAGGGAAAAACAGTTCATAGGTGGGTCCAGTATCACCAGGGGACACCAGTCCATGGCTCTGCTGCCACATTTACTACTAATAGTAGCTACATAATGTGCCAGCCTGAGCCTTCCTGTACCATCCCCTGCTCCATCTCCTTGGAAATCTCTTTGCAGCACTTCTTGTGGAAGAGGGGAAGCCAACTTGGAGTTAATTCTGTTTGCCATGAATGGAGTAGTGCCCCTTCATTAGGTCACACAACAAACTCATAAAACAATAAAAATAAATCTGATTTTCATTCCTATTTTGTTCCAGAAAAGTTCTTTTGTGTAAATGAATGTTGTGGTTCTTTTTCCAAGAATGATGTGGCTTCATGGGACAGGGAATGGTGTCTTCTGAGTTTACATGGAAATTGCCAAGAAAAAGACAAAAGAAAAATTGTATTTTCCTCATTTAGAAGTCACTCCAGGAGGCTGATTTCTCAAGAGCATAAACCTCTGCCACATGATTTTATTTTGTGCTTTTCACAACTGATTAGGGAAGATAATTCTGGAGACTTTTAAAGAAGAAAATGAGAAAAATACAAAGTCATAAACAGGAATAAGAATGGCATCTTAACTATCATCTGTAAATACACTGCCTTGATAAAGGAGCGTGCCTACTGGCATTTTCTCTTTCAGACTGAAAACTAACTCAATATAGATAATTTGCTAGATTTTTCCCTTGAAAAGTTGAGCTCTGACCCTGGCTATTACCACAAAAAACATTTAAAAATCACATCCCTGATGTTGTGTTTAAACCCCTTCCCTTTCCAAGTATCAGCTGACCAAGGTATTTCAGCTTATTCCTAAATATAAGCAGATTATTGAATTGTGCTGAAGTGGCTGTGTGAATTTCTACTCCAAAAAGAAGGGCTCATGTTTTCAAGTATCTTTTTTAAATGCTTCTAAAATCTTCAACCATATTGACTGAGAAGAATTTTAGAAAAGAGACTCGTGCAGTAGGAGATTCCAGTGTTGTGTTACTCACTGCTAGTAGTGATGCTCACCTACTTGATCTAAGAAATCAGGATCTGGGCCAAATCTTGTGAGTGTTTTATGGCCTAGAATTTCACAGTTTGCAAATGGAAATCTGTTGCTCTGAAAATTTTACTTGTCTTCAGGCTGTCAAAGCTCAGAGAGAACCCAAAAACTGGCTGAGAACCCAAAAACTGGCTGAGAACCCAAACCCCAAAATTTTCACCAAACTGCAAAATGAGTTGAGGTTTTCTTGTCATGATGTATAATGATGCTGATATTTACAGCAGAAAATACTCCTTTCCTAGCTAGAACTGTAAAGCTTTTAAAATAAGCTTCTTCAACTTAAATATGGTGACATCTATGAACTTCTGCCAATTTTTATCAGCAGAATCATTGGTTCCCTGGAAATAAATCCTACAAGCCTCTTGAGAAAGCGCTTTAGAATTCAGAAATGTCAAAATTCCTAGTTGTGATCAATAAAGGATTCTTCAGCTGGCAGAATAACTTTATATGTGCTTTCTCTACACACCAGTTTTGTTGACATCAGTGGATTCTGTACGTGAACCAGGACTAGCAGACAGTGGAGTAATGGCTTGAGCAGCAAGAACAATTTTTCAGTAATTGAGCTTGCACATGGAGTAGTGAAGAATTTGCATGGTTACAGATGTTGTAGCAGATTAAATATAAAGGCACTGTTACCTGCAGGGATGAAATCCATCTTGCCAGCCCGTTGGAAGACTCGTGAGAAGGAATTTCCTGTTGTGGCCAATTCCACCTCTCCTCCCTCCGCCCCCATTACGTCTTTGCCGCTCCTGCTCCTCCAGCTCCATCTGAATATATTTTCTCTACGGCACATTTAGTTATCAATCAACAGGAATCTCAGCTGCTGTTGTGCTTGGTGGACAAACTGTTCTTTCTTTACACTAACAAGGAATGCCTGAAATAGTCAGACACACAGCACTGATTGATGCAGCTACGGTTTATACACCTAGATTCAGACAGTCTGCAACTGCCAGAATTAATGGCTTATTATTAGAAAAATACTTCTACTAGACTTATAATTTAAAGCCATTTAAATGTCTCAGGCATAATCACTGAAGTTCAAGTTTTAGCTCGTAAAGTGCTTGATGGTGTGAATTAGACACGTCTGCCTGTCTCAGGTGCATTTGCTCTTAATGTTTTTGCTTTTTAAATGGGGTTTTTGTATTTGTAGAATGTGATATCTGGGGTAATCAAGATTGATGCACAGCTTTCTATAGATTACAGAATGTCCCCACCTTATATCACTGAGCAGAAGAGAAAACTGTTACTCTTTCACTGAGTCACACCCAGTCCAAGCAGGGTCTGCATCTCCTGGGAATGCGGCTCCCACTTTTCAGTCCTCAAAGGATAGCAGTGTTCTGGTATTAACTTCAGAGAGGGAGGAGTAATTAAAAAGTGAAATGCAGACTTTCTCACTCCATAAGCTACAAAGGAAGGGCAGGGAAGGACACAGCAGGCAGCGGTGGGAGCTGTGTCTCACTTATCGTGCCAGGGAAAAGCATCTTGAGGGGCTCTTGCAATGAGCACAGTTCTATAGGGCTGAGTACAAAACACCCAAGCTTCAAACCAGCATATTAACAGTCTGATTTAGGGGAAACTGGAAGAAAGATGAGGGGACCTAAAAAGTTTAGGATAGTTTAAGTTGTTGCAGGAACAGAGAATGACCAGATGCTTACAGCCTTGACCCGTCTGGTTATCTCAGCTCGGTGAGTGCCCACTGCTCAGGGAGAGCACCGAGAGCCCATCCCTGAAGGGATCCTACATTTGCTGTGGTCTTGGCAAAAGCAGCAACTGCTGCTTCTCCTGGATTTATTCTCTGACATAATCCAGAATTAAGGGCCCCAAAGAGAACACGTTGGCAGTGAACGGTACCAAGTGAAGTGTGACAGGAATAAGATGCTGCACAAACAGGGGCTATGGGACAAGTAGCTCAGTTTTGCCACACACGTGCTTGTTGCCTTTGCCTGGGTCTCTTAACCTAATGGTTGGCCTTTCTGGTTTATATAGGAGAGTTTAAGTTTGTGACTGGCTTTCATCATGAAAATGAAGCATGATTTAAAAGCTCCAGCAGCACAAAACGCAGAATATTGAGCTGTGGAAAGCCTGCCCAAAGGCTGCATTAGCCTGAGTGCTCAGAAACAGTGCACGGGCTGCCCAGTTGGGTGAAAACAGAAAAACATGAGGGACTAAAAAGGGATTGTGGCTCTAACTGAGATTCAAAGCACAAGGCTGTGTGTTGTCTAAGCAACAGTCTGCACCCAGAAAAAGCTGTCAAACAGAGCTGGGTTTGCTCAACTCACCGTGTGTGGTTTGTAATGTTCAGCACAGAGCACCAGGGTGCCCACGCAGGGACAGTCTCTTACATGGTGTTGAACTGTAAATGGCTGTAGCTTTGACACCTGTGTTAATGCAGCACTTGGAGGTGTTGTTGCTGGGCAAAATTGTAAGAGAAAATTACCAGTGCACTCAAGGAAGCTTTTTAACTGATGGGGTTCTGCTAGCTAACTAAAAGAACTTGTCTGGGAATATCTAACATTTCAAAATATTTATGAAGGCTGATAGAAATATTTATTTATTTATAAATATCTTTTTATCTCTATTCTGTTGTAGCCTGGTCGATCAGCACATCTGCTTGAATCATGTAAAGGCTTTTGTGAATTGATAAGCTGAAAAAAGTGCTGTATGCTGAGAAGCAGATTTTTTTTCTTACAAATTTTATGCTTTAAAACCACAAGTTCTGTTATTTTAGCAGTCCTCTTTTGAAAGAGAATGTTTTTCATGGTCCACTATTCCGCTCTCTCTGTCATCAGTAATGAGAATTAAAAGGTCTCAACACTAAGGCATTTTCCTCTCGAGCTAAACCTGTGCTATTCATCAGCTTTCAAAGAGAGAGAAAGGACTTAGGGTTGATCTGGGAGGGAATCAGAGGCATCTGGTAACTTTGAGAACATGTGGGGCTCCATCCAGGGCTATCTGTGTACCAGGATGCACAGTGACACTCCTCCAGCTTGGTTGGAAAAACAGATTATTTGGAAAAACAGCTTATTCTGCTGCTCTTGCAGAGAACATCTTTTTCTTCTTTTCTCCATTGGACTCCTGGTAGCTGAGCTTAAAGTGCTGCTGTGTAGGGCACAGCACTCGTGGCTGTGGCAGAGCATTGTCCCCTGGTTTGTCAGAGCACTCAGTCACTCTGTGAGTGAGCGGGGGGTGTTCAGTTCATCCCTGTTCTCTTCCCACAGGAGCTGCTTCTGAAAAGGTTCTTTTAACTCCAGCAGTGGCAGGGAAAGCACAGTTAGTATTGATTCCTCAGCTCATCCAAGGCAAAATCTTGTTTCGTGTTTTCTAGGTAATTCGAGGCATCCTTTATAACCACGACTTTCAGACACCCCTCAGACAGGAAAGAGTTCTGGAGCCTTTTTTTTAAAGTGAATTCAGATATAAGTCCTTTCCATTTAGCCAGTCTTGCTGAATCTCAGTGCATGTGCTGTATTTAAATGAAGCATAACTTTCTTCTCTATTTATTTACATTTCATTTATTTCAGAAATAAATTCCTACTATAGTCAGTGACAATATGCAAGTGTATTTTTTTAAAAATCTGGCTCTGAGTAGTTAATATACTTTTATACAAATTAGGGCTAAATTAATGATATGTTTGCACAAGGAACACTAGGACTGTTTGCACTCTCACAGCACTAGGAAGTTCATGCAAGGACATATTTCTTATTTTTATTTAACATCCCAAATTTTGTTGACTCAGAGTCTTAAGGTTAATAGGCATATTTATAAATATAACCACATCAATCTATATTGTGGCTCTCAGTAAGTGCTAGAGAGGAGTTATTTGCACAGGAAGTTAAGACAAATTAACTAAAGATATGATTTGAAAGTATATTAGTTAAAGTGCATTAAAGCTTGGTGTGAATGTTCTCATTCAGAAATAAAGTGACTGTAGTTCACTTTACCTTAATGCACTTTAAATTCACACCTTTCAGCTAATTTAGCTTAACTTCCTGTGTGGACAAGCCTTAAGATTGTTCCCATTAAATGGCTGTGCTGAGCTTTATTTTCTACTTCTTAAATCCAAACACGTAAAATAGTCTTATGTTCTAAAGAGACTGTTTTAAAAAGAGAATTTGTTACGAGTTTTCCAGGCATGGCATTTGCTCGAGTGGGGTATTAGCTGGTAAATTTTAGGTTATAGTATCTTTTTTAACTTTTATTTTCAATTTCAGGGATGAGATTAGTGAGAGATAGAATGTATTTATCAAACAAAAATCATAAGGCACTATAGAAAGCACATAAAACTATGACAAATCATACCCCGTGAGTCTATTTTCACTTGGGAGTCTACTGGAGCAGAGCTTGAACAATTGTTTGAAGGATTTCTGAACTTCAATGCTCTGCAGAGAAGGTGCTGCACATACCCAGATCAATGCACCAGCACAGCCACAGTGATTGATGCTCCGAGGATGTGAGACTTGGAGTGGGGACACCCACACACAGAGCTCTGCCCAGGAAGCCTTGGCACTAACGTGGCAAAGCACAGACATTTTCTGCTTAAAACAACCCATTTCCTCTCAGTGTTCAGCAGTAATTTTGGTGTAGGTATTCCATCTTCAAGATGGATGTTTCATCATTATTTATTACACTGTAACCCTTTGTGTATTTTGGGGTACTTAAAGTGTATGAACTACTCACTCTACTTCTCAGCATAGATTTTTCATGAGTTTAGGTTTAGGTTTATATCCTTTTATTCTCATGTCTGTTTTCAGATAATTGTTCTTCTCACTTCCATTAAAAGCAGTGTATTTCAAGCAACTGAGCTCTGCTCACAAAAACATTTGGTTTGCAAATTGTTTAACGTTATTTGACACGTCAGGCTCTTCTTAATGTTACATATCTATAGTATCAGGGATGTAGGCACGACTGACATAACTCTCACTAACTGAAGTTTAATCTCTGGGATGTGAATTTATCCAGTTTACTCACAGTGACATTATTTCCCCTTCCCAGCACCAGTGCTTCTGCATTCCCTGTAGGTTGCTGTCTCAGGAACAAGGATGTGAACCAGTGGTTGGATCTGCAGGGACTGTTGGTCCCCATCCAGGAGCCCACCTGAGCTTCCACTTAATATTTAAGTACTTAAGTGGTCTCCTTGTTTTCAGTGGAACTACTGAGACTTTTGAGGCGTTAAAGAAAATCATGTGCCTATAATGCTTTCCAGGGTTAGGAGCAGAATGCTGAACACATTTTAGGGTTTAGCACTATGCATTTTACTCTGCTGATGACATGAACTTTAACCAGGGAGTGTGTGTTACAGTTGCCAGCTGTTATCCACGGTGCTCCGAGGCTTGATCCGAGCTGGCAGGTGGCTCCAAGGAGACTGTGTGGCAGCTGATAGCTGAGTAGGTGTGTAATAAAAATTGTAATTCTGCTCTTCAGATAATGCTGAAAAGGCTCCAGTTTTCTTTATCATACTCTTTTCACCATTTGTCTCACTGTTCAGATTTTTAGGAAGTAGTAAAACAATCTTTAGAGCAATCTTTATTAACTTTTTCTCACTTCGAACATAACTTCTGTTCCCTCTTTGCATTTTTGATGGAAGTCACAAATCGTTTGAGAAAATGAAACTCCCAAGTAATTCCAGTAAAGCCAGTAATTCCTGATGGCCTTTTCCATAAAAATCAAACCCTAGTGAAATAGAAGAATAATATATTAAATTGTACATTTTAAAATGGGTAAACAATAAGCAATAGTAGATATGGGAGTGAGATACATTGCCAAAGACCAGCTTTTTCACACAGCTAATAAGTAAGATAAAATACATTAACTGGTGCCTGAAAATGTATTTGTATTTCATATGTACTAGAAGGTTTACAGTGTACAAAGGAAACTAAAAGCCTCTGGCATCATTAATGGTTCACATATTTGCAAGACTGTTTTGCCATTGGGAATTATGACAATAATAATGTTTTCTGTGAGTTTGACAGTAATATGGTGCCATCTCTTGAATCATAAACACAGAATATCATGGAGCTAATATGCCTTAATAAACAGAGGCAAGAAGCATTGTACAGATATTATTTGTGCTGCAGGATCACCCACAGACCCTATTTTATTAGGTTTTCCCCACAAGAAGGGGAGCTTGCTGTGCAGACAGATGATGGATGAGGGTGGAAGGGGTCAGAGAAACAGGAAGCGACTTGGTCACAGTCACATAACAAGAATAGAAACGAAGTCTCCTCGCTCCCAAGCCCAGTGTGGTATCCAGTGTGGTATCCAGCATTCCACACTGCTGCTCCCTCTGTGTGCTCACTTATTTCTTAAGTTCAACCACTGCTTGAAATCTGAGCCCACCTCCCCTGGATGTGACAATAAGCACCACCAAAGTTTTCAGTAGGTAAGTTGAATGGGCAGGTTTAGCATATTTTTTAGCAAGTGTAATATCAGGTTTCTAATTTAGTCTGCAGAGACCATCGTTCCTGTTGCATTTTAACACCAAAATAGCACATTGGGCAAAATGAATTTGGCAGAAATAGTGAGTTTATCATCTCTGTGTTTCCTCTGTACATGTGAGAGGTTCAAAGTTGCATTTCTAGTTTCTTCACAGACAAAAGTGTAGTGTGTGGGAAGGCCTGTAAACTAGTGGTGTCTGCAGCCAAATTTTTAGATTTAGGGATGGTTGTCAAAGGAAACCTTTTATTCAAACTGTTTCAGCTTCAAGAGAAATAATTAACTTGTACCAGCTTTTAAGCTAAAGTCATAAATGCTGCAGACTCTTTTCCATGGTACACCCTGTTCATCTTAAAATCAGTATTTTGTTAAAAAAAAAAAAAAGAAAAAAGAAAGAAAGTCAATCCTGTTTTTCTGAATCAAACACATAATTTTATGGCAAGCTTCTGTAGTGAGAGGTGGAGCAGTGAGATTACTTCCTTTATGATGCAGTGTGAGTGTAGCAAAGGATTCAGGGAGAGAGATGAAGTATCCCATAGCTACAAGAAACCTTCTCCATGTTCTATACATGTACATTATCTCACAATTCCAGCAGGGGAATGTTTAGCTGTTATACTTGAGTCATGTTTTAACATTATAATCATTACAGTGACTCGGGAATTTCTTGGGGAACAATTCTTCTCACTGGCATTTACTGCGAAGGAACACTGGATACCACACCTCCAGATCTTCCTTTCTGGATAAAAACTTTATCTGCCAAGATTTTGACCTATTCATTTATCCAGGCTCTCTGGTAGCACAGGAGGCCACCTGGAGCATCAGTGACTGTGTCCACACGCAGTTGTAGTGAGATGGTTCTTACAAGAAGCCCTTGAGTACATGCCCTGCTCAGTTGTTGTCTGCCCGAGGCTGAGTTGACACTTCCCAGAAGTTTTGGACACACCTGCCCTACCTCACACATGCTTTCAATTCTGGGTGCACCCCCTCAATAAGTCAAGTCTTTCAGGAAGCATCTGAGCTGCTCCACAAGCTCTGTATATTTTTTCCCTGTTTTGTTCCTTGTGTGCACAATGATCCCCCCTAGAGCGGGTCTGACGTGACGTTTCCAAGGCGCTGAGCTGGGACTGCGCAGGTGTTGCCCAGCATAGGTGTAAGTATTTCAGTCTGGATTTCCTACAGCAACCCCAAAAGCTGTGGCTTATGTTTGGCTGAAACAGTTGCAATCAGAAAAAGCACCGAGTTGTTACTGTACGGACCGACTGGAGATGAGGGAGAGAAGGAACACCTCAAGTCAAGGGGTTCAGATTTGCACGGGGCAGCCCTGAGGACACACTCAGGCTGCAGCAACACCAAACACAGCCCTGATCCACACACGGGGGATTTGAATGCTTAGGAGAGAGTTGCAACTTGTGCTTCACTTGCAGAGTTTTTCAGGAATTACTTTTCCTCTGAAATATGAAAGAAAATTCATTCCTGAATTCCCATAGAAGAAGAAAGACAACCTTTATTTTAATCGCTGATGGAAATAAATTTCATTGTGCAGCCACTCTTATTCACAGTTTATTTGGACCACGTGTCCTATCAACACACTAAATTCTCTGTTTACTAAAAGAATATGGCCAATATATTCAGATGTGGCTGGCTTTTACTTGTTTCAAACTTCATTGTCTGCTCTTCTGAAAATTTGTTTGCTTTAGAAATTACATTTGCATGCAAGTTGTTGTCAGATAATAATTACAGCCAAAATACACCAAAGCCATGGCTCTCATGTTTGCATTCTGTATTCCTTCACTATCCACTAGGGCAAATTAATTACACTGTGTTTCTTTTGCAAGTCAGCAGGAGGTAAATTGGTATGATAGAAATGAAAGGGAAGAGTTTAAAAGAAAATTGTCAATCAATTTGTTAAGTTTTAATTTCTCTTTGCTGCATCGTTTCGCAATATCAGAGCCTGAAAATTAAATGCCTGTCACTGCTCTGGGCATGGTCCTGGTGCTGCTGGCACAGGAACTGTTAGTGGCGAGAGAAAATGCCAGATGGCTTTTAGAATGGCAGCTAAAGGGCATCCTGAGGACTGAAAAATGTGTTTAATTTCTAATGGGCTTCATCATTCATTATACTTAAGAGATACTGAATAACATGGACTTGATTTACTTTTTTTTTTTTTTGAGGCTTCTGGTATCTTGGTCTTTGCACATGGAGGGGGTGGGGAATTCCATCTTAATTTTTTCATGAAAATGGTCTTTAGGCTTGAGTTTATATATATTAAAAAGTGCAATGTTGTAGAGTGTGTGTATTGCTCCTACTCTTTACACCTTGGTTTAGATTAAAGAACTGAAGGATGAGGCAGAAGCACAGTATGTACATACAAAGGGGAGAAACACCTGGGTTGAAAGGAGCAGCAAATATTAGAAAAGCTTTTTTTTTCACTTTATTTTCTTTATTTTGTTTTATATTTATATTTAGGGGCAAGTCTGGGAAGTTCACAAAACTCATATGTAATAATCCTGGTTCCTTCATTGAAGGGGTTAAAGATCTGACTCTGATCTGAACCTTCAATACAAGTGCAAACTGAAAGATGTAAATCTGATCTCACAAGTCTAGACATAACTGTCAACTGCTTTTAGCCATTGGTCTGTATTGATTTTTATGTTCTTAGTTTTATTTAATGAACAGGTTATTTTTCCCTTCCTCTGTAATTCTGACCTTATTCAGTAGAATCTCAATCTGCAACTCCCCTTTAACGTTCAAAAAAATCTCTTCCAAAACAGGTTCAGAAAGCAGTTTCCTGTGCGTTTTTATGAGGATGTTATGAAAATTAGGGTTGCATTTTTGACCCCATTTAATCTCCAAGCAT
>NW_016690214.1:4017046-4051910 GCF_001604755.1 Lepidothrix coronata | reverse complement strand
TTCTGTTTGGTGATGTTTCTTTCCCCCAATATGACTTTGATAAATACTTCTGGTAGGCTGCTTCCCCTCTGCAATTCAAAGCATTAGAGTTATTTACTACACTCCTGCAAACTTTCCTATTGTTTCCACTGTCCTTTGTATCAAATAAGTTGAAGAACTGCACCAGCTTTGCAGGAGATTGATTATGTGGCTGTTGATGGCTGCTTCTTTGGTAGTTTTGAATTTCAGTGCAGAGTAAGAAGAACTGTGCAAGTACTATAAAATTATATCTTTCTTGCTTTTATTTTCCCTTTGCACATGATGCTTTTATTAAGATGATATACTATTTTTATTTGCCATGAAATCTTAGTTCTACAAAACTAATTTAGTTCAGATGGAAATACTTGACATATGAATTTTTAAGAACTTTGATGTCCTACAGGACAAAATTCTTTTCATGCACTTTTAGTCGACGAGCTGTATTTTTACCATCAGTAATATTTACCTTTTTTTTTTTTGTGGCATAGTAATACCCCACTGTGAGCAGATAACCCATTGTAGTAGGCACTAAACCAGCACTGATTAAGAGAATTCTTGCCCTGAGGAATTTACTGTCTGAAAATGAACATATAGAGGAGAGGAAAGGAAGAGTATTTTATTCTCCTTTTACAGAGGAAAAACTTGAATGACTTAAAGACATTTCACTGCCATTGAAATCAATTAATTGATTTAAGGTCCACAGTTGCTCTCTGCATAATTAACAAGAGGGAAGACACCCAAGTTAGACACACATGTCCAAATAAAAATACTGGGAAAAATTAACATCATATAATCTACCCCCAAATACATAGTAAATCATATGGTAAATCAGGATGTTGGTGGAAAACACTCTTCCAGGATGAATCTTGACAGCAAGAAACCCAATTATATCCATGGAAATCTGTAGTTCAGTGCTCTGAGGATCAGAGACATTAAGAGGTGTCTCAGGTATCTGGTCAGAGAGACCTTGGAGTTCTGTGTTTGTGCTGGAAAGCTGATGGTAGAGACTTCAATATTCACTGACCCCCAGTCATCATGGCATGGTGGTTTTGGTTGTTCTGCAGCAGAGTTAGAAATACATAGTTTATAATGCTTTTATTTAACAGGGGAAATACCCTTTGGGAGCACAGAAGTTGTTTGACACGTGCAGTGTTTCCCTGCAACAGAACCTCTCTCTGACCTGTGGGAGATCTTGGGCTTTGGATCTCTACTCTGGATATCCCCAAAACCAGGAGACAACCTGATAAAACTAAAATTGTCATGTTTTTCTAGGGACTTGTATAAAAAGCCCTTTAGACTGAATAATTTTAGAGGAAGACTAAGAGAAGGCTCCCTTAAACTATGCACTCAAAATGAGAGGAATGTGCCTGGTTATGCCACCCAAAAAACCCAAATACAATGCTTGAAAACCAAAAATTATATATAAGCTTTGATGCCTGCTTTGCCACTTATTGGCAGCCAAACTGATGTAAACCATCTCATTCTGTGTAAAATACTAAATTTCAAATGGCATCATTTCACTGAGCAAATGTTCTATTTTTAAGGAAACTAAATGTTTCATAATTTGTGAGAAGCTTAACTTTTGTCCTTCTCTTGACACAGATTATGGCATAAAATAATCAGATAATTAGAAGATCTATGCAAAATCTCAGAAGTTCATTTTGCCTCAGATCAGTTCACTGGAGCCATATCTCCACAGTTAACTTACAGATTGCTCTGTTTCAAAGTTTGGGGAGGAACTGCTTTTCCATTATCTCACTGGATAACAGAAAATCCCCAATAATTAATGCCAGATCCTCAGCTCTGATAGTTTCATGGAAACCATTAGGTCGATGCCAGTTTACATCATTTGAAGATCTGACCCAGCAGGTATAAAAATGAAAATGGCAAGGCAAAAAAATATGAGCAATTTGATATCAATAAAAATGTGCACGAGGTCAGGGAGGACAGAGCCTTTTCAAGTTTTCCTTTGACTTTTTTATCCTAAAGATGATCTCTTTTTTTTTTTTTTCAGTCATTGAGCAAGGTAATGTACAGCAAATGATAAATTACAAAAGAAAATAATCTGTTGCAATAAAACCTGGGCAGAGGCCCAAGTATTTGTTCCTAAAATATTTATTTTTCCCCAGCTGTATTTATGCGTGAATACAGTGATGTTTGTAAAACAAGTATTGAAAAAATGTAACATTTTGAATTATGCACGTTCCCCTAAAAAAAAAGCTTTTCATTTTTGGAAATTCAAACTTTGACCTTTCTGAAATTTCCCTATCACAACTGACAAGTTCCAACTGGTTTTGCTGGAAAATGTCTGCAGAAAAAGAAATATCAATTCAGAAGTTTGAATCAAATTTCTGACATAAAAAGTTATTCAGTTGCCCAGAAAAGAAACTGTAATAGATCAGAGAACAAGTTGGTCTCTCACTTTGAGTAGCAAATACATTGATTAGTTTGTATTGGAATTATTGTCGCTATAACTTATGCCCAGAAAAGATATATTAATAATTATTTCCAAAAAAAAGTTGAATCAGAGACGATATAGAATTTGATGTTAACAAGGAGGTGTTTTCATTGCATTTCGCTGCAGCACCGGTATAAAACATCAATAAAATAAAAAATAAATTAAAAATATTTTTAAAGAAAAATTACAATTTAAGTAACGAGCTTAGTGGGAAAAAAGAAAGCTCAGGCTTGAGATATGAAGGTAGAAAATGAAAAACTTGAATTTTCCCGAGCCGGGGCGAGAGAACTTTGTCGGAAGGCGTCGGGTGTGCAGCGCCACATGTGATTAATTAGCTGCACCCCGGTGGCGAGATAAAAGAACAACAAGCAGCTTAGCTGAGAGAGCGCGGAGAGCTGCGGGAATTGGGAAGTGCCGGGTCAGGGAAAGGGGCTGCTCTACCCGGCAGATGAAAGGCCGGGCTGGGTCCACCTGCTGCGGGGACAGAGGCAGCAGCCCCCGGGCACGCAGCGCTGCGGAGACAGCCCAGGGCAGGCTGGCCGGGGGCTGTTTGCTTTGCTGTGACCCGGGAGGGAGCAGTAAATCCAGCCCTGAGAGGGGGACGCGGCGACGCTGAGGATGCTCTGCTCTAAAAGTGTGCCTGGCTCGTCTCCCGGGGGGAAACTGAGGCAGGAATGTTGGGAGGGGGGGTCGTTTCTTGTATTGCGCTGTCGGTTCTCCTGAGCCTGGGTCTGAGTCCCCCCTGCAGCTCTCCTTTGCCTTTGGAGCCGGGAGCAGTTCTTGAGCTCTCGCTGAGGGGGAATGGCAGAGATAACACCGGCTGCTGGAAAGAGCTGCACAGGCAGTCTGGGAACAGAGGGGAAAATATATTCTCTTCCATAGGGGATCCTATAGAGGAGCAGTTCCTTGTCTAGAATGGTGTGAGTGTATGGTGGGGCCTAACCTCGTTATAAGGAATGGAATATATGGAATCAAAGTGAAATTCTATATGGGACAAGAAATGGGGTGGTCTTTATAGCAGGGTGGTCTTAAACTGAGGTTTAATGTATGTACAATATACAAACATTTTTGACAGACCATTAACACCTATAATCTTGTAAATATTTGCAATTTTCTAGATCATAAATATAGCTGCATAAGCAGTTCTTTCAGGACATCATTTATACTCCATTAAAGGTTAATTTACAAGTTAGTACCTTATAGAAAGAAGATATGTGTACTTTTATGTTAACTTTCTGTAAAGGGAGACTGGTGTCTCCAACAGCAATTTGTAATTCTCCTGTGACGCTCCCAGTGGCACTATTCAAAGCACTATTTGAATTCTTTTCATCAGCTCATGTTCACAGCAAACTTAATCTTCTGTTTTGAAGACGAGGGAGAAAGAAAAAGAAAAAAAAAAAAAAAGAAAAAGAGCAAGATCTTAGGTCTTCTGTCTGTGTTCCCAAGCATCCAACTGTTTGTTTGAACAGTCTCCCCTGACTCACACTCTCATTTGTCACAGTGCTGATGAGACCTGCTGCTGCATCTGAGCCCAGCTGAACCGGCCTGGCTGGGCTGGGTCTGGGAAGGGGGCAGGGAGGGAAGAGGTAAATAGTAGGGGATTGACTCTGTGGGCTATGACTTTATTCACTGTAATGGCATTTGTGCTTTCTAAAGATCAAAGGCCAGGGGAAAAAAAAAGGTGGGGGCAGGGGGGGAGAGAAAGAAAATTGTTCACTGTAGACCCAGTCAGGAGCTTTCAGAAGTGCCTGTGAGAAATTAGGTGCCTCTCTGCACATTTGATCATCTAACTTTGAAATCCTGATGAGAGAGCTTAGAGAAGGATCTGAAGAGAAGGGAGAATAACCACTCCTAAGTTAGGACTATTGGGGGAGAATGAACAAGGAAGGTGCCAAATCTAACGGAATTTTGATTTATTTTCTTTCTCTAAATGCCAACTTTCCTTGTTAAGCCTGGTAGTTAAACAAATGAGGGGCTTTAAAGTTGCAGTTAGCTGCAGATTTACAGGAAAAAAAGAAATCTGATGTAAATGCATATACATTGTCAGCTACTGGGATAAAAGAAAGCTTTCTCAAATGGTAGGGTATGAGTTTCTACAATGGTCTCTATGGGTTTATTCACCTTCCATAGGATTTCCCACGAAGAGAGATGAAAGCTTTATGCTTGTTACTCACCATGTAGTATATGTTTACCTTTGTTACTCATATCTTAATACTGTAAAGATTTCAGCAGCATTCCTTTCCTGCTTCAAACTACTGTGCACACTGCAGAATGTTCCAAGCTTCTGTATTTCATATACTGAGTTTCTTTCAGCTGGTTTCATGCACAAAACAGAGGGTGGTCATTATGATGCGTTCACACCACACTAAATAGGAGCTAATTAGGCTTTCTTACTGTACTGTTTTCACTGGAAAACTCTTTATAAAAATTGAAGCTTTTCTCAAAACTCAATGACATCAACACTTGAATAATTTCCTCAGACTTAGGAATGAATTTCTGACTAAGGGATGCAAGAACCGGAAACTTTGGCCATTTTACATTGGATGTGTGATCTTCCAGTCCATACTTACATTTCTTATCTGCAAAAGGCAGATCAAGGTCCAATTAAAAACTCACAGGCTGCAGCCTGGTGTGAAGAGGAGAGAATGAGCTTCTCTCTTACCAGGTCAGTGATCTGATTGCAGCAGTGTAGAGTCAGTCCAACCTGTCAGAACTGCTCCTTTTGGTTTGAACAATTGCTTATCAAATAAGAGAAGAATTTTCTGAGGTACTGCCTGTAACCTCAAACTAGTTTTTCTCAATATTTATAAAAACACATGCTTATAAATCCGGTGTTGAATGAAGTAACTGCCTTCTCGAGGCCTGAACAAACTGGCACATATTTTTGTATGAAATTCAGTGGAAAGTCTGCTATAGATGTAGCTGGAGTTGCAGCAAGCTCCAGGACATCTCCAGAACACCAGGGACAGCACTGGGACTCCCAGTGTCATACTCATGCCTGGAAATCACAGCATTTTGCAGGACCAAAGAGGCATCTTCGATTATTTTGGCAGGCTCATGGATCTTGATGCCAAGGACCAGCTGTGTGGCACGATGTGGCTGTTTAATGCCACGTGCTGGGTGGCACAAGAACCCCAACAAAAGGTTGGAGAGGAGCACATTCAGGTGGCAGACCTGCCCAGCTCAGTCCCACGTCAGTCAGAGCCCTCGTGAGGCTCAGAGGTGGTTTGCTCTGTTCATTGGAGCGCTGGGTTTGCACGTGCACATCGAAAATGTGGGGTTAATTCATCTTGTAGTAGTTACCATAAATAGCCTTATTATAGTTGGTGGTGTAAGTGGGTGGGCAAAACAAGAGTAATCCTAAAGGAAAGTCTAAAATGATTCATTCACCAGGGAAGTCATCAAAGAACAGTTTCTTCCCCCAGCCATTAGTGAAGGGGCTGTGGGGAAGGAACGTCAGGTTTAATGGCTGTGGAAGTGCTTTATTACAATTTAGCCTCAGTGAGCCTCAGTGTGTGCAAGGCCCCTCACTATTTTGGTGGTGCTGGGCCTGCTTGTAGGTCTGTGACTTGCCAATGCACACTTGAGGCCGTTTAAAGATATACTAAAGAAGCAGCTTTAATAAAATCCTGAAAATGTAGATTAAAGCTGGATTCATTCTATTAATTTTATTTCCTAGAATGGAAGCTATTTCAGCAACATCAGAAACTTAAAGGAGTGTCTTTTAACTAGTAAATCCACTGTTTAAAAATCTAGCAGACTTGCTTGGAATTGTATTATTTTTTTTTTTAAATTTATGTAAAAATAGGTTCAGTTGCCTGGTCTTTGAAGCAGTGCTGTGTCACACACTTACTCAGGGAGCTTTACAGGAGGTTGCTTGAGGACACCATTTATGTGTAACATCTTTCTGATGTGATAACTTTGTATATTTTATCATCAATGTGGCTCTTACATTCATCAACCAAGTATCTTTTCCCTTTTAATTTAAAGAGTGATGAATAGAGACAAGAGAGCAGTTTTTCTTTGCCTCTGCGAGGGAATGGGAATGTACCAGTGCTTATGAAATTACCATGTTATGGTTTGTTCATGACATAATTAAGACATCGATCAGGAAGGGTTTATTCCTGCAGTAGCAAAGTTAATGAGATATTAAGCAGCACTTTACAGCTTGATCAAAGCTATCATTCCACTTTTTTGCAAGTCCTCCAAATTCCTACTTTTATCGTAGAGTGTTAGTGTGAGAGAAGACATTTTAATGTTTTCCTGTAAATTTTAAAAATGCTTTGTTATAATTCCAACTACAAGAAAGCAATTTCACCATTGCAATGAATTTCTGCATATAATGAGTTGCCATTAAATTGTTTTGCAGTAACCAGCTTGTTACAAATCGACAGTACAACATCTTCCTGGGTAACAGCCAGCTCTGCTGAATAATAGTTTGCATGAGTTGAAGGCACTGACAACTCTTGCTGAATGCACCTATTAAAATTGTATCAGTGTAAACAGATAAGAATTATTTCTCTAAGAGTACAACTACTTGTAAGACAAGGGCTTATTCCACCACTGAAATTAACCTTCAATCTATTTTGGTTTCAGTATAATCTATCCTTTCTCTACCCCTTGGTACTGAACTAATTTTCAGCATGTCTTCCTGCCTTAAACATTATCTTGGAGGAACGTTGTGGAGGCAATGGTAATTTCCTTTGGGATTTCTAGGCCTTAGCAATTTTTAAATAAAATACGTTTCAGGACTTTAAAAAAGTCAATCTCCAAACTAGCAATAGGTGGGTGCTGCACATCTGGATTCCCTGACAGCTGCTGTTGCTGCTGGGATGAAATCAGTGGAAGTTGAAGAAGCTCCTTCTTGGGTGTTCAGAGTCCACACGAGGTGCCAACAAAGAACAAAGACAGATGAGTTGTGGGTGATAGGAACACGTTGCAGAATGTTCAACCTGTGGTTAAGAAAAGGCTTCCACTTCTTCTGTGCTGTCCCTCAAAGAATTAAACAACCAAAACCTTCTCTTGGAGCAATGACCAGCTCAGAGCCTGTTGCAGATAACACGGTTGGTAACCTTGGATGGTAATTTCTGCTCCTCGAGTGATTGTCTTCATTTCTCATTTGTTGAGGGTTTTTGAAGATATTTTTGCTTCATTCATTCTCAATAGAGAATTATTTTCAGAACAGGACAGATAATTCAAATTCATCCTTTGACCTTTTTTAATCATGACCTGTCAGTCGTAAAGAAAGGCAATTTGGGTTTGAGGTTTTTTCCTTATCCATTTGTTTCTGGATTAAGAAAAGCGTAAAATCCTGTGTTATTTGAAATAGGTGACATTGTGTAACAATATTCTGCTTGTCTTCTCAGAGACAGATGTGAAAATGAGTTTATATTGAACTAATATTAAGTACCCTTTACACAGAGAAAATGGAATAAAATTCCACTGTAATTACTTTCAGACTTTTCTTACTTTTGTATTTCACTCATAAGCCTAATTTTCTTACCCATCTGTGTATGCTAATCAGTTGTATTAATTATTCCACATTGAAAGACACTACTTGATAATTAGTTGGTTGTATAATTTGAAGCAAATGCTGTAGTGAATTTTACCTCTCTTTTTATTTGGAAATCATCAGCAAGCAGTTTTCTCAAAAGTGCTATTTACAGAAAATTATTTACCTGGTAGTTATACTTGAGGAAATGAAATTGCTCTCTAATTATGCCTAAAAAACTCATTATGTTTATCTCATTTTCTTTTTTAATATATTCCAACTCTGTTGGTTGCTTTTTTTTAGATAGACACATATGGATGTATTAATTTTCAGTGCAGTAATTCCTTAATTTTCTGCATTGCTTTTCAAGGAAAGGAAAAGTTCATAAGTTATCTCTGAGAAGACCTCTAGTTTTATATAATTGTTTGCTTGGAAATACAATTGAGATGCTGCTTTGTCCAGACAGACAAAGGAAATCAAAAGGAACTTACTCAGCCTGGGAGCAAGCCCTGGAAAAAACACACCTTGCAGGCCCACAGCTTTTCCTGCAAGTTCCAAACTTACCACTACAGTCCTATTGGATTTTCCTGTACACTTGTGATCACTCATTTATTTCCCACTTTTAAAAGTATTTCTGGCATGTGAGTGACATTTAATTCTTCCCCTGTCATCTCCTGTGAGCACCATGTGCACGGCTGGAAATCCTGCCTGAACTCAGAACCCCTTTGCTGCTGCATTTTGACAACTCACTGACAACACGGAGCAGCAGCAGCTCGGGCCTGCCAAGGTTTGTTAGGGCTGCTGTTTGTGCTGGGATTTGCTCTTTGGGATTGTTGAATTTAGGGTTGAAGAAGCTGAGGAAAGTAAATATTTCTCGTGTGCAGCGAGGTTTTGTATTTGTAACCTATGGAGAGATTCTCCCTATCCAAACCTAAGAGCTAAGGAAGCTGAGAAACCAGCAGCTCTTTAGGAGATATCCAAAAGGCAGTAATTTAGAGGAGTGGTTATTATTTGCTAACAAAATAAGAGCCCCCATTATGGAAGGAAGATCACAGAAAATTGGAGAAGATTCATTTCCCTTTAAAGCCTGAAATCTTTATTTTTCATAAGGGCTGTATAAATGATTCTGGTTGAAAGTACCAGTTGTATTATTCTCCTTATTATTCTCAAAAGCCTATTGAACATGATGATGCATATTAGAATAACATTCATGGATAAGTTTGTGGAAAAACTCTGTCCAAAAGTTCTGGGTTTAATGGTGTATAACTATGATTGCATTATTTCTTTAAACTCATATTAGAGCTAGTTGGAATTCTGTGAATCAGTTTTTTTCTAGTACTTATATTTACAAGCTAAATTCTGGTACAAATAGAGGGAAGTCCAGGCAATCTTTGTGGTGGTGGGCTGCTACTATTAAGCTTATATCTTGTGCTTCTTCCAGAGTTAGAAAACAGAACTGCTTCACTTGCCTTATGTGTCCCCCAATTTTGTATTCTCCCAGCACAGTTTCTGTGCTGATATATCAAAGCATTCAATTTTTAGATTGCCTGTTTTCATGAGGCTGGTAGTTAGTCTTGGATTTCTCAGCCTTCTAAAAAATCATTCTTTAAAGATTGAATCAGTTTGAACATGCTTTTCTGAGTGTCTGCATGTCCTTCAGAAAATAAGAAGAACTGTATTATAGCAATATATCAGTCTCACAGTTGTTTTTAAACTGGGAGACTGTGATATAATAATTAGTTCAGTAATCAAACTTTTCTATGATATTAAAATACTGATACTTTGACTTTTGCTGAAGTACAGATTCATTTCTTAGTGCTAAACTGATTTTTAAAGTAGCCTCATTTAAATAGCCTCATTTAAAGAAAAATTATGGAATTATTAGTTGACCACTAGCTTTATCCTGTTCTAACTTTATGTAATCTAATCTATGGGTTTTCCTAATACAGTTATCAATGTAGCATGTCAGTAATGTGAAAATTCAGTTGCATGGTAACTTCTTGAATGGGAGAGTAAAAATCAGGGGAGGGGGGTAAAAATCAAAAGATTGGACAGAATTTCAGCATTTCTGTTAAGCCATATAATGAGATTTAAATCCTGGAACAATATTAATGTCCAATTCTAGCTCTGCCACAGCTACACTTAGTAACCATTGGACAAACCTCTCTTGCTACTTTTCCTTTTCCTGTTCCACCTGTTTGCAATCCATGGACCTTTCAAGTGTTTGTACTTACAGCAGTAATTCCAATACAGAACACCCATCTCTGTGCTGAAGACAGTGTGAAAATGTATCTCAGTTTTCTGATAGAATATTGTAAAAGGGATTGCTCTGTCATTGAACCCCTTTGTTAAATTTTTTTTTCATGGTTGCTCCTTATCTATGATTTAATGCTGAAGTTGTTCGTGCCAGCTTGACTTTTCCCCCCCTGTCTGTAGCTCAATATTTCTCTCAAGAACAGTCACCTTGTTTGTATTGAACAGCAGGCAACAGAGCCATCTGCACCAGCAATTCTAAGAAAGAGCCCTGTGATTCATGTTTAACACTGTCTTCCCAAGTGCAGCTGGAATCACCAAATCGACCTTCTGTTATTCAGCAAATTTATGTAAAAGATGAAGCAGGGCAACAAATTCATCCTGCATACCGACAGTTGCTAATGCTCAAGTTCTTTCTAATTAGGGCCCCTAATTAAAACCAAACTACACAGTTTTATCAGAAAGTACAGGCAAGAGAAAAGATCAGGTGCTTCCAAAGTATTGCAGCACAAGATTTTCTGTTAAGAGGATTGTGTATAATAAATTATCATCCATGTCATTGCAAATCTGTGGCTTTATTGCTGGCTGAGTAGCAACACTGGATGTTGTCTGGAATCTGTTGCAGCAGTGCCTATTTGGGAAAGGGGACAGAGGCCCAGATGCAGGAATTCTTCCAGAATAGTGCCTTCAAGAGGCAAATTATATTCTCAGTTGCAACCATTCAAAAGACCTGCATTGAGTGAAACTCTGCAGAATATGACCTAAAGCATATTATTTACCAATATAAAAAAAGTCACAAAACAGGGATTCAAATTGGTGTGATAAAACTGCACATTTTTGGGTTTGTGCCTTGGGGGGAAGGGGTGATTTTACAATCAAGAAGAGCATCTGAATTAAAACCTTGGGAGTCGTTTGTTTTTTTCTGTACAAACGCTCAAGTGTCATATTGACCAGCGTTTTTTGAAGGATAATTCTCTTGTCAGCACTTAATATCTGTAAAACTTCACTTGGGCTCAGTGTTGCCTCTGGGAGAGACTCACTGCATCAGCACATGAGAGAATTCCGTGCAGGTTTGGGGGCACTCATGTCCGAGTTATCTCTGACTCACACGCACACAGATCGTGCCCCTTTTTAAAAAAAAATACACAGAGAAAAGCTACTCAGTGAGAGGTTTCACATTGTGTGAATTCAGTTAATTTCTCCTTATAGCACCTCATAATTTTTCAGAACAGGGATCATTAATCATTCCGAAGTGTGTAGAAGTTCTTGTGATAGCTGTAAGACCACCAAACACTGACCCTGAAGGAAATTAATTCCTAAAGGTGAAAAGCAAGTGTTTTCTTAATTAAGCCACCTAAGCAGCCTGGGTTTGCAAATATTTATTAAGGCTATTCAGATGAAGTCAGATTAGCACTTCTAGCTGCAGAGAATGTTGTTTCATTGGACCATGAGTCCTTGTTTCCAAATCAATATCCCATCTTTTAACACAGTAGCAAATTATATTCCCCATCTGTCTCCTGTGACAGCTCTAATGAATGTAATATCTGGCTGATGATGTACAAACACTTTTGAAGTTCTTCATTTATAAGAATATAGGTAGTAGTTATTTATAATATTCTGTTGGGGTGTTGGTTTTTTACACTTTTTGAAGTTAATTTTTAATATTTTCAATGTGCTGCATGTAACCGAAACATAAGTGAACAAGTAGATAACAAAACATTCTTGATACAGCAAACTTTTAGCGTATGTGAGCCTGAGATCTCAAACGTTTTCCCAGCCAACATCTCTACTCTGGGACTAACAAGTGTTTTAATGTGGTTTGAAGAAAAACAGGTGATGAGACTGAACCAGCTCAGAGTGTGATTTGGAGCAGGCCAGGAGTTGTCCTGCCCACAGTGGATCCCAGCACTTGCCAGAGTCCTGTTGTGTGCTGGAAGTGCCAAGATTAGCCAGCATTGTTCTTTCTGATGTGAGGATTAGGAGACTGAGTAAAGACATCCCAGTGGGCCTATGAACAGGAGGGAAGTTCATAGACCTCAGGATTTGGCCTTTACCACAATCCCTCCTGAAGAGGGACTGGGTTCCTTTCAGTCCTGAAAGGAAAAATAGGTGGCTTGAAGGCTGCATGCCGTGGATTTTGCTAAGTCAGAACCTGAATATGGGAAATAAACCCAAGAATCTCGTGGTCTGAATCAGATTCTCTTTGACTTTTTGGAAACCAGAGTAAGGCCTGCTGCAAGCTGCCTTGAAAAGCAGGAGTTTATTTCAGCTTCATTTCTCACCTTTGGAGCTGGTTGATGCATTAGTGAGGATGGGAAGAAGACAGAGGAATGGGAAGAGAAGCTGTGAACCACATCCATCCAAAGAGGATGTGCTGCAGGGAGCAATGATCCCTTCCTGGTCTGATCTCCTTTATGGTGGTGGAGAGGACTCAGAGCACAGGGAGGCTGAGTACTGGGGTTTGTTGCTTACTGACATGACTAATTGAAAGGGAACAGATTCATCAGTTTTAGAGCTTAAGGAAAGTGATGAGAAGATATTTTCATGAGCTGCTGTTCTCGCTGCTTCATATTGTAAAAGCCTCCACTGCAATAAAAAAGTAATGATTTTTGGCAAAATATGTTACAGATCTTTTCTGCTCTACACAGGAAAGATTTGGTTGCATCTCCTGCTTTTTAATTTCACTTTTATTGAAATGTTGCACTTGAGGAAAGAACAGTCCCGTATTTTGAGTTTTGCCACTGATTTTGCTGTGCCCCTTGAAAAGTATACACAATGATATGTCCTTGTCTCTGTAAAATACAAAAAGGTTTTAACAAAATTTGTTATGTCCCTGTACACTGCCTCTGCAGTAAACCTTGGATCTTCGTGATTTGAAAGCTCTCATAAATGCTCTGTAACAAATGAAGGTTTAAATGTGCTCTTGAACTCCATGTGAAATAGAATGGCACTGGAAAATCTGGAATTACTTCACAGCAATTGCTTCTATTCTGTTTAGGTTTTTGTATCGCTCCTGTGAGACACTGGTTTGGAATTCCTCAGAGTTATTTTCATTTTAACTCAAATGTAAATGAACAGCCACATCAGACCAAGTGATTGCAGTATGAATTCCAGCCTGTGGAAAACTCTCACAGCCAGAATCTTGATGCTCCTCTGTAACAGAGATGGCCTACGGGGCTATTCACAAAAGCTGCTCCAGTGAGACAGATCTCCTTTGGTTCTTCCTCTGCTAATGCAGACAAATAGGCTCTGGGTTTGAATTGTTGTTATCTGGAATAATCTGTCTCCATCAGGATCTGGACAAATTATTCTCCCCAGGTAAATGTTAGCCTTTGAAAACAGCCCCCCTCTTCCTACTCCTTGTCCTCAGCAGCTAAGTTTTCCTGCAATGGTACCTTCTTCGAGTGTTTTTTGGTTTGGTTTGCATTTTTTTTGTTTGTTGGTTGGCTTTTTGTGTCTCTTTTTAAATGATTTTAATTTGTTAAAGAGAAATCATTGCAAACAGATCTCTGCTTTTATCAGGGCAAACAAGGTGCTCTTTAAGGAGTATCTGATTAACGAAATAAACAGTGCTTGGTGTTCACAGAACAGTAGGAAGTTGTTCTTTTGTTATCAAAGTTGTCTCTTTATTCAGTATGAAAAATGATGACACTTGTGTAGTGCTTTATAACAGATGCTCTTATACAACAAGTTTTGCAGAAAAGGGAGATCAATCTTCAGAAATATGTCATATTAGTAAGTACACTGCTAATTGCTGCAATCACACAAAAATTGCAATGACACTTACCTATATATTTATATGTTCTTTTTGGGTTTTTTAATGACTGTGTCACAACCCTAAAAATGTAGCTTAAAAAAAAAATGTGCTTCTCTGGAGTTGTGTGTCTGCCTCTGTTCAGCTTTGTTCCATGCTCAACATTGGTAAATTCTGGTTTTTCTTTATTCTTCCCTAATCTAGAAATTGCCAGCTGTGAAAAGCCTCTTAATTTCTGTTTGTAATATATTCTGCTGTAACTTGAATTAAATGCAGTGCAGCTGGGAGTAGTCATGGCCAAACAATACATGGCATAAATTATCTCTATCTGGAGCATCTGACTAGGTAGCATAATCAACAGGAGGCTGACAAAACATCACAGTTGTGCTGCTGTTGCTGACAACTTCATTATTTCTGTGATGTTCAGCTGGGTAATTTGTTTCTGATGAACAAATTATCTTAAAGGAGGATAAGGATCTTGGGGAATGAATATCTTCGGATATGTCCAGTGGTCTTACGTACTTTTACATGCTTTCCGAAGATAGATGTGTTTGCACAAATTTAGGGGGTTTTCCCAATCTGGAGAACAATTATAGGCACCATCAGCAAAAAGTGAGCTCTGTTAGTTCTGAAGTAGGGCAGCATTCCCATCAAGCAAGGTTGGTGCACATCTCTTGGTTGGTATGTGGATCCCTGAGGGAACAGCAGCTGCTCTTTAGTTCCTTGGTTCAAACAGGAAGGTGGTGGACTTATTCTACCAAGGTATTTCTGTCTGCCTCAACATACACTCCAAATGATCCCACATGACTAAGTAGTGTTTTGCAGCTCAGACACTCCAGGCCTGATTCTATTCCACTGCAGCCAGGAATTATTATGTTCAGGAATTTTCCAGTTAAAAAGACTGAGGTGGGGAGGGGGGAAGACACTGTGACTGTACCAGAAACCATGCCATCTTTATGGAATTCTGAGCAAACAGCCCTGGTTTTCTGCTGGTTCATCTAAAACCAGACTCAGAGATACAAGCAGCAAGCCCACAGCTCCGAGGCACCGCTGCCCTCCAGGCTGCCCCAAAGCTGGAGAACTCCCGGCCTCCACAGCCCTTCCTGTGCAAGTGGGAGCCTGCGAGCCCCAAGTGATGCTGTGTCTGCCACCCTCAGCCCTGCAGCAGAGCCTGGGTGTACTGAAATCCGGGTTGTGCTGAGAGGAGCACAGGTTGGGAGCCCTGGATCCAGCAGGGAGCCCGGAGGAGCCGGGGCTGCCAAGCTCAGTTCCATTTAGTCACTTTGCATCACGGGCGTCTCAAATATTTCAAAACACTCGGGAAAATTATTTCATCGGGAAATTTTCTAAACTTACTCCAAGCACAATTTCTTTTCTTCACTCACAATTTCAGAATTTCTTAAGTTTGATCACGTCTGTGACTGATGAACTGGGAAATATTTGTCTTTTTTTTACGAGCACACTGAATACTACTGTGTCTCTGTGGATAATAGGTTATTTGCTGAGGATTTGGATCAAGAACACTGCCTAAAGGAACTAGTGAAATGGTAAGACTCAGATCAATGTCCTTGAGGAAACACAAGAAATCAGGGAATAGGACAGAGAATTAACAAATTGGCAAAGGGGTATGTGTGAAAGATGATAGGTAAACAAGGAGCCAGAGAGGCAGGAATTGCCAAAACCAGAGTTGGAATTTACTGCAGTACCTTATATGTATAAATGCTTGCAAGAAATAATGAGGGGGGGGGGGCAAAGAAAGATGTACTTTTATAGGCTTTGGGGAGTTTTGTTTTTATTTTACCTTTCCCATTGAATACTTTTGACTGTAATAAAAAAACACCCCAATATTTCATTTCAAGGAACAGAGCCACTTTATCCACCTTTCTAGTCATGGATTTTCAAAATGAGAGAGCATACAAATGCCAGACAGAGCTATCCTGACCATGCTACTTTGGGAGAGGGGTTGGAGATCCCATTCCCAGGTATCCAATCTGCCTGGCTCCGTTGCCTGATATCAGATCTGACAATTGAGCAATATTTGTTCTTTGAGAGGGATTATGAACAGCCTAAAACACAGCTTTGTCTCTTATGATGATGAGAGCTTTGTTATGGACTGATTTGGAAGAAAAGTCAGGCTCCATGTGAGATTCTTTGCTCCAAACTTCCCACCCGGCTTCCAGACTGTTGGTCTACCAAATGTTTTTCCCAAACTCAGTCTATGCGATATAAAACACGGGAATGTTTCTGGGGATGGAGGACGTGGGATGCCATCTGCAAGGAAGAGTTGGACATCGTGTGCGGGGACAAGGCGGTCCCTGTGTGGCCGCTGCTCCAGGGACCACTCCAGGATTTTGGAGAACTGGGCGAACGCTGCCACCTATCGATGGAGGACGCGAAAACCTGGGACACGGAGCGGCGCTGAGAGCTCCTCATCCCTCGCCTCCCTCATCCCAGAAACGTCCCAGTGAAGAAACAGCATTTGCTAAATGGAGCTGACGGCCAATACAACAACAAAAATATCTGTGGGGTATAAAGCTGAGATCAACAGAGGGGGAACGTTTTGGTGACAGTGTCGGTGAATCAGCCAACTTGGGTGGCCTCTCTAAACGAAATGTCCCATTAAACAAACATCTTCACAAAAATGTGGGGCTCTAGCAATAGTAATAATAACAACAACTTGTGGAATCAGCTCACGGTGTGCACTGCAGGTAGTGAACTTTTGGAGTCATCAGTCACGGAATGAAAATCTCAGTAAGTCAGCAGTGTGAGTATAGCCACCAAAATGCTCTGTTTGACTAATAAGTGTGGAATATCAGCAAGTGCAGTAATAAATGGCTGACATCTCCAGGTCATCTCATGGGAGCATCAAAGGCTTGAGAACAAACAAATTTCGGTACAAGATCAGACTAACAGATCTGCTTCCCTGTGTTTATCATAAACCCAGGTGTTTGTTTTCTGAAGGTCTTTTAGTCTTCTCCATTTCCACAACTAGATATAAGTGCCTCTTGCACCCACTTATACACATGCATTAATAATTTTCAGTAATCAATTTCATGACTTTATAATTTGATAAGTTTATTATTACTCCTCTTACCTTGCTGAGTGCTCTTTTGTGTCTTCTGGCTTTTGAACAGCTTAATAATGAATTTATATTCATAGGTCAGGGAGATCATAAATTTGGGGGGGTTTATATTAAAAAAACCCTGGTTGTCTTTCACAGAACTAGCTTGGGCAAGAAAACATCTTGACTTTTGCTGTTGTACCAAATATTGTTTGGGTAGCAATAGAGAAGTATTAAGCATTATAAAAATTGAAATGGCAACTGTACAAGGGCTACTTTCCACCAGTCTGAAGGGAGAAAGCAAAAGAGAGAAGGAGGAGTATTGACCCACAATGAGAAACTTCTAGAAAATATTCAAGAATAGACTAGTTTCAGTAAACTCACTTAAGATTTATCCCTGAAAGCAGCTGGAAATTGAGAATTCCTTCCCAAGTGAGCTCCATAGGTGGGATCCATACAGACCAAAAAAACCTTAACCAGGGATTTGGACTCAGAAGAATCATGTCTATTTAGCACAGCACTTAAAATGGATTTTTTAGGCTTATATTTAATTTGAACTGATGTAAACCTCTCAGATTTTCAGCATGCTTTTTTTCCAGATAGTATCTCAGTGTTAGAGAGGTATTTGGTGGTTTTTAAAAGATTTCCAATTTCCTCCTGTTGGCAAGGAGCACTGACCTCAGTCAGCTGTCCTGCTGCCTTCTGACTGATGATCCTTAGGAGGGGCAGAACAAAAGAGGGAACCCTATACACTCTGATTTTCACAGTATAGGAGGAGGAATGTTGTTCATAGTATGTTGTCACAGCACTTTGCAATTCTCTGCTGCAGTAAAACACATAAGTAACTGCATTTGATATTCTTGTTATGTCCTTGAGATACATCCGTGTGCATGTTAACACCCCCACGTGGATATGGATGCATATGTGCATATAGAAAAACCCTCAAAGAAGGGTTTGGTCCATATCCAGATTGATCTAAAAATACAGACTAAGTTCAAGTTCCATTATATACAAACATCAGGCCTGGGACTACGTTTTAGGTTCAGCTACTTGGGCGAAAGGCTGCTATTTGGTAGGAGGCACAGCACCCTTAACCGAGTCCTGAAAGGTGGGAGAATCAGGCTGATCACCAGATTTTGGGAGGTTTCCAACATTTTCCAAAAGATCAAGCATCATGTCTGAATAAAACCAGGGGAATTTTTTTAGCAGACTGTAACTCCAGCTCTGATATCCCTTTAAAAACAATAAAAAATACCTTTTCTGTAGATATTATTGATCATTGGCTATGACAGACCCAGGAATTAGTGTGTTTTAATTCTTTTCTATTACCAGATGTTACACAGGAGTGTTCTGGTTACACAAATTTAACCCAGTGGGCTGTCCAGAAGGACAACAATTTTCTAGATTGTTGTTTCTCTTTGATTATCACCTACACTATTTTTAGAATTCTAAGTACAGCTATTCCATATTTGACTTAGCAACATTTTTGTGGGTTTCTGTGGGATCCTGCATTTGCATTTTTAGCCCTATAGTAAAAAAAAAATAAATTAGATTTCGAAATACCACCATTCTACTATTTTGGAAGCTGCTAATGCAGACATTACAGGATCTGTTTCAGTAGGGTTTCTTTTTCTTATTCATTTAATAATCTTTTTTTTAAGCATAACCTGCTCAGGCTGGGAGCTTTCCAGTGATCCTGCAGATGTCCCACAGCTATGGCTCTGGTTGCTGCTTTTGTTGCTATGATTGCAGACAGCTGTAGTGGCAGCGTGCTTCAAGAAAGAAGAAACAATACATCACATGCAACAAGCATTACTGCACTGAATGTAGCACTGTGATTTTTTTCTTCCCCTTTTGATTGTTTTAACACAAAGCCAACTGCTTGAAGATGGCTGCATTAATGTCTTTTTGCTCATATTTCGTGGCAAATTAATTACAATGGCAGTTTGGTTTACTCTGGCAGTAATTCTTTTTTCTCCTTGCACGCTGTGCTGCTGATCAGTTTTGGAGGCTACAACAAGCTAAAAGCACACAGGACCCATGGCATCTTTGACATGGAAACAAGAGCTTCCCATATCAGTCACTCCTGTAGCTGCACAGGTAACTCGAGTACAGTTAAGGCACCAAACATTTTACCTGTGATACAACACTGTTTGCTTTCAATACCGTTCTGCTCTGAGATTTTATCAGCAGTCTTGGACTTGTGTAATTACTAGTAATAAGCTTTTCCATATCTGATCATTCATGCAGTATAAGGAAGAGGTTTACTCATTCTGCCCAGAGGCTGAGCCAGCAGAGACAGCAAAGCTAATGTGATCCATTGAAGGAAGACAGTGGACAATTACCAGCAACTTGTTCACGTTTTTGCCTTGGATAGCCTAAGCTGGTAAGTAAAATTTAACTCTTTAATGCATATATTCTTCATTATTAGTTTCAACTATAAGACGGTTTCATAAACATACAGTGTGGAGTGGTTTCTCAGCTGTTGTGTTTTCCTAAAATGTGAAGTTAATGCTTTTACAGCTATGCTGTGCCCTACCAGTGCACCTGTCTGTACAGTTTTGCATATGTGTGCCACAGACAACAGAGAGGGAGCTATAATTTAGGTTTGGGGGTTTTTCTCTCTCTGTAATATTTTTTTAAAGGACATGAACATTTGCTCAGTATTTGGCAATTAAAAAAAAAAAAAGCTTTTGTAAGGGCAACTGTTTCATATTCATTTGTATTTGAATTTAAAGTACCTTGATTTGGGGGAATAAAATGATTCCTTTAGTGCTTAGAAGGGCAAGTAGAAATTCTATCACTGAGACTGAGCTACAGGATGTGCAGCATGAAATGTGTGTGGGGAGCCCTCGGTCCCTGGTTTGGTACAGGCAGGGTGACAGTCACACAAACCATACTGGGCTGGTGGGTGTTCCCAGGGTGGTGCAGTAACTGTTTCCCCAGAGAGCTGCCCTAAGACTTTTGTGGGGTTTAATTCTTGGAAATGCAAACTGCTGCTAGTTATGAACAGTTACAAGGGGAGCTGCTGTTGTCATTCTATCTAGTTCTGCCTTTTGCTGAGAAACCTTGGGCTGTGCTGTTTGCTGCAGTTCTCCACTTGCTGTGGGAATGCAAGTTGGATCACACATCTCCAAACCATAAGGAAATGTCTTTATTTCATCCTGACCTGTATTATCTTTGTGCAGAGGCTTCCATAGGTGAAAAATCAAATGGATCAGTTCTGGACATCTCCTGTTTCTAAATTAGTCTTTGATGTGCTGTAACAATTTTCATTGTGACAATGATTTATCCTGAGGCTAAGTGCATTTCAGCTGGGGGATTTGTTATTTTAGTCAAGACAATGCACATTTCAGGACTTCACCTGATTGTTGAGGCAAGGATTTGGTTGTAAAAAAATCCAAAATTAGTAACTTTAAATGGAGCCTAAAACTGCTCTCATGAAATAGTTTATGTCTGTAAAAGCAAAGTGACAACATCTAAACCCCCCCCCTCTGCTTACCATTGTAGAACCATGTGAATCAAGCTGTTTGTTTCCTTATTTCTTATTATGTTTTTACCCATGATTTTGCCCTATCTCATTCACATTGCTCTCCTGGGAGTTGTTTCTACAGCATAATAAGACCACATTTCCAGAAAGTTTTCCAGAATATGCAACTTACCTTTCTTCTTTCATTTCATACCTTGTATGTGACTAGAAAACATGCTCAGTATGATAATGTGCAGCAGCATTTTGCATCTTACTGTTTCAGTACAGTGGTGAAAAAATGCAGTTCACTTGCATTATGTTATTCCAGCTATTGCTTTATTGTTCTGTGTTTATTCCCTGCACTAGTCCAGGATATTGATGGTGAGAATACAGGGAACATTTCTGTGTTTCAAGTCATTTGTGATGCCCCAATTCTGTGTGGATAGCAAAGGTGCCACCCATTTTATTGGTGAATAGCTGCCATTTTTAAGGTGCAGACTCACCTGCTCTAGATTTAATAGAAACTTTGATGAGATTATAAGTGATTCCATTATCTTCTTCCATGTGTTTCAGGCTTGGGGGTCTGCTCTGGCCATCTCCTGACAAAGCTTCCATGTGTAACCTGGACAGTCGTGAGGGTGTTTAGGTTTGCACAGTGAATGCAAACTGTTCTGTCTCTCCTGAGTTTACTACTGACTGTGTGGTATTTGGTATTCAATGACTGTACTCTTGAAATCAAATGGGTTTGGGAAATTGAAACTTCCTTTGCAAACATGCCTATGGCAATTATTGGCCTATTTTTGTCCACAGTTTGGGACTGTGTCTCGACCCACACTCCACTGTTAGTAGGGAGAAATTCTTGAAAACAGATGTTAAGAGGAGAAATTTATGTGGGATAATCTGTAGCACTATATAAAAATAGAAACTGGATGTGTTACTCTAAGTAACTGAGAATTACATTATTAAATTTGATAAATTGCTGAGTTTCTTTAAAATATTAATAACATAGAAAAGTGGAAGGCGGATAATCATTTTATTCCATAAGCTCAGAGAAAATCAGTCTAAAATCTTTGCAGTATTGAGTCTCAGAGAGCTTGTTTCTCATCATATCCACACTTGCACATTAGTTTCAGGGATGCAGCTCACATAATTCCCTTCTGATTGCACATGCTGTTGTTCTAATTTAACAAAGTCCTCTCATCACATATGACAATTGTGTTGACTCTGTCTCTCCTCATTCAGAGACCTGGTCTCCCTTCAATACCCTGTGCGTGTGGAGAATATGTGAGATTACACAGAACCAGACACTTTTGTGCTCAGGGTGTCTGCTCACCACAGTGTACAAGTGAGAAAGAAAGATGTAGACAGGAAAGAAGGGAATGTGAAGAAATGGTGCATTTTTGTCACCTCTGACTTCGAGATCCCTGGGGATAGTTTCCTATGCTTGAAGTTGGGTCAAATCTGAATCTTGGGCAAAATTATTCCCACATAAGGTACTTCCAGAGTTAAATATTAATTCAATTTTTCCTAATATGGAAAAATTACTGTAATCATAGAACATAGAAAGTATTGTTTAATTATGAGATAATATGGAAATCTCATCAGGGTAGGCAGTCAGAGGCCACAGTCCCTCTTGGAAGGGCTTGTGGTCTGAACGGACAGGACAAACACAGAGCAGGATAAAGTGATATAATATACAGACAAAACCAGTGCCTGTCCACTAACTGAGGAAGAAACCACTCAGTATGAAGCTGTAAACAGCAACATTTAGTTTGGGTGTCATTTTTTCTGACACCTGCACACCAGAACTCACTCTGTCAAAAGGCTGTTTTCCTCACTCATTGAAACCCCTTCTTAGACAAATTAGCAAATAATTTTGAAGTGGTCTGTTTTATTTTTGCCATCCTTGATTCCACCTCCCCATACCTATTCTATAAAGAGCAATTTGCCATTGGAAAAGCCCAAAAAAGTGGGTTCTAAGTGTTCACAGCCTGTGGGTGAGATCTCAGCCCCAGCAGCCTTGTGGTGAGCCCGTCACTGGTACAGTCCCAACCGACGGTGCGGCAAAACCTCGTTAAACAGCTGCTGCTTCTCTTCTAGAAACTTCCAGCTGAAAATGACCCAACAAATGCACAACCTGAGTCTCCTGCAGACCAAGAAGCACAGCATGCCCTCCTCTCCCAACGCTGCCAAGCGGCTCTATCGGAACCTGTCGGAGAAGCTGAAGGGCAGCCACACGTCCTTCGACGAGGCCTATTTCCGAGCGCGCTCCGACCGCCTCAGCCTCCGTAAGACCTCCATGGTAATTACTTGATCTCTATCAACTTGCCAATTTACTGTCCTATTAATCTCCTCAATCAGTTTGCTTTTAATCTGCGCAGTTTTCATCGTCTGGCTTTTGCTCCCCGACCAGTGCTGTGTGTTCCTCACAGCCTTACCCTTTGGGAGTCTTTGTAAGTCATTTGTAAGACTTTTATTTGAAAATAAAAGTCTGCCCTCCTTGAAGGCTAAAGACAGGCTGCCTTATGCAAGTGATGATGCTTTATTTTAGGAGTAAGGTTTTAACTTGGCATTAATGTGACCAAATGTGAATTAAATCTATACATGCAACAGCTTCTCTTACAAGAAATGAATAAAAAAGTATTTTGAGAAAACTGAAGGTGGCTTAAATAGAAGTGGAAGTGAAACTTGCAGGCCTGACAGATAAATGCAAGGTTGTTCAGAGACTGTGGTGATGGTCACTAGGTAAGACCATGGAAGAAGGAGATCACACATGGAGCAGTCTGGCCTGAGTACCCCATCCAAATCACAGCCAAGCACTCTGCTGCCAGCACTGCACAGCACATGCTGGACTTAACCCTCACAAGGGCTCCTGTTTCTGCCAGTGCTGGTGAAGTCACACAACCCCCAGTGCACAAATTTTGAAGAATGGCCTGTGTCCCTGAAATAACACCACGATGGAAGTTCAGTGCACAGCAGAACTTTTTGCTGGAGGAAGATAAACCTGCTGTTGATATTGCCAAAACAAAATAAATTCCCCTTTTCCATAAGTAGGAAGAACATCCTTCAACTTCTCCTCTGAATTATTTTGAAGGAGAGAGCTCCTCTCCTCTTCTGAAGAGCAGTGACTAATGGAGTGTCTGTGAATGCACCAGCAGACACCTCTTGGAACCACTTCTGTGCTGCACTAGAGCAGATGCTCAACACAATGCAGGAGTAAACTCTGAGTGTGTCTGGGCCAGACAACAAAAATTGTCAGAAGGAAAAAGCCCACTCTAGACTCCTTTAACACTCACAAATCTTTGTTATGTATGAGACAAATTGTATGAATCAATGCAGGAATTGAAAATGATTTTAAAATCAAGTGGCAGATGCTATCCCCTAGGATCCTGCCTTTCTTGAAGTTAGAGGACCCATGGAGACTGTTGTCTGTCTCCTGTGAAGAAAGCCCAGGACCTGAAGGAAGCAGGGGATCATCACTGCCTCCCTCAGCTCTGCCAGAGCCAATAGATTCTTGTTCTACAGGAGAAGCCTGAAACTCAAACAGGGCTTGAGAGCTGGAAAGCAGCCTTTGCATGGGAGCCAGCAGCTGTGCTTTTGAGGCCATGGGTTTCCAGATGCTTTTCAGTTTGTATGGATGATTTGAATTGGGGTCTCAAAGTATGAACTGTGGGAAAAGATTCTTTAGATGAATTTTTTTAGCCACTATCTTTTCCTGCCTTTTTTTTTCTAATTGCAAGCTTAAGTGTGACTAAGTGAGTGAAAGAGGAGGATAAAGTAGAGCTGGGGACCGTGCCAGAGCAGAGTGACATGCAGACTGAATGAATGCCAGTCTGTCAGCATATCTTCTGACCAGTGTTTCTCCAAATACACACTTCAAATTACATATTCCTTCAAATATGGGATCTTCTGTCATACTTAACTAATGAGAAGAGAAATTGCCAATGAGCCCAGCCAGAAGACTGAGGAGCAGGGCACTGCTGCTGAGGGTTGAGTCCTCTGCCAACCAAGCCAACTACTCACAGTCTCACTTCTGTCCCTCCTCGCTCCAGATCTGTCACGTGCTGGGAGTGCCTGTTCAGTCAGTCCTAGCTGTGACACTCCATCTCACCTGGTGAGGTGGGTGGTGTTTAATGGGATACAGACTTATTTGTGCTCACTTTGTTTCCCCAGCCCACCCCACTGTCCTGGGGGTGTCACAGCTTCTATCACTGCTGACCCACAGCGAGCAGAGGTACCTGTAGGTCCTGCCAGTCCGGGGGCTGAGCTGGTGTCCACAACACTCAGTGAACACATTCCCACTCGACTCAAGAGGTTTGGGATCCCATTCTATCCATCCTGCTTGTTGTTTTCCCAGTTTTCCCTAGAAATAAATAGCGAGGGGTGGAAATATTCCAGGTCAAGTTGCTGACTGATGTATTTTCTGATCACTGAGTTTCTGTGCCCCAGAGCGAAGTCGATGAGTAAAATCATGTCTCCAGACAAGTGAACAACATTTGTTAGAATTTGTTTTCTTTCAGCTTTGGCTAGTGAAGAGTTTTCTTTCCAGTCTCTCTTGCTGTGCAACACTTTCCATTCAGTAAATTGTTGTCTTGCTGCAGACATAGCAATGTCCCAAAATAGCTTTATTCTTGAACTCATGTTTATCAAAACAAGTCTTTGCAGAAACTACTTTACCACTTTTTCCAACTCCAGTAGCACATAGTGGACTTTTTCAGTCAAGCCTAGAGCAAATAGCTTGAAAGGGGCACTTCATTTTAATTAAGCTACATAAGATTGCATTTCTAAACACTCTGGCACTGAATCACTTACTGGAACATGGTTATTACTTACTGCAAAGCAATACTGTAGTTCTTTTCAGTATATACATTTGTGCATCAGAGTAACACCTAAATAAATTAATCACATAGCACAGCTGTCCAGCTAATGATTAGAGGCTGCAGGGCTGAGTCAAGGAAAAAGCAATGTAAAAACTGCTCCTAAATTTCTCCCAATCACTTGTAAATGTGATTCAGTTTCTCTTTGAATTCAGTGGTTTTGTCCTTTCAGAGCAGAAGAAAGTTATCTAGTAAATATAAATGAAGGCAGAAATCAGAAGGCTTTTGTTGGTATTTGTGACAGTACCAGCTGGACTAAAATTGAGCACTTGGGTCTGAAGATATTGCCCCTTACCCCTGTTTGGATTTCTTATCCTTGGACTGCAGAAGTCTGAAAAACACTGCAACACTGGAGAGCCTTTTACATGGAATATGATCAGCTTTTTGCAGAAAACTATATAATCTTCAAATACATTCTGTTTTCTGTGTGAAAGCAAATAGTTGGGAGAAAGTTGGTCAGGTGTGTAGAGTATTTTTCTGGACTTAGTGGATGCAAACTTCCAAATGGGGCAGTTCCCTGGCAGGGCTGAAGATGTAGCAGATGTTTTGCTGCCTCTCCAGGATGTTTTTGAGTGAAAAAGCTCCAGCATGGTCAGATGGGCACTGCTCTGAGCGTGAGGGGTGCACACACGGGGGCTAGAAAGGCCATCTCACAGTTCCCAAGTTTTTACACTCTTTGGAGTCACAAGACTTGCCAACATATTTCAGCCTATTGCTTGTGTCTGAATTGTTCATTTGGAAAAGCTGATATTTGCAATTTGGTCTCACAATTGTTTGAACTGGATGAAGTAGCTTATAATATTCATGTTCTGCTTCTCATTTAAATCAGGGCAGCTTTTTCAATCAGATTTCTAATGAAATGAAGAAATAGAAATTTGCTTTTATTTTTTTCTCTTTTGGTGAAACAGTCTTGCCAACAGGTTAGTTGGCAACAGTGTTTATGACAAATTAACTTAAACACGTGCTTAGATTCTGTTCAGCAACTTACTTAGGGCCAAAATTTCACAAATACTTCAAGTATTTCACTTGGCAAGCAAAAATCCAAAGATGCATTTTGAAAGGCATCTAGGCAGGTCTAAATCTTGATAACTGAATTAAAAAAAAAATTAAATCAAAGTTTTAAAAATAATTCTACAATAATCAGTCAGATAGGTAATATCTGTTGTTAAAGTGGGTGTATATATATTTGAAAAGGACCAAATGCCTTTGCAAGCCATAATTTGGGTTAATGTCAGCTGTAATACCAAAGTTAACCATCTCTTATTTTTTTATTATGTAGCAGGGAATTTTTGTTTTATATAATGCAAGAAACTCCTGAGATGTAGCACAAGATTTTCTGAGTTTCACACAAAGTTGGAATTAAAGCCAAATAATGGTATTGAGCACTTAGGGTAGCACTCCACAAATGTTAACTCATTTAACTTTTGTGCACATATGTAAAGCCAATTAAAAGAGAATTACTATTCTGGTTTTTAAAAAAAAAAAAAAGGGAAAACCATGTGTGTACCCATTGCCACAGAAAGGAAAATGTGAACAGAGAAGTAACTACTTTCCTGTCACTCAGTAATATCACCAGCTTTACCTTTTTGCTCTGCTCTCAGGCGGTTTCCAAAAATGAACTTAACTAAAAGAAATGCAGACTGATGTAGTAATTTAGTTTCCTTCAACAAATTCCCTTTGTAATAAGCTCTTGATTAATTTACTGCTAAATAAAGTAGATTTTCCTTGCTGGGATCAGTTACAAGAGCAATATGATTTTGCTGGTTTTCTGATTGGATCAAAATGCAAATGACTCTGAAGCAAAATTATCCTGTATTTCCATAAACAACAGTAGAGAAGAACTTCCAATATCAGTAGTAGGAGCTGATGATTTACAGCAAGTATCTGAATCATACCATTAATTAAAATATTTTTAAATTATAATTAAAATTACTTAAAATTCTTTTAACCTCTAGCCAGATCACTTCATGTTTCAGAGTAGGGGCAAAACACCAGAATAAGAGGAAGGTCTCTGATATCAAGATTATAAGGTGTTACATAAGCAAGACATCAGATGTGTGGAGCTACTGGAAGGCAAAGAAATATTGCTGCATTGCAGTAAAAAGTTCTGTCATTTTTAAAGTTTCACTTTATAATAAAAGAGATATGTGCTGTCTTCTTTGCTAACATTTTCTGGACATGTGCTCTCACTAATGACAGTGCATGTCCTCAGAGACAATTTTTTTTCTTGAACAGTGGTGGATAAAGAATGATGAATTGAGCTGCTCACCATCCAGCTCCCCCTTTTTCTGAGGTTTTTATCTTACACCTAACACTGAAATGTGGTCTAAGTATTTGATAATAAAATTAAATCAGAATCTTACAATGCAGAGAAGAATCTCAACCCAAGAATTTGACAGAGCCCCAGGATTAGCACTGATGTTTTAGGCAGTATCTTTTTATTCTGCGTGGAAATCTACAGCAAAGATATTTCTCCAGCATGAGCTGTCTTGTACTTCAGTGTCTAAAAGGAGATTCCCAAGTCAGCACTACTGTCCCAGAATTGTTTTATTGCTGCATAGTTCCTCTCACCCTTAGACAGCCATTTAACATGGGAATCTCATTTCTCTCTACTGGCAATTTTGGGTAAAGGTCATTTAATGTACGTCTGTCCTCCTCTTCTGCTGATCCCTAAAATCCTGCACAGGGGGGGTCCATATTAAAACTTTTAGATAACGGGATCTTTGCAATTTCTGAGTGTGGCACCAACACTTCACATGCCAAACAGTTGACCAGATCTCTGTCAGGCCTGGGAACTTCTGAAGACACTTTTAACTTCAAGCACAACTGAAAAAAAAACGCTCTCGAACCATCAAATTCCAGGGTGTAGCTGTGGACTCTAGTTCCCAGAACTGCTTGCAAACCATTAGCCCATGAATTTTAGGAGACAAAAGATGTTCCAGCAGGTCAGTGCTCTTTTAAAAAGTGCCATTTCACTGAGAGCAAAACTCAGACAGGGATCTGCCAAACAAAACCACATCAATTTAAAAAAGAAAACGAAGTTTTGATGTGGTTGAAATGTTAATTTCTAATCCCACTAGAAGATGGTTTCTATTAAATATTTATTTCATAGAATAAAGAATACATTCTGTGATAAGGATTTTCTCTGTGTTCCCTCCATGTGGTTTCAGGACACAGGGAGCTGGTTCACATCACATATCTGGATGAGTTGCTCTCTGATCCTTGCATTTCTTTAGCTCTGCCCAGGAGCACAACACACGTATGGAGATCTCAGTTCTTCTGCATGCTGAGCCCTCCTCACCAGGCTGGGCCTCTTGCTCCTACTAATTCATTCCAAAGAGGGGGAAAACCCCTATTGGCTAATTATGGCAATGGGACACTGGGAGAGAATGTAAAGAATCTTGGCAAATAACGTGTCATTACTGTAGCTCCAGAAGGATGTTCTCATAACAGAAACCTGCAGGCCATGCTACTCTCCTGCACCTGCTTCTCCCCAGCTCAATTAAGGAACAACAGGTGCCTTTGTGTTACACCATTCTTTTATCTCCTTGATGTTGCTAAGGAAAAGGTTCAGTGGTTCTCCCTGCTTGAGGGGCAGTCAATTTTTTCAGTCTCATTTCTACATCCTTTTATGTATTTCAAAGCTGCTTCTGGTTACAACTTAAACACAGGAATACTAACACCTATAAATGACTGAAGTGGTAAAATGGTCAATACCTATTGCTGGCTCACACTGGAACTGGGAGGGTTTTCCTCCAGAATAGCTTGTTTGATTCAGATTTTGATCACCTGAGTTTGTAGATTTTTACTTTAAATTTTGAGTTTGAAAACTCAGTAGTCCAAGACTCTGCCAAAATCACAGTGTCTGTTTTCACACAAAATCCTGTTTTTCACACAAAATCCTGTTTTTCACACTGAAAACATATGATGTTGCTCATATAATTTGATTACAGGACAGATGTCTAAACAAGCATGGGTTTGTTTTATATGGGTTTGAAACTCACTTGAATCTTCACATAGACCTGAAGCAAGGTCAGGCAGGCCAAGCCCAATTCTGCAGCAAACAATTGCCATTCTTCTAGCTGAACCTAAGTTGGGGCTGGAGGATCAATATTTTATAGCAATCTCACAAAACACAAATCTTCTCCATTTATTTTTAAGGCACTAACAACTGAAAAATTTTACTGAGTTTCTGTTCTCATTGCTACGCAGAATTTCCAGTGCAATGAAGCAATGTTTGAGGCCGTGGAACAGCAGGATCTGGATGCTGTTCAGATTCTTCTTTATCAATACACACTGGAGGAACTGGACCTGAACACACCAAACAGTGAGGGACTAACTCCTCTGGATATTGCCATTTTGACAAATAATGTCCCTATTGCTAAGACCCTTCTGCACGTTGGGGCAAAGGAAAGCCCACACTGTAAGTAAAGAACACAGATTGACTTAGATAATTGCCTGTAAGAGATCAAGTTTGATGTGGTTTGGGGAAAGTTTTTGACACACCAAAATTGCCTGGTTTTATGATAAGGGTGGTTATACCAGCTTCCCAAATCTTCGTTCGCGAAGCCCAGCCATGGTTATACCAGCACAGTACCACAGTTCTGGGGGATGTTTACAGCAATAACTGCTTGTTGAATGCATGCTCAGGAGATACTTTTGTTCTCTATCTCAGATACACCAAGTGATGAATCAGGTTGAGCTTCTAACATGATTAACGCTGGCCAGCTGAGTTAATACCAACACTGAGAAAAAAATCTTTAAAAGTACAGAAACAGGGACTGAGTGACTCAAAGATCATGGGCTGCAATGAAGAGTTTGTTATCAAAAATGAAAGGACGATGGGTTGTCTAGACTTTAGTTTATTTTGATTATCCTTTTGATTTTGGCTCTGCTGCCTTCAGGAGACCGGTTGTGTTGAAATCTGTCATTTCCACTACCCAAAGAATCCTCACTCCTCGTCTTCAAATGGCCTAAAATCCCACTTAAATGAGACTCTCAAAGTTCTACCGAACCAGGGAAAACCTAAACACAACCCAAACCTTCTCACTTCACTGGAATACCGATATTGCTCATAACTACATATTGTACTTATAAAACTTCTTTGTATTCCTTCGTGGGCCCTTTTCTGCCCAATGTGTGGGTTGGAGGGTGACTTACCAACCCAATTAATCAACCCTCTACCATGACACAAACTCTGACGCCTTACTTGGGTCTAAAAATACCCCGATGTATGAGAATTTGTTTTAAACTGTCAATGCCTATATTTAGGACATTCCCAGCAAGGCTATAATGAGACTGTGTTTGAGGGGTTCGGCCACTGCAGACTCTGCCATTAATTTGAAGTTAGTTAAATTAACAACATTTAGTGCTGGCATGTCAATCTCAGTGCTCCAGGAAATTGCACCTTGAGGCTACTAACATTGCCAGTTTTTTCACTGCAGAGTGTGTGTGCATGTGCATGTTGAGTTTTTTTGCCAGACCCTCAGTGTTGGTACACCTTTATTGCTTTTCTATATCCACAGCACTTATATTATCATTTATTCTGGCCTCCTTTAACCTTCCCTGGAGATTTTTGCATAGTGTAGCTGCTCAGTGAAAAGAGTTTTTTAGTTTTATATTTATTTGTTTATTTTTCTGTCATGGTTCATGACTGAGGCTTTAAAAAAAAGTGTGACAGCATTTAGAGTACATGATTGACTGCTGAAGCAACATTCATTAACCATGACAAATCTAGAGGAAAACACAGTCTTGAGTGTTCTAAACAGCAGTAAAAAAGACTAAACTAATTTTTCATTGACCTCATCTGTAAATAAATGCAGTCTGATGGCGAGCAGGGGCAATCATAAATTAGTATTCATTTCCTGTAATTAATGCAAACATGCCTATGAACACAGAGAATATGAATATATAACCACCTCATTTCCATTTCAAAATATACCCACCAAATTTCCACTTCACTTATCTTGATTTTTAGTTTTTCTGATTGAAATAATGGATGAAGCATTCTCAATAAAAAGCAAACGATTGTTTGGGTTGGGTTTCTTACCTCAAGGGTTTGCAGTTGCTTCTTGAGAGCAAAATGCACAAAGTTATTTTCAGCCCTCAAAACAAGGGGTCACAGCACCTTTGTAGGTGGCTTCATTCTTGTGGAACTGATACCAGTCACTTTATATCTGCTTTCTGTACTTAACCAACCCTGCTCAAATGAAATCTGTTCTGTTTGTGTCATCTCAGGGCTGCAAGAACATGACCCAGCACCCAGCAGGAGCATTTCCATTTCTCTGTGGTGGGCAGTTGAGCTCAATGGGAGGGTAAAATCCTGACTCACCCAATTTTGGGACCGCACACAAGCATCTCTTGATCTGATTAGAACTGTACAGGACAGATGCACAGAGCTGGGAGGCTGCAAGATAGAGGAATTCCCCATTCCAAGTGCTTCCTATGGAGAAAACTCTTGCTCTGCCACTATATTAGGTGTAGTGATCCAGCTGAAATCTCATTATAGCCCCCAGCCTAATGCTGTAGAAAAGAGGATCTGGAGGACAGATAACTTCCATCTGTATCCCCTGGATTTCTGCCTGGAACAGGAACAGCAGCAGATAAAGCAATAGAAAGTAAAACTGTGATCTTCATCTCCACATGGATCTCAGATTGTATAAATCTTAACAGGAACCCAGCATCTTTTAAATACAAAGTGACTAAAGCAGAGAGTACAGCATTTAAAACACTAATTTAGCTGGGGAGGAGGCAAAGTCCACTGTGTTATCTTTTCAGTTACTCTTATTCATCATATACTCATGGTTTGGCTTGTTCATGTGAACCCAAATAAAAAATAGGATTAAAATTCCCACTGGCTGATTGGACACGTTTCCAAGACCTGACAAATGTGAATGTGAATCTTGATTAAACAGATAGAGCCAGATCCTTGGTGAGAACTTGAGCCAATGCCAATTCTCAATCACCTGAAGTTCTGGCACATAAAATCTCCTTCCCCGGTCCTGTTGTGCTGTCAGATGTGTTGCACTCTTATTGTAGGCATGGATCCAGGAAATCCTATCACCTTTAGCCTCCCAGTAAACCAGCAGTTCTGAGGATAGCAGCAGATTCCAGGGAGCCTGTCCATATGTCCCTGATGTCCATATGAAGAATGATCCAACTTAAGAAGGATGGCTGCAAGCCAGCTTCTGAAAGCAAAGTCTTAGAGACAAACATTCTTCAAAAACAGCCCTTTGGATGTCAGAGGTGTTGAGTAATTCTTTGCTCTCCTCCTGTGGCTTTAGAGATCCCAGGGCAGTTTTCACAGCAGTCCATAGGGTTATTCTCAGACTCTGCTAAACTTTGACTGTCAATTATGAGAGATGGAGGGAAAAATTAAAATAAGAAGTTCAGATTGGATAAAACAAACACTCTTTTCACCATCAGGACAGGGAAGCACTGGAACAGGTTGCCTAGAGTTGATGTAAAGCCTTCACCCACCCTGGAAAGTTTTCAAGACCAGACTGGATAATGCCTTCAGTAACTTGGTCTGACCTCTTGGCTGAGCCTATTTTGAACAAGATGGTTGGACTAGAGGAGGTCCTTTCCAATCTGATTTGTCCCATATGATCTCAGTTTGGAAAATAGCACATTCATATCTGCAGACATATTTGCTCCTGTGGTGTTTTGATGTCAAAAACCCGTCAGGGCCTCGGTGCTTTATCTGGTACAATTTGATGTTTTCAGAAATGTCTGGCTTGTGTGAGTGCTCAGTGCAGCCTGTGCAAGATTCCTGCTGTTCCTGTGAAATCCTTGGGGAAACAAGATCTGTCCCTACATAGCAAGCCCCCACCACTGCTAAGAGAAGCTGCGTGTGGTAGGGCACTGGTTTTGGTAAACAGAGGCCTTTTAAATTAAGACTATCTCAGAGCTCTTCTGCAAAAACACCAATTACTTCCTGTGATTTCAGCATTTCTTCTCCTGTACACAATTTCCTGCATATTGAACATCTGATCAGTACTTGCATTTCTTTTGAGATTAAACAATGTTACAAGTCCTATTTTCCAAACTGCAAATTGTTTGAACAATTTTAGACAAAGAGCAACTCTGAAAATATGACTTGATTCACCACACTTCACTGTATAATCAGGGAGATTTTATAATCTGGTTTAGGGCAGTCTTGTGGACTTGGGATAAAATCAATCCTATTTTATTTTGTATCCTATGTGATCTTCATTTTCACCTTTATGTAGCCCACAGTAATTCATACAGGCAATCTGAACTGCTAAACATTAAATTTAAATTACCCTGAGCACTGGAGAAAAAAAAAATCTCTGTGTCTCAAGCTGCTCACTGCCTGTTCAGAGAACTAATTAGGTATTACATGGGCAAAACTGGCACAACAAAAACCTGGAAAGGGATCCATTCTCTACCAGCCGTGGCCCTCAGGCACAAAACTCTCATTCTTAATTTTGTCAGTTAGCTCTCTGTTTGTAGAGGTTTATATATTGTATGTGTTTATAACCAGTACAATCTTCTTTTTTTTTTTTTTTTTTTGTGTGTGAAAGCTTATGATCTTATGGCAAAGTAGGGGTTGGAGAGAGAGAGGTTATTGCTTTAGTTTGGTTTTCATATCCCACTAACTTAAAACACAAATGCAATTTCAGTCTAATTAAGACATTTTTAAGCATATGAGAAATACCAGCAGAAAAAAAATGTGCTAAATTTATTCATGTTGCTAATCCCACTTAAGGGGCCAGATCTTTAAGTGGTATAAATTGGCTCTAATCCACTTGATGACAAGATAACTACTGGAAAGCAGAGCGTTCAAGGATTTGACCTTATATGTGCTTTGCAGAATTTTGTCGCCACCAAGAAAATACTTTCCCCCTCCCCTTTTCTTGGCAGTTGTTGACATGGAAAGCAGGTCGGTGCATCTGAGCACGTTGGTCCAGGAGGCCCAGCAGAGAGTGACTGAACTGTCTGCACAGGTGGGGAGCGAAGGGCTGGGCACCGACACCGCCGAGAGGGAGAAGCAGCTGAAGGCCTGGGAGTGGAGGTCCAGGCTCTACCAGCGCATGAAGGCCGGCTACGAACACGCCCGTGAGTGACACAGGGGGCCAAAATTCTCCACATAAACCCTACAGCTGAGAACGTCCTGCAAAGGTGCTCTCACTGACTGACCCTCCCAAAGGTGCTCTCACTGACTGACCCTCACAGCACTGAGAATGTCAGGGAGGGAAAACTGAGGCCTTCGGTCCTTTCCAAGGACCAAATATCTGAGGGCAACAAGCACTTATCTCCTCAAGAGCGGGCTGCATAAACTGATGAGACCTCCAAACTCCTAGTTTGGGGTGTAATGATTCTGTCCTTCTTACTTCACATTTACTCCTGGATCTCATTTAACATGTTCAGAGTTTAAAACCAGATGACTATAAAAGGACACATGAATAGGCAGGAAGAGGGATGGGGATGTTGCCTTTTTCTCAGCTGTAATTTGATTAT
>NW_016690214.1:3976701-4017016 GCF_001604755.1 Lepidothrix coronata | reverse complement strand
AAAGGTGCTCTCACTGACTGACCCTCCCAAAGCTGCTCTCACTGACCCTCCCAAAGGTGCTCTCACTGACTGACCCTCCCAAAGCTGCTCTCACTGACCCTCCCAAAGGTGCTCTCACTGACTGACCCTCCCAAAGCTGCTCTCACTGACCCTCCCAAAGGTGCTCTCACTGACTGACCCTCCCAAAGGTGCTCTCATTGACTGACCCTCCCAAAGGTGCTCTCACTGACTGACCCTCCCAAAGATGCTCTCACTGACTGACCCTCACAGTGCTGAGAATGTCAGGGAGGGAAAACTGAGGCCTTCGGTCCTTTCCAAGGACCAAATATCAGAGGGCAGCAAGCACTTATCTCCTCAAGAGTGGGCTGCAGAAACTGATGAGACCTCCAAACTCCTGGTTTGGGGTGTAATGATTCTGTCCTTCTTACTTCACATTTACTCCTGGATCTCATTTAACATGTTCAGAGTTTAAAACCAGATGACTATAAAAGGACACATGAATAGGCAGGAAGAGGGATGGGGATGTTGCCTTTTTCTCAGCTGTAATTTGATTATTTTTCACAAAAACTTTTTCTGTTTTGGTCAAACAATGAAATTTCATTTTGCATATAAATATTGCAAAAATTTAATCTTCATTTTGGTAACCACTTGGTATCCATTTCATCAGCACAGTTACAAACCGAGTCACTTTAAGCAGTCGTACGAGTGAGTATGTACCCCAAGTAAATGGAAATTTGGGCCCATGGGAAGGAGTAAACAGGACTGAATTGTTACACATGCAGATCTTTTAGCTGTATCCTATTTGATGAAATACAATCATTGCCATTAACATTTTTACAACCATCTTTATATAAATGTACTTACAAATAATTTCCCCAAATTTATTGTATTCTAAGGTTACTTCCTCAAGACAGATGTAGTGCTCCCTCTATTAGATACTAAATACAGGAAATGCAGCAGTAGTGAAAGGTAATATACTGATTTTTTAAATCAATCCCAGCAGTAAGTCATGACATTATGTGTTTGATTTCTGAATTGAGTCTGATTGATATTCTGTGAATTAAGCTTTTTTTTTTTTTCTTTTTTTAAATCAAAATGTTAGGCCTCAATTGACAACAGTATTTTGGAACTATTACACAGAAACTCTTGTGGAATTTGCAATTTTTGAATCACAATAATGTAAAAATGTTTTCTGTTATTTGATAAATTTGAATTTGCTAATGAAGCCATAAAGGTTTAATTAGCTCTTTGTGGTTTTGTCCTTTCTCTGTCCTCCTATCCACCCCAAGAGATTTATAGGGGCTTTTCATTGACATAATTAGCATGAATCTGTTTTATTGGGTTACATATATGCAGGAAGATATTTTTAACTGAAAGGAGCCAAAAAAACCATGATAGAAACAAATGGTGTCTGCAGGATATTGTTAGCAGGGGCACTAATTAAAATGCTCAAAAGGCAGAGAACACAAACACCTACAACCCGAAGCTCACAATTGCAGGGTGATTTTCAGTGGGTTCTTTGAAGACCCAGAAACATTGTTTGAATAGGATTTGTTGTGCTGAAGAGCTGATGTTTTCTCTTCTCTCCCAGGAGCCCCTGAGGCGCCAACCAATGTCTGTCTCATGGTAACAAGCAGTACATCACTCACTGTCACCTTCCAGGAACCTCTGAGTGTCAACTCAGCTGTGGTGACCAAGTATAAAGGTACTGGATTTAGACATCTTTCATTTGCCTTAACAATGTACAAAAATTGGAGGGTTAAGTATTTATCTACAAGGGATTATAGTACAGTGCAAGTAATGCTTGAATTTATTTTCCCAGTAAATAGCCATAGAAGTGGAATTTTCTTACAAGATTCCCCAAAGACAAGATTTTTTATTAAGAAAAAAAAAGGAAAATAAATTAACCAAAAGCTTTCTCCAGGAGTGCTTTGAAGGAGTTTGCTTGACTCACTGTGGTTAGGACATCAGCTCAATGACTGGGTTGAGATGAGCAGTTACAAAACACAAACTAACTTTTGGTGCCTGTGGGCTCCTGCAACCATGTGTATCCTTGCAAAAGCCAAACCCACACCACCATTCCTTAAAGGAATGCCTCTGGAAGCTGAAACTTTTGGCAGAGGCTTCATACAGCCCAGCTAATTAGCTATTCCAGGGCTGCCACATCATTCTTGGAAGAGCAATACATTTGGGGTGGCACCAGTTAGTTGCAAAGTGGAATGAATAAGAAAATGCTTCCATCTGAATAGCCCTGTTGAATAGAAATGGTTTTAAAACAGAATTTCTGTTCCACAGGAAATTCCAACATTAAGGAAAAAAAAAAGTCTCATTGAAGATTAGAACAAAAATGAGAAATTTTAAAATTTCCTGTTTAAAGGAACTTCCAGGTTTTCTCAAATGTTGGGAACAGTGAGTTCTTCAGTGCTAAGCAAAGTAACCCACAGCCTCCATCTTCCAAGTGGGAGCCCAAGTCAAGGGGCTGAGGATCTGAGGCCTTCATTGCCCTGCCCAGGGGAGTCAGGAATGAGGCCCCTGAAAGTCCTCTTAGTTATTTCCCCCCAGTTTCTCTCTTAATGCTTCCTGTTGTGTTTGCTTCTTCATATTAATCATGAAAAACTCATTTCAGAGGTACTTGAACCTCAGATTTCCACAGCCACAGCAAGAACCCTCCTTGGCTGTGTGGTGGGTTGGTGGGGGAGTCTGTTCCGTGTTTCCATGGGGGGATGTCCCAGGGATTGTTTCAGCAGGAGAGATTCAGAAAGACCCAGTGCATCGAGGTCCAAAAGCTCCTGGAGCTCTTCCAAAGGTGGGACATGCCAGTGCACAGGCTCCAGTGGCATCAAGCACAAAGCACCCAAAGGACTTATCCTGGAAAAGGCATATTCTCTTTCTTTCCTCCTCCTCTTTCTGGTCAGCAATTCCAGTCATCCCTGCCTGTGCCCAGCAAAATAATTTTCTACATTCTAACAAACCCAACCACCCAGACACCACTGAAGCCATCAAAGTGATTCTATTCTTCAGTAGAAGGTAAATTACTGTATTACACCTAGTCAGCTGGGCAATGCTGCAGGAAGTGTGATTTTCAAAAACATCAAAGCCCTTTAAAAGCCTAAATCTAATTTTCAGCAATGGCTTGGGTTGCCAGGAAACTAAATTTCATTTAAGGGCTTCCTACTGCCTGATTTACTTGTGAAAACAATACTTGGGCTCCTGAAACACCAAAGTTCTCTTGAAAATATCAGTCTGCTTTTTGTAATACATGTATTGTAAACAACCTTGAAATACTGCCCACCCTCCATTTATAGTGATTGTTGATATTTTCACAGGAAAGCAAATTTCCAAATAGAGCTAATTTTTAAAAATAACTGTCTAAGGGCTGTAGTATTTTTCTCTTGGTTATTCATTTGAGTTGAGTCTGGTTTGTACCATGTCAGTGCTGACCTCTTTTTGGTCAGCACCACATTCAGAGAAATTTAATCCAACTTGACCTAACTTTCTAATCAGACCAGGTAGCACTGCCCTGTATTTTGAATTACCCTCACTGGTGATCATTTTATGCTTTATCAGGTTGACAGTTAGTCTTGCCAGAATGTTCTTTTTAAATCCATTATCCCAGGAGACTCACATATTTATGGTTAGATAAAAAGGAAAGATCATTAATAGCTCCTTTTGGTGACTTTCGGGAATTAATTAAGCACTGGTTGTGGAATTGTTTATTACATTATGGAGTGAGATTCTTTGTGCTTAGTTTGAGGGGTCATAAAATGAACCTTTCAAATGATCATTTGCAAGAATGATTAGAACCAGCTAGCAATTACTAGCCCTTAAAGGAGAGCTTGATAACATTGTGTGAGGATCTTTTTAGTCAGATATATAAACCTCCTGTCCAGAAAACCATCGAAGCATTTTGCTAATTCAGGGTAAAAAAAAAAAAAAGGCTTTTAAGGGTTTTTTCCTCTCAATACTTTACCATTTCTTCTTCTAAGCAAATTAAGATTCAGGAGCATTTGCAGCAGCGTTTAGGGAATACCTGCTCATTAACAGAAGCTAATAATGTTCTTTTCTCTGGACCTGAACTATAGGGGATAAAAACTGACATCAATTCTGTTCAGTTTAGTTTAGTTCCCTGAAAACAGTGAGAAACTGCCAATTCCTTTTTTTTTTTCTGTGTCATCTTTTTTTTTTTAATATATTTTTTCCAAAGCTGTATTTGCCCAAATGTCATTTAGAAACTGGGCTTGGAACGTTATCTAACTGTCTGCTGTTTTCCTGTGTGTGATCTTTTCCCTTGTTAGCTGTATAACTTACAAATAATAATACAGGAGAATAATATTTTGCACTCACTCTCTAACCACTAAAACCATCTCACTTCATTAGGAGATTTAATTTTAACCACACACGGTGAATGGGTATTGACTTTGGTGTCCCAGCTGGATGGCAGCTCAGTGACTGCATTCTGCTCAGCCATTGCTTTAAGGAGCCAGAATATTCTTTACTTCCTCTCCTGGATTGTTGTTTAATGTTGCAGGCACCATCCTAATGGCTCCCTTCAGCTTCCCTCAGGAGAAAGCTCCAGCGTGGTGGTGGCTGATGTGAAATGATTCCTAAGTATATTGTAACTCAGTAAAGTGTTTTGAGGCTGGAAGCAGACAGGCCTGACATAAATCAATAATAACAGTAATAATCTGCTCCATGCTGGAGAAAGACTCAAAGCCAGGGACACCTCAGCCCAGCCAGTTTTAGAGAGGATGTGAAGCATCACTGTAACACTGAGAAGAAAAACCCCTGCCCTTGGCTAATGGTGCCCTGGAGCCAAACTTCACATCCCATCCTGGAGGTACTTACGGCCGGCTTTGGTTTTACATCTTTGAAAACACAACCAAAACGTCCCAGGCCAACATACAAAAGAACTTTGCCACAGTTTGAAGCTTTCTGTGAGCTTTCTGTTTACATCATCATATGGTTACTGCAGCAGCTGTTGCTATCCCAGAGCTACACCACTGGAACCAGCTCCATGAAAAAACAATCCCACAGCAACATAATCCAGATGGACATCACTCTACTCCTGGGAACAGTCCCACTCGAGCCCAGTGGCAAGTGCTTGTAGGGCTTTTAAGAACTCTTGTCTTTCACTAATCAGCCTTTCTAGGGTTCACATGTTCCACACAAAGCAGCACCTCTTTTTAGAGAGCAAAATTATAAATAATTTTAAGCAATTTTGTTGCACTTATTTTCTGTGCATTTTAAACAAGGTTATTATTTTGCTTTTGCGGTGAATAAGCACAGATAAACCTCCCCTTATTGCATAAATTTTTTTCATCCACTTCCCATCAGAAGTAGTCATAATAATGCTGTGATCCCAAAGTATAAGATAAGGGAGAAAAATGGACATAGTGCTGATCATTGCCTACTGGAAAGGATCACTATGAAATGGAAAAATCTCTGTTTATATTTTATTTACAATTTTTAAACAAACATCTATATTCCCCTTTGGAGAAAAAAATGAAACAGCTTGTATAACCCAAGTTGAGCTAATTTATTTAAGAGCCTGGAACTATTTATGTTTGAAGAGAGAGGAAGAGACACATGTTTGATGTAGCAAACAGAGCTAATCTTCTCTCTGTTTGGATGTAGCTGCGGACTTGGATGCCAAGGTTTTTTCCAGATAATGATGCTAAGCTGTCTAGGCCAATTTAGCCCATGTTACCTTTTTGTTTAGTTTGGTATTTTAGCAGAATATTTCATGTTTATCAAGACTGCCCAGCTTCCCTCTAGGATTGCTTTTGGATGGAGAGAAGATTTTTTATTTTCAGTCAGTGTAGCTCCTAGAAAAAAAATGACACTGACTTAGGTCAGGAAAGAAGGAGTTATGTCTTGCTTAAATTTTGAGAAAAGGTCATTCTCTGCCTTCATTCTTCCAGGGCAATTTGTGGTTCACTTCAGATTTTTTTTTTTTGCAGGAGAATAATTTAGATTGTCTTTAAATTACTAGTTTAGTCCTGGCTAGATGTGCAGTAGCCAAAGGATGTTGCTCTCACGTGGATGCATGAAATGGGTTGGTTATAGTGCAGAACAGGCTGGTGCAGTTCGGTGTTGTCAGTGGAATTCTCAGCTAAAGGAGCTGCCTTTGCACTCTGGATCAGCACCTGGGACCAGGGGTGAGGGAGCCTGACCAGGCTGGGCCTGTTTGAGATCTGCTCTGCAGCTCAAAACAAACCTGTATTCGAGATTCTCAGTTGACTTCTCACCCTGTAAATGGAAAATTTCCATTGAAAATTTCAGTGTGAAAAACCTCAAAGATTTTACAAAACCTATCTACAAATTTTGTGTGATTCTGCATGTTTTGTTCTCAGGGGTAATCCTTTCACAACCAAATCATCTCATCATTTTCCATGGGCTTCTGCTTGTCCCCGTGAGCACCTAGAAACAGCACACACCACGTGTTTTGTAATTATGCATTTGATTTATCCATCAAAAGCTGACATTTCATGTATGGAAAACATGGTGGGGTTTTTTCTGTGTCTCTCTGAGTAGATGCTGTGTCACTGCCTGATCCTGTTCCAGTCTGTGGTGGAACTGAGCATCATTCTGCACTCAACTTAGTCTTCAAACCCTTCTCACTTATTATTCAAAGTTTCTTTGTATATTTTGAAACTCATTCTTTCTTTCCTCAAAACAGTTCTTGCTCCATAAAAAGAGAAGAGAATACATTTCTTTGTAAGACATTTGAATTTATCCTGCTGAATAGGTGTGGTCTGATATTTTTTACAGTAGTTCATTTATGGCATTTTATTAGGTCTCCTGGGCACTTTATTTGCACGTTACATTTTGGTAGCTAACAGGACTGTGCAATTTGACTTCTATTTTTATGCCTAGCAAGTACAGAAATGTATAAAAGTTAAAACAAACCTTTCTATTTCTAGCTCCTCTCAATGTCTGTAGTATGTGCTGGACTTAACATAAAACTTAAAAACTTTTATTTCTTCAGTTTGCTACGTATTTAAAATCACCTTTGGACACAGATCACATATTAAATGACGGTGTAATTAACTAATGTACTTAATCAGACACTGGTTACTCGGTTGAATCATTCTTTCCTCCTGCTTTGTGTTTTATAAGGATTTTGAACAGCAGCTCAGGATAAATGACCCTGAGAAAACCCAGACATACAGGCTCTGCTTTTGTCTGCCTTGGTGTCTAAGGAAAAAGGCTCATAACCTAATGTTTTTGAATTTTAGACATTGCTTTGCCTTTTACATTTGCTTTGACTTACCAAAATTAATAAGTATTTTTTAAAATTGTTTGCACGTGGCTGAGTGTTACAGCTCCCAGTCCATAGGTACAGCACAGGAAAGGGGAATTCCTTATGGTCCTTGGCAGAACTGGGACTCAAGACCTTCAGCTTCTGTCTTGAAGGAGGTTCCTGTTTTAGCAGGTCTTTTGATTTGTGGATTTGGGAATGTTTCCTCACTGAAGACTTAAACAAAACCAGAATCTCTTCAAAGGGTTTGAGGCAGTTTCCCTACTCACTGCTTTGTCTTAAGTCTTCTCTGGTCCATTATGGACTTTTCTGGGCCATTTACAAGCATAAAATGTCTAAATCTTAGTCAGCTTGCCTCCAAAACCTGATACTGTTCTGGTAACTAGATCTGACCCACAGAACTGATACATGAATGTAAATTTGGAATCAGGCCTTTGGATCTGCTTCAAGCTCTTACCTTGTGTATTGAGCATAAATTGCAGGGTTTCTTGCTTCCCTGCACGAGTGCCCAGTGAGATCATGCATGAGCACCCAATCAGCCCCTGCATGAGCACCCATTTAATTGACTAATGAACACCCAGCTGGTTCACACACGAGCTCCCTCTCAGCTCATGTCTGAGCACACGATGAGTTCACGCCTGAGCACCCACTTGGCTCACTCCTGAGCTCTGGGCATATATGGCAGCTTCCAGTAGGCAGGGGCCACAGGGCTGGGAGGAGGTCAGGAGATGCCAGGTGCTGGTCACGACTGGCCTGGCTACATCTAAATGTGATGGAAAACTCCATCACTGAGTGTAACCCCAGTGTGGAGACAAGGGAGGCTGACGGCAGAAAAGGAGGAGGAGAGGTGTTTGGCTTCACTTTAGCCTGGGGAAGGTGGTGGAAAGGTGTTCACTTGAATGTTTGTTTAATTATGTTTTCTTTCTTCTCACTCTGAATGAGTGATTAGAAGTTTGTGTTAATTGGCACTAAATTAAATTAAGTAAAATATCCCCAAATCACGACTGTTTTGCCTGCAACAACTGGCTGCATTGCTAGGGAAAGGTGAAAGCTCTTTAAGTTACTGCAGGGATTAGTTTATAAAGAAATAAAAGCCTTAAATATGATTAATTAACATCCATGCAGCAAAGTCCCTCTTTCTATCACAGGAGAACTAGAGGAAAAGGAGTGGAATCCCATTACACAGATTACCTGAATTAGTGTCTGTGTTTCCTTCCTCTGCTCACCGTGCTGTGCACTGCTCTGGTTTGCCTCCTACATTGTGATCGATTACTTTTTTTGTTTGCATTTTCCCAACTGCTCACTATTAATTGGATTTTAATGTTATGTTTTGGGAAGAAGCTGGGCCTAAACCATGCGAGCCTCTCACAAACAAGTAGCCCTCAGGTCCATAAACTTCCCCACTGGCTTTGGCTGCCCCGATTACGGGAGTCAAATGCACCCACTGGGAGGGGAAATTTGCAGAATCCAAGCCAAGCTTTTCTAGGATGTGAAGCCCTTGCATAAGAACCTCATTTATTCTCCAATCCCTCTTCTAAAACATATTTTCTCCCACTTTCCTCTCCACAGCCAGAGTGGGATATGTTTGTCATTGCAGGGCTGAGAAACAAATCTTGGCTGTTATGATAATCCATTGTAGCTTTTTAACCACTGGCCCACATTGGAAGGCAATGTGCACCCACATGGCACATTTTCTTAGTTATTTATAAAATGCTAGGAAGAAATGTCATTTTCACTAGCAGAGAGGAAAAAAAAGTTCCTTCTTTTTGTACTGGAATAGCTGACCTTATTGCAAACAGATAAAGAATTGCTAGGATTTAGAAAACACTGATCAAATACTTGAGAAAAAAAGGTCAATAATTCTTTTTAATTTTCTCTTGGTGAGAATTTTATTAAAAAGCAATAAAAATAGTATCTTATAAATCATTTATATAATGTAGATTTGCTCTAAGATGAACTAGTGAAACTGTGATCAAGCAAAGATGTGTCTTTGGCACCCAGCCTGCTGTCAGAATGGTTCCCATAAACGTCAAGACATAAAATAGAGTGTTCTGGCCCAGGTCAAAGGAACATCCAGAAACAGGGCCACAAGAAAGGTTATTTAACATCAGGGGTTATTATTAGCGGGCGTAAAACCTAAAGGAGCCCACAGCTGTTGAGAAGAAGATTTACTGCAAATAAAGTATTTGATTATTAAAAAAAAAAAATAAAATCTCTGAAACAAGTCTCGTGAGGATTTATAGCCATGGAAGTTTCAAATGAAGATGTGCTCTCTAGGAAAAGTCTAGGAATGCTTTTCTTGGTGCTCTGCCTGGCACTGCTCTGACTGTTGTTCTGATGAGAGGCCCTTAAACCCGCCCGTAGCTCTTTCCCACTACACCCCAGCAGTGCTTTGTTTACCTCAGGTGGGCACAGACCTGTTTGTTTGCATCTTTTTTCACTCCTCTTCAACCTTACTGATGCTTCTACTGACCCAGTACAAAGAGCCTCGAATAAGTGTACAGGAATAACTGAAATAATAGACAAAATCCAAAATAATGCACAGTAGTACTGAAAGCAGTTAGAAGCTCAGGTTTTAATTTAAACAGTACCTAGAAATCCGAGTCCCAGGCCATGACTACTCTCTTTCAACTTCTGTGTTTGCACAAACTCCTCAGTGCCAAACATTTGTTTTTTCCTAATGGAAGCATTGTGCTGGGATCCCTGTCACTACTGCCTGGTATGACTTGTCTTTCTCCTGTCATTCTTTGGAGGATTTCCAAACACGAGAGAGGCATGAACAGAGCCTGAACTCAAGTCTGAAAAAAACTGGACTCCTTTCTGAAATCAGGCTGGAAAGAACAATTGAAGGCACCCGAGAGGAGCTGACCAAATACTGCAGTGTTCTCCATCTGAGCTGCTGATGCTCTACACCAACAAGTTCTGCTCTTCACTGGTGTTCAATTCTCTTCACTTGTTCTATACTTCTAAATATTTGTTTAGGTTCCTTCACTCTGATTTTATTCACACAAATGCCAGTGTTTAATGTCCTTAAATCCAGATGCTAAGACATCATGGGTCTAAACTATTAAAATTATTTCTTAAAGATCAGCAGGCAGAAAAAGTTGGTGTGAAGTAGTTTCTGGTGGTACCTTCTTTCAGTTTTACATTTCAAAGGCAGCTAATGAACAACAGGATTATGCTTGGAGGCCCTTGGAAACACAAACCAAGATCACCTCATCCTTCAGCCCAGGTCCTGGGTACGGGGAGGAGAGGAAGGAGCCAGAATCTTTGCTGCTTTAGCCTCTCCTAAAAGCCACAGTGGCATAATTCTTTGCTCAAGGTCACACAGCAAGTCAGAATGCAAGAATAAAATCCAGAATCCCAGCTCCATGCACTGTTCTGTACACCCCCAACAAGCAACAACAGAGCTCATGTCCCCTGGTCTAATTAATCTACTCAGCAATTCAATGAGTGATTTAAGTGCAAGCAAAAACAAACATCAAGAGAAGTGAAAAATTCTACTGTGGCTCGGACTATTTACTTGACTCAGGAGAAGGTGCTTTCCTGAATAAATCTACAATAGGGTCAGGAGGTGTTTTGTGCCTTCCCTTTGCCTTTTGTCTGCCCGTCCATCCCTCTGTTAAGCTGTTTATGACGTGCTCAGCACAGCAGAAAGGTAGTGAGTGGGAAAGAAGCAGGTGAAAATAAACTTCTCCCTTTATTTTAAAGAGCTAGAATTGAGTATTAAAAAAAAAAATAAAAAAAAAAATTAAAAAAAAAACTTGGCCACAAGTGAGTTACATAACTTAAGCCAGTCTAAAATTATGTGCCAGCAATTTACATGAGTTTTATGTAACTGTTTATACTGCTGTTTATTTAAAAATTACTACTTATCTTGGCGACCGCAGCAACACATCGTGCATTCGCTAGCTCTGGAATACAGGGCACCTTCATTAAAACACATAGTCACCAATATATTAAACACACAAAAAACCCCTGCTCTGACATAACATGAAGTGTCAGATGGAAAGCCGCAACAGCAAAGACATTCAGCGTTCACAACAAAGCAGCCCTTTGGGGTGTTCAGAACAGGACTGGAACATGCTCCATCCTTAATTCACCCAACAGCTTTCAGGGCCTTTACAGCACAGTCGGTGCAGTCTACAAGACCTGCTCCTGTTCCTGGGCTCTTATAAAGGACCCTCTTCATCCTCGGGTTTCTATACTCCAGCGTGTTTATATTCAGCATTTACGTGCTGAGGTGAGGCAGCCTTTTGTTCTCTCTTAAAGTCCCAAGTACTTCAGCGTGACACAAATGGTTGGTAATTTCTGTTTACTGCCAGAGCTGTCTCCCAGCACTCCCACAAAGAGGGCAAAGAAGCAGCTAAATCTTCCTGATGGGTTGCTGTGCTCAAATTACCTAATTTTTAGATGCAGGTTAATCACAAGGGTAAGACCATTTATGTGTAGCTGTGTATTGGTACCAGGAAGATCTGTACAGAGCCAGAGTGGGAGCAGGGGCAACACTGGCCTAAAAAGTGTAACAGAGCTCATGGGATTTTGCCCCTTGTTTGGGGGCCTAGAAGATGCTCTACCTCTCCTTCCTTCATTTTTCCATCTAAGAAATAGGAATACTGGTATCCACATACTTCTAAGAGGTTTATAACCCAGTGAACAAGTACAGCAGAATATTATGTATTATTTTTAGGTGACCATTATGGTAGAAAGCTGAAATCTGTCAATGTATAGCAGGAGACATAAACTTAAGTGATAAATTACTTCAGTTGATTTGCATTTCTTTAAAGCTAAAGCATGTCATCTTCTTCTCACTTGAATCATTAAAAATCACAGGGGGGAAAAAAGTTTGTTAAAATCAAAAGTAAGCAAAAAAATTCCAGAATTTGTTATGAGTTTCTTTACAACAGATATACTTTGAAACGAGGGGAAAAAGAAGGCACTATTCCAACACAGCTGTTGAAAAAATATTTATTTTTCAGTTATGGAAATTTTTATTGAAACTGGGGGACGGGGTTTTTTCCAAAAGTGAGGTTTTTAAATAAATATATTTAAAAATTAAGTTTTGAGTAACTTTGGATACACCATCTTGTTGGGTAAATATCCTTTAAAAGGGGGGGTTCTCAGTCATAACGATAACCATAACCTGATCCACAGGCTAATATCGTACTCCTACGTTTTCAATTCCATGGGTCTCAGCCACCACAGGGCAAGCTAAAATAAAGTGAGTGCAAAATGCTGGCAATCCTGGCTGTGTAATGAGAAGCACAGCTGGGCAGCCAGGGAAGGCTGGGCTGGGTGAGGGGGTCGGGGGGCACCCACAGGGGTGGCACCTCAGCACCTGGCACAGGACAAGCAGGGAGTAGTTTTCCTTCAAGGGACCGGGAGATTGGTGTCACCCAGCAAGGGGAGGAGGGCCCTGCACGTGGGGGTTCACCAACAACAGGAGCTGGGGCAGCAGTTTGGCCTAGAACATGAGAGCAGAGCTGGGATTTACTGTCACAAAACCCATTCCCTGCTGTTCCTGAGAGGGCTTTAAAGGCCAAGTCTGCCTGTTCTCCCCTTGGAAACTCAGCTTCTCCCTCTGAACTCAGTGGTCCTCGATTATTTCTGAGAACAAGCTGCCATGCTGTTGGTAGTCCCAACACCAGTATCCTGGTGTTCCTGCTGGTCACATGCCTGCAATCCTGTGATATAACTTAGAGAAGATAACTTATCCTAGATAAGTTAACTCCTCTTTAGGCAGTGTGTCAGGATCTCAAACATTGGGGCCCTCTGTTAAATGCCTAATACAAGAGGAAGGGTTGAGAAGGAGCCCCACATCAAGAACAGGGCTGCAATGCTTATCTGTGAAAGCCACCCAAATTTAAATATGCCTCTTGGACTACCAGTTTATGTTTGGGCAGTCTCCAGTTCAGAGAACAGTTAAAAATTTGGGAAGCTCAGAAGCAGCTTAAAGCCACTTCTTCCACCCTTGGCTTTTGTTTTGTGCTGCCTGAAGTGTGACCCTCCCACTGCCCCTCACATGGAGTGGGACACTCAGGTGTGCCTGGAGATTCCAGTGAAGGCAGAATTTGCTGGCAGAACCTGTCTCAAGTGACTCTGTCTTGCTCAACATGAATCTTTGATAAGAAAAATGGTGAGGGAAGTGACTCCAAGCTGTTGACAACATGTTCAGCAGTCTGAACAGGATTTCTCCTTCTGGTTTCTCCTTCTGGAAAACAGAAAACATGTCTAAGTTTGCAGCATGTGTAGAGTGTCTGCAATGATCTAATGCAAGTGGAGTCAGAAACCTCGAAAATCACGGTTTACAATGGAAACTCTGACAGGCCATCAAGTTCAATGTTACTTATAAGTATTCCTATAATTAGGTTGTCAACAAAACCCTAGAGTATGGTACCGTAACAGTCTCTATATTTTCATACTAATGTACAGAGATAGCTGCCATTAAAGGTGGCAGCAATTAGCTATTTAAAACCCGTGGAAAACTAAAGAAATACGTAGTGAAAAAAGTTGAAAGACAATAGACAAAACCAATATTCTTTTCATTGCAGCAAACACAAAAATGTTGCAGATCATGCTGGGCATTCACAAACTGCAATCACAGACAAGGAGCTACTAGGGGAGAAGGGGAAAATGAGTTGTGCTATTGATACTTGGCTATTTTGGAAAGAATGTGTTGGCAGTTAAATGTTGTATATGCTGAGCAGAAAATTCTCTGAAGCAGTTTTCTTTTAATATGAAAATACCAGTATGACACTGCCAGAAGATGAAAATTTCCCATGCTGAAATCAGAACACCTATATCCTCTGATCTATTCTAAATTATTGACTCCAGCACTAATGAATATGCAAATAGAGTATCTAAGAACTATTCTGTAAATTTAAAAGGAAAGCTTTGTGTTGAAATCTCTGCTTTGGTATAAATCCAGGATATTAATGAGCTCTCCCAATTCCCACTGTAGAATAATTCAACAGATTCATTTCATAATGGTTTTGATAGGTTTTCCTGGAAGTTTGGGTCCAAAGGTACAAGTCACTAAATCCCAGAGGTATCACTGCAGGATCAGCCTTACCTCTAATCATGGCATCTGTCATTAATAAAGAATAATTTAAGAAAAAAGGCTGTTTTTCTACCTGCAGCCATCAGTTCCCCACTTGCATATATTCTTTCTTTCTTCAAATCACCCAGTAGTTTCTCATGGTCTGATACTGTTTTATGTGCACATTTTTGCAAGTACTGAGGAAGAGCACAGACAGCAGGACCACTAATTCCATAAGCCCTGAAGCAGGAATATGAGTGACAGGGGCACTTTGGTGAAGGAGCCCATTGTACTTCAGGCTGCAGGGCAGATGGGAGGGATCTGTCAGCCCAGCACCTCTTCATTCCCTCCGAAAGTGGACACAGCTTAATAGGTCCTTGCGGAGCTGTGTCATTTCAGTGACCACAGGAACATCAGGCCTGGACAGCAGAGCCAGAACCCACTGAAACCAATGCTGAGGCTCCACTGAGTGTCAGGTCTAGTCCAAGGAGGATATTTCTATCCAAATTAGCCAAGGGTAGGTGATGAAAGTTTTGTGGACCTGTGGAGCAAAAAGAATTCTCTGCCCATGCAGATCCAATGCAAACCAGTGCTTTTTGTTGGTTTGGGTGTAAAAACTGCCAAATGGCATTAACGGGCCCAATTCCTCTACCTTCTCTTTTCCACTACTTCTCTTTCTTTAAAATGAAATTGTTTAAACGAGGGCAAATGTTGGCTGAAGGTAATTTGTATTGCAGTCTATTTCTAAGCATTCTTTCCTGAAAAGCTTTTGAACAATATTTTGCTTTTGTCTCCCATACACAGAGATATAATTTAATTATTGTGTAAAGCTTTCCAAAACATTACTGTTTAACATGACTTTTAGTATCCACACGGACTGGGAAAGTGCTAGGAGAAAAGCTAACCCGGGAGTGACTCAAGTACTTCGACATCTTTGCTTGGACTGGTATCTGATTTGATTTTCTCCTGCCATTTGTTTCCTAGTGGAATGGAGCTCTTCAGAAGACTTTTCTCCTTTGGCTGGTGAAATAATTATGGATAATCTTCAGTCTTTGAGGTGCTCCATCACGGGTCTCAGAACAGTAAGTGCCAGAGGACTCTTTAGACCTTGATGACCCCCGTGATACAAAAATGGATAATTTGCACCCCTGCCTGTTGGTAATCACTGCAGTGCCTTTCTTGGAGCAACATGTTCCAGTGATTGAGCACAATATGTCTGGTAACCATAATCCAAAAGTGACAAAGGAACAGACAATTCAGGATGAACCATTCCATGAGTTATCATTCAGAGGGGAGACTGGAAAAGACTGGAGTGAAAGGTGCTGTTTTCTGGATCATGGGATAACCTGAGTGCAGATCAAAAGCTCTTGAGAGATCTAGTCCTGACTCTGATGACCAATACCTAAAATAGCAACTCTTTCTCTTCTCCCTTTCAGGGAACACACATATTGGTGGAAATCATTTTAATTTTTGTTATTTATCTTTGTCTATCTGTTTTACACCGATCAGAACTGGGTCAGCAATGGAGAAAATTGATGAATATTGACACAGATTCTTAAGCAGAATCATTTTGACCATGTGTCTGAAAGTCTTTCTCCTACATTCAGTGCCATTTGTACAAATGAATTTTGATTCACAAAATACTTGATGAAAACAAAGCCTCTCAAAATACAAGTATTCCCACCAGAAACAGCATCAGAGGGGCCAACCCAGCAGCCACTGAGCTGGAGCCTTTCCACTGAATCCACTGCACACTGAATCAGGCCTACAAAGTCAGAGTAGGGGGAGGTGTGGGTGTGGCCCTTGGGCTATGTCCCAAAATAGAGGCTCTCAAAATGAGAGAATAGAATAGAATAGGATAGGATAGGATAGAATAGAATAGAATAGAATAGAATAGAATAGAATAGAATAGAATAGAATAGAAAAAAAACCTTTTTTGATACTTTTTTCTAGCCTTTTATCTGAAGAAATCTGTGATTTGAAGCACACTCTTCCAGGGAGCTGAGCCACAATATGCATTTACTCTCTGTTTCTCATTTCCTAGCAAAAAACCAGAGTAATTGTACTTAAAATGAAGCCAGTCTGCACAGCCACTTCCATAGGTACATGTTAAGATCAGTGCTTACCATGTGCTTGTCTATACTCTCTGAAGTATGTAACATATTTAAATTAAAAGTTAAGCCTCCAGAAGTGCTCTCCGCTGGCCTAGATTTATGCATCAAAATCAGTGATAAAGGTCTGACTGATTTTAGTGGCAGCCAAATGAAGCTTCTCCCATTGCTGTGCTGGTAAAGAGGCTCTGTTAAATACAAGAGGGAAAAGGGGAGTTCCTGCTCTACAGTCTGATTGTCAGAGTTCCCAGGGTTCAGATTTGGCAGAAGAGGCTGTGGTTTGTCAGCTGGAATGGGTGTATTCTGATAACCCTGAGGAGCTCATCTGCCCTCAGATCTTTGCTGTTTCAATCTGTCACGGTGCATTTAAATTACTAAAGCTATTTAAGCCTCTCAAAGAAAACACCTTTGTGATGGGCTGCTCTGCACTTATTACAGCCAAGATTTTGAATGCAGTGATAGTTTTGACTCCAGCTGTTTCCACCTGCAGGGCCGGAGGTATTATGTCCATGTTTCAGCGTACAACATGAGAGGATGGGGACCTCCAAGGAAATCTACTCCTGAATATGCTTCTCCTTCAAGTAGGTTGAGTTTGTCTGCCCTCCTAGTTTGATTGGTGATGGTGCTTTGTAAGAACTCCTTCCTCTTCAAAGAACAGAAAAAGAAAAACATCCTGGAGTTCATGATGTAATTGTCATGTCCTCTAGGAGTGAAATAAATAAATAAAAACTCCCCCAAAAATGAGCAAAATAATAATATATTTATGTGATATGTATATTTATGTCTTAGCTTGTATTCTTCTCCAGTCCTTTGACAGAACATTGTTGTCTAGTCATTAACACTTTAAAAAAAATGAGAGATATTTTGACCTTTACTTCTCTTAACAGAGTTCTGATATATGGAATTTCATTTTTCAGTACAGGAATGGATCAAAAACTGAATCCGAGCTGCTGAAAGCAAAACACTTACATGTATCTCATTTAATTTTGTATTCTGCCTTGTAGCATTACAGATCCCATTCACTGGACCATTCTTACAGCATCCTGTATGTCAAATACTCTAGTGTGGACACACATGTTGACAGGATCTAGCCTGTAAGCACTGAAATGTTCCAGAAATGTCCAAAAGCCTTTTTTCCCCTTCCAAGCTCTGACAGGTTTTCTCAGACTCCATTAGGACTGTGATTTGTCATTTGTAGTTTTTTAATCTATTATAATCACATTGTATTGTTAGTTGCTTTTGCAGACAGTGTTCCCTGCCAAACTGGCTCAGTGGATTACAGCTCCCCTTGTATTGATTAATGCAGTAAAGTGAGACTTTTCCTTTTATTGCATTAACACTAGCATTTATTAGGCTAATGTAGCAATTTAATAACCTTGCATGCTAATGTGAGAAAATACAGCAAGCTGTACCTACTCTCAGTAGTCCTAATGGAGAGGGTTGGATAGACAAGGCTCTTGCAGTACCATTGGCCCATTTTGCTTCAAGTTGCTCTTGTTTGCTGCAGAATAATACCAGAATTAGGCTAAAGAAATACTCTGTTGGAGAACAAAAATGTGCCGCAATCAGTGGACAAGTCTCTATGTGGACAACTGAACAACTCAGTGATGTGCAATTACCTTGATTATAGCCAGGTATAACCACACAGGACTGGCCCCAAAACCCACAGACTTACATCAGCTAGGGGACAGACTCTTTTACAGTAGCTGCAAGTTATCCAGCTAAATATTCCCAAAGAAGGGACACTCCTGCTGCATTTAGGCTGCATTTAGGACTGCAGCTTTGTATGATGTGAATTTTGCATCAGAGAGACAAGATATTATTTACCACTGGAGTTACTGGAGTAACTTCAGAACTTCTTTACCCATGTGACTGCCTCCACCACTGGTTTTGAAAACCAGCAGATTTGTGCTTGGCAAGAAGGCAGCAATCTGACATTATGCCACTGCTGAATAACAAAATATGGCCCTAAGCTAAAATTAAAATGTGAATACATTAATACTCTGCAGAGTTGTCTGTAACAGCAGCCAGAAGTTTGTGCAAGGGAAATCAAAGCTTCAGGGCCTAATGCTGATCCATCCCAGAGCATCAGAGGTTTGTGACATCCTTGGAGATGTGTCTGTGTGTCAGTGAACACTTGCCACTGTCCTCCTGTTTCCCCCACACACAGGAGCAGCCTGGAAGGTGGTGGCCAATGTTGTGCAGCTGCTCTATGAAATGATAGCAGATTTCTAGGCTTATTCATTAGCAGGTGAGAGATGGACAATGAGGGAAATTGGTTTCCATGTCATTTTTAAGGTAGTCAGCAATCTGGAGGTTCAAAAAGCACTGGGATAGAGAAATCATAAGAAATCCCAGTTTGGTGACACCAAAGCACTTGAGATTGGTGAGTTCCAGTTGGTCCTTCTTGGCTGCTCACAGGAGATCCAAGGACATTATCCCCACACAGAGCAATAAATGCAGCTGGCCCTGGATCTCTGCAATAGCCCCCAACTCAGGGGACAGCCCCTCTGCAGCTGTCACACTGCCCACAGGCTATCGGGATACCAAATGTCTTCTCTTTCCAGCCTTTCAGGGGCTTACTCTAGCTGCTACTAAATGTAAATAAATAGGTATTTATATCCCTGGCATAGTGAGCCCATTGGAAGGAATGTTTGACTCCAAACTTGCACTAGAAACTAGATCTGTATATTTAGTGAGTGAGCAAACTGTTGGTGGTTGTGAGTACGTACGTGGCCTCTGTGCCAGCAAGATGGAAGCGTGTCTCCTGTGCAGACAGATCCCTTAATACCCTGATTCACCATTACTTTGGGTCAGGAAATGAGTGCAATACTCTTATCTCTTTACAATCAAAGTATGAAAACAGCCAAGTCTGGAATTAAAAAGCACCTCTCTGACACACACAATTTTTTCCTCCTATTCGTGATAAGTTCGGTTTTTAAAATCAAGATTGAAACTGTCACTAGCAGCAAAGGAGTGAAAACAAAGTCTGTTGGAGGTGGAGGTTTGTGGGACAGAAACCGCAGCTTTTTGCCTCAGGAGTGCAGTGCTGAGCAGCCCGAGGGCTCCAGGGCAGGAATTGCCAGCGTTCCTTCAGGCCACTGCCAGGAGCAGATCTCCTGAAGTGATTTTACATGGAACGTGTGTCTCTGGCTACAGAGCAAGCTCTGGGTGTGGGAAGATGTTCATTCCCCGCTTTGCAGTTTCCTATAAACTGGAGTCGAGTGTCTGAAGCCTCCCAGTGTCTGAAAAAGAGGCAGAAGGAGCAGAAGTGTGATCTTAGTGAGGGGCTGAGTGTCAGGACAGGCTGGGAGCAGCTCTGGCTGCAGCAACAGGGCCCATTCATGTACTGAAGAGAAACAGTCATTGTCTAGTCAGGCACTACAGGAGCTTCTCAGAGCTGGTTGGGAGCTCTTTGTTAATAATCATTATGATTAATTACCCAGCTGGCACAAGGCAAAGAAAACTCGGTGTACAAGTAACAACAGCAGAGTCGAAAACAACTCCTCCTGCCTGCCGAGATGTAAAACTCCTCTGAAGCCAAGGAGGACCAGAGGCAAGAAAATATTTTGAGACCTTCTCCCGCACCTTTGTGTTTCATTTCTGTTTATTTCCTTTGTTCAATAGACTGGAAAGACTGCAGTGGAAGAGAACCTCGGCACAGGGGACACACTGAGGCCCTGGAACGCCTCCTTCAGCAGGTTCGAGCAGCTCATCAGCACTATAATTGCAGAGGTAAGGATAAATATCTCTGTGGTAGGGCACCAGCTGAAGCCTCTGTGGCGCCTGTAATTTTAGCAGTTTTCTAACTAGGTCATACCTTCTCATTCATCAGGAAAAGAAAGATATTAATATTGGCCCATCTGGAATCACTTTAGCACACTATCTTGCTCTTAACCCTTGAAATTAGTTGGATGAAAACATCTGAAAGCTCGAATGCACACACACAGGCACACCCTTTCCCCCTCTGTACCCTACACACCTATGGATTTGTTTTTCCCTGCAAATTAGTTTTGCACAGGATTCCACTAAAATGTTTCAAGGATGTCTCTTTTATTTTTTTCTATAAGGAAATACTTTAGAAAGTTAACAACTGGTTTGGATCAAAAGAGGGGAATTGGCTGCCTCCAAATGGAAGACACTAAGTACTCCAGTGGATGCCATTGCCAATCCATAATGAAAAATACTTGCACAATGCAGTGGGAAGATAAGATTGCTACATTTCAAAATAGAATGGATCAAAACTAGGGGAGAGTTCGAATCTCAGCCAAACTTCATTCATGAGAAACAGACTGTGCCTTTAATAGCTCAAGAGCCAAGGCAACAGCTTGGCATTCTTTTTAAAGCATATATAAAAACTCCTGTTCTATACAGGTTGTTGAAAAGTACTATTTATTTTCTTAAAATAAACTTCTAACTGGAATAATGCTTCATTGCAAAGGGAACTTATTTCAAACTGAAAAGTTAAACTACCATGAAGTTTTCATTTTTCTTCACCTAGTATGACTGCTATGTCAAGCTGCATCAATTGATTTAAAATCATAGAAATACTTAGGGCTAAAATCATCTGGCTGAAATGAAAAGATGCAGCCTTTGTTCTTTACGTGCAAATATGTCACCATCACAATGATCCACAGTCTGCCACAACCCATTGTAACCATAGCAACTTAACCTATTCATCTATGGTGCTTGGAAAGGGAAAGAAGATATTGCAAGAAAATGTTGTTTCCCTAATTAAAATTCATGCAAGCATTATCACTTGCAGGTGGTCTTGGTACTGAAAATACAGATGATGTATTCTATCTCTTACCTAGCTTTTTCAGGCTATTAAAGAGTATAATGTATGTACCTTTTTTCCACAGTACAGTTTTTCCTTTCAGGAGTTAGTGCCTATCTCAGGTCTTTCCTGCCACCTTCCAAGTGAACAGGGAGTAAGTGATGGACCATCTGAAACTATTCTCAGTATAGATTGTTTTACTGACATACCAGTCTGGAACAGGAGCAGGTATAAAACAACATGCAGAAAATCCCTCCTTTTGAGAATCTGACACCAGGGCCTGGTTCTTATAAAATTCCACCACTCCAGAAATTAACCCCAGCCTCAAAGCAGAGCACAGACAACTCTGTTGTTGATTTCCTAACTCCTTTTCCTTAAATAATAAATAACAACAATGCAAAAAATCCATTTAGCTCCAAACAGTTTCTTCTGTGCCCAAAAGGCTGCGGGAGCTCCCATGGGGCAGCACCACATGTGGAGGCAGCCTGAGCAACACCCATGCCTACAACCAAGTAAAAATCTCATAATTGCTTCTAATGCTAGCATTACACAGTAGTGTGTTTTGGATAAATCAGGATGGCAACATCATAGGAGAACTTTTGGAACTTGCTTTAAATATATGACTGATGTCAATCCCTTGTATTTCACTGATTTGGTAAGGCATCAAGACAAAGTTTGCAGGAAAAGTAAGAATTATGCCATCACTTTGACTCTGAAATTTGATTCTGGTATTTATCAGCCTCGGTGGAATCTGAGGAGTTTGGTCAAGGATCTGAGATAAGCTGCTGTGTAAGACTGAAAAGTCCAAATAATGGCTTTCACTTCATATAATACAGAGGCCTGATCTAGATTCTTAATTAATGTACATTTGCATGGTTCAACTGACAGGGATAGAAGTCATCATGGCCATGCTGTTATACACAGGCTGAGGACCTGCCCAGGCATTTATCCTTTATCTTTACCCTGCTTCCCTCTACTAACTCCTTCATCTAACTCTGGTTGGATGTCAATACTGTGATCTCTGTTTGCCCCATTTGGTTTAGAGCTGTCAGTGAACAGCTGGACATTGTTTGAGGAGTATCCCTGGATCTGCCAACAACCACTGATTTGTCTGTGGTTTATTAATGAGAGCAGAATCAAACTCTGTGTGAATTAAAGCTCCGTGAGGACAGATGGAACTCAAACCTGGTGTCCAGGCACCTTGGCTGTTCCCGGGGTGATTCCTGTTGGGATATCCCATTCATGCTGCTCGGGCTGGCTGGAGGAGAGTGGAGGATGAGTGCAAGGGAGGTGGAAAAACTGAAGGTAATCAATCTAGAAGGTCTGAGATTACTTGGATAGCACAGGCAAAAGCCTCAGAAGACAGAGGAGCTGGAAGGGCAAGGCTGTGTGCTGGTGCTCCAGTGGGATCTGGGAGGGGACATTGCCCAGATTCCAGGCAGATCCTTTGCCCAGGTCTGTTCATTCAGGCTCTGCCTTTTGCCCTGTGCTTTGCATTGCAGGGGCTGGAGAAAACAAGCTTACAAAAATACCAGGAAGAATACATTGGAATGTACAGTGAGTTTAAGAGCTTTTGGAATTAGATCAGCTGTTGCTTTTGAACCTGCTCTGTGATATGATGAAATCTCCTAGGGAATTACTTAGGAAGCTTTGCTTTCATATGTTTAATCTTCTGGAAAACCCTGATGATTACAAACAACAGTCATCCATTTGTCTTCATAATACCATGCTACAGACTATCATAACTGAGTTACTACAATTGTATGTCCTGGCAACACTTCAAATATATTTTTAAGTATTTTTTTTTCTTGTAGCTCATTTTTTCCAAACAGTTCTGAGTGGATTAAGCAATTGTGTGATGCTTCATTAAGAAAGGAACCCAACTCTTCAGTAAAATTCTTACCAGATATTTTCTTTCTGAAGTTTAATTGAAATGTATTTTACTGGACAAGTCAGAAGAGAAATAAGTATGTTCTAATTGTAACTTGATTCACAAGCAGAGCACATAGTTTTAATTGCCTTTAACAAAGAGAAGGATCTCTGATTCCCCAGGACATTTAAAATGTTTAGATTATAATTGTTTGTGAGAATATACACAAGCAGACTTGAGAACCAAGCCATAAACTGGGTTTAGGTAGGGAATTTAAGAAGTTACAATTTTAGCTTTTGAGCCTGACTTTGTCATCCAAAACATACCACACAGTGGTAGAAGACTGTCAGGCTTCTTCATGAGATACAGAATTTTCTTTTGCAAGACACCCCACCTTGAGGTGAGGTAATACAGGATCTGTCATGGTCTCAAGCTATTGAGGTGTCTGGCCACTTTAATTTCTGTGTGGAATGATGTCTCCATGCACATTATCCCAGTGTCAGCTGTCTGCACTGCTAAAAATGTGCAGCTTTAAATTGAGTTTGAATTCATCTGGAAGTTTCCAGCCATTCAATGTATTTTCATAAGGTTATACTGTAAGTGAAAACTCTAAACCCCATTTTATGCCCTCCACTAGGATTTCAGTGGGATCTAGCTCATCTTGTGCTACTTTGCTTCCCTATCCAGGGTCACTCCAACAGATATTTAGCTGTTCCACAGACTGCCTGGCTTGTGGGGCTAAGATCTCAGATAATTTTGCACTGAGGCAATTCCATTTACTTCACATCTGCCCCTCTGCCCCATTGAGAAGAGGCACCCACTTGTCTAGTGACAGGACAAAGAATTCCAGATGATCTTCCTCCTCAGGGACATGGCACAGCATAACACACATTCCATAGAGACCCCAGATACAAACAAGCATGAGTGGGCATTGTTCCTGTTCTTCCATGAGGTTGCTCTTAAGCATTAGTTGTATTTACATAAAAAACTGCAAAGAAACATTTGCACATCCTACCTTTGAAGAGAAAGGCTGCCAATGTCATAAATACATCTTTTTATTTAATTGCCAGGTTTGAATGCTTCTGATCTAAAACTAATCACTGGGAATTCTCTCATCTCATCTATGTGTTCATTCCTAGGCTTCTATTAAAAGAGCTCACAGCTCTATTGCTGTATCCTTTATTGATATAAACTTACTGTGTTGCTACTGGTGCTTTTCTATGGAGTTACTCTATGTTATTTATTAGTTAATTAAGTAACGGCCAAGGTTCCATTTCCTGCAGATCCAAATTATCCTCTAATCTCAGCTCCATGTTTTCTGGCTCCTACACACATGTTACTGTAAAACAAAAGCAAACAGCAACGTAGGAGAGTTTACAGTCTCCATCTAGTTTTACATTATTTCTTTTGCTGTTGGCTTCTGCAAAGCTGTGGACTAAACCCAAACCACTGAATAGCCCAATAACATATATTTCACTTGTAATGTGCCCTCTTATTTTAATGCTGCAGTCTCTGGGAGTTTTATACAGAATTATGTTGCTTTGCCTTCAGCAATTTCCTCCTCCACTCCCTCTGTATAGATGGAGGGAATATAGAAGAAAATAATTAAAATGAAATTTATATTCCTAAATTGGTCTTAACCTTGGAAGAAGGAAACAGGAAGACAGGAGTTTTCATGTAGCATTTGGTTTACATTACTGCAATACACTGCAAATGTTCCCAGTAAAATAACAGTTATCTGAGGAGCTATGGGTAGAAATGCAAATTAGTATTTTTAAAAGGAAAGGAAAACAAAGGTCAGTTGCTTCAAAGGAGCAGTCATGGATTTGGATGAGTCTGTTAAAACTAAGCTGAAGAGTGCACTGGAGAATATGCCATGGAGAACAAGTCTGCACTGGAAAGACAAGGGATTTGATGATCTAATAAGTCTCATACATCTGAATTATATGATTTCACCCCCAACAGAACCTTGCTCTCTTTGTACTCGCTGTTCCACAGAGCAGTAATTATTGCTAACAGTGTGTCTGCTTTCTGGGGTTTTCAACGTGCGAATTATGGTGCAAATTTATTCAGCATTTAAAAATACGCTGAGCGCTTCCACAGATGGGGTTGTGACAGCAGCAAATTTAGTTGTTCTTTAAATGTTCAAACTTAGAACTCAGCAGGGAGACACAGACAGACACCTCCCATTCTGGAGGTAAGTGGCAAACAAGTTCCTCTGAGAACACCTAAGCAGATGATCAGCAGCTCTCAGCAAATGCTTCTTCATGAGTCATGTTTTTTTCCCACTGGAGAAGGGTGTCCCTCAAAATGTTTCACGCTCCCATCTGGATGGGGATCCGTGATTCATCCAAATAAACAAGTCAGATCCTGGAAAACTGAGATGCACTTTCACAGCTGCGTTTTTCTTTTTGCCTTTCTTTTTGCCTTTCTTCTCCCATCGCAGTAAATAGCTGAAGAATGAACTCTTTTTTTTTATTATTATTAAATATTCCTGCTGTTTCTCTTTTAACAGCATTAAACAGGAAAGGCATTGCAAAAGACAATGCAAAAAAAAAAAACCCAAACAGTGTTTAGTGCCTTTAAAATGCCATGTGTGGACAACTGACAGTGCATTACACAATCCTGCATGTCCCTGACTGCCATCTATTGGCATCCCCTCCAACCCTGCTCACAGGTACACAGGTGTTCTCAGCTTGTGAGGTTCCACTCCCATGGGAATGTACTTCTTTGGCTTACAAGGCCATGCATGAGAGAAGGAAAGACATTAGGTCAAATTCACCAAAGTGAAAAAGAACACAGTGTTATAAAAATTTAACAACATTTTTTTTTTAGAATACTGGGACAATATATGAATTTATAAAATCCTTCTAATTGAGAAAGCTGGTCTGGAGGTCCTGGCAGGCACACAGCAGGTCTCAGCTTCCTTGGATTCCAGATTAGTAGGGAGCAAAGGTAACTGTGAAAGCTCTGAGGCAATTCAGGTGAGTGGAAGTTGTGATGGGGAAAAAAAACCCAAGCAAAACCAGATGCATTTATTGTGATACAGAGAAAGATAAAGATCGACCTCATTGTCTCCTTAAAGCTCTTCCTGAGGTTAGACTGGTGATGCTGTGATATTAGTGACTGCCAGGTCAGTTCTTAGAAGCTTAAGCTGTAAGTGGAGAGAAACTGAAGAACTACAACACCTAAAATGTTGACTGATGGTTCAAATCTCTTCTTGGGTTTTTGAGCTCCCTTGTAAAATTCAAACCATTAAGAGTAGTACATAGTGCTGGTTCAAGCTATGCTTTGCCTAGGAGCAAAACATTTTTATCTAGTCTGAGTTTGCTGCAAGTAAGGAAATTGTTTGCTGGTATCACTGAGTTAATGAAAACACAAAGGGTTTGAGCAATTTCTAAATGTTGCTTTTTGAAAGGAATAAAGAGGACACTGACTGAAATTTAGTATTGTGGTTTGAGAAACAAAGGTTCTTTATGAGGCACTAACCGAAATTTAAGAGCTGGGCTTGGTTTACTTCTTTTTTCCATTTCAGAAAGTTCTAAATTACAAAATGCTGGTCGCAAGCAATCGGTTTCCAGGAGCCTGAAGCACCTTTTCCATTCATCAAACAAGTTTGTGAAGACCCTGAAACGGTTTGTCATTCATTTCATCTCCCAGACATTGAGTTTTAGCTGTTGTTGTTGTAATAGCAAAAAGCACCTTAGAAATCTGTGTGAAGATGCCACTACCAGTGCAAGAGCAATCAGACAGAATGAACCTGATAAAATCACACCCATGTGAGACTGACAGGGAAATAAAGCTCCAGCCCCGACTGAAATCAGCAGAATCTGTTCACTGTTACTCTTGGAAATGGAGCCAAACTGTAACAGAGTGAAATATTCTGTGCAAAGTGCAGCTGCTGAGGTATTTGGGAAGCACTGCCTCTGTTGCTGCTCAGTAATGAAATTGTGACATTTATTTCATTCATAACATAAAGTGCAGAGCTCAGATAACACATTTGAATAGTCCACTGGCAACAAGCTACACATGCAGAATTCTCTGACAGGTTTGCAGTCCAGTGTGACCCAACCCTCAGCCGTGATAATTTAGCAACTGGAAGTTGCTTATGCTGGAATTATTTCTTCTTTCATTGCCAGAGTGTTCAGTTTGCTTTTTCTCCTTTGTATTTTGATAAGAGTTTGATTCTTTCAGAAGAGCTCTCCAGAGTCTTTAAATTCCCTACGGCCACTACTTAACCTATGTAACTAATTGCAAGGGTAAATATTGAGGGGAATGATCTCTATAAACAGTTTTGAAGATATGTTGGCCAAATTACACTCAATTACACTAATGTAAATCCATAATAACCCACCTGATCTCAATTGAGTTACCTCAGATTTGCTCTGAAGTAAACACGGGCAGAACTAAGCACATTAAAGATAAGTTTTAGTAAAATTTCTGATTTCCAAAGGGCATAAAGCCCCCATTATGTACTGTGTACTCTGGCAAAATTCTCACTGAAACTAAATATCAATGGCTTGCACAGATTCATAATTTCTTAGATTCACATAGTCTCACATCATCTAAAGTGATAAGCTTCCCAAATATTATTCAGAACTCACTGGCTGAAGTTGCACGATCTATAGAACACAGAATTTAAGACCAGATGATTCAATCTCTCTCCTCAGAACCTAACATCTATGATTCTTTGACTAAATTTGGCATGGATGTGAATAGACATGAAAGGTGTTTGATAGTGTTTCCTTCTCTCTTTAGGGGACTCTACTTATGTGTTATACTTTTTTACAAAGACAATTTGTTAGTAACCAATGAAGATCAAATCCCAATTGTGGAAATCGATGACTCTCACAGTAGTTCAGTTATGCAGGATTTCCTGTGGTTCACAAAGGTAACGGGAGTCTAATTTCATATATTGCTTCTGCAAATGTTGCTAGCAGTGCCTAGGCCTCAGCTCATCATTCTGAATACATGAAATGATATCATTAACAAGCGAAATGATGAAGTGCTTTATCGCTCATGTTAAATGCAATTTTCACAAACCATTTATGTGGACTAAATTCTGACTGGGTCACTGACAGCAGCACAATTAACTCTCCAATGTACAATCCTACATGAGTGATTGCTATGTGGGTACATAGAGCTTTTATGAACGTTTAGAGAAAGAGCCTAAAGAAATAACTAGAAGCTTTAAATTTGCTACTCTGGCTGTGCCATCACTCAAGTTGTCTTCATGCTATTCTTTCTATACCCCAAAAACAATAAATCAATTTTGTGCAATAGTCCAAAATCAATTGAAACAGGTACCTGACACTTACAGAACACCTTCTGTGTCTGAGTCCGTATCTGTGTCATGTTTATCCAGGCAGATCTTTCCCAGCCACAGAAACTCAAAACAAGTGATACCCACTGATTTTTCCAAGTCCAAAATGCTGTTTAGCTTCATTTCTGCTTTTGTAAGTGCTGAGAACAAAAACTGATGGAACTGGATATGTTTTTGCAGTTGTCTTGCATGTGGGATGACATCAGGTGGCTGAGGCAGAACATGGCTGTGTCCGTGTCCTCATCCACAGCCCTCCAGGCCAGGCAGAAGATGCTTTCAGCAGCAGCACAGCTACAGGTGGGTTCCCTGGCATATTCTTGGCTGTTAACTCAGTGACTTTCTGATCTCCAAGGCACAGTGCTGCCAGCTGTCCCTCCAGCCTGTTTTTTGGAGCAGCATTATCATCTATAGAGAAATGAAGCACTGAGCCCCTCCTGCCAGCTGGGAGCAAAGAGTTACATTAAAAGTGAGGAGGAGGAAACACAAAGGAAAGAAACAGCAGTGGCAGATGAAGAAACAAACAGATATGAACCAGTAAATAATGACCACAGACAAGCCTGTGAGTTTGCAGGTTGGGAATTCAAGAGTTATAATCCTAATATTTGCTGCGCTTAAGCCTCTTATAGGCCTATTCGTTATTAATTATTAATCTATTAATGAAGCATTTAAACTCTGGGTAAGATTCAGCACTCCCTTGTGCTGTATGAGGACCTGCAGCAGTAGGCAGCTTCTGTCCCTGACAGGAAGGACAAACACACTGCTGAAGTTGCCAAAATATGCTCTTTATTCACCCATGGCTCACAAACTACTCAAGCACAGCTTCTAGGGCAGAGTTACACTGTCTGACAGACAGGATGGCCCTGGTGGTGTGGATTGTCAGTGGGGAAATAAAAACAAATCTTTCATTAAGTTCTCCATTGAGCTGCCAAAATTTTTAGGTTCAAATGTCCCTTAGTGCACAGAACAAGTCAGACACCTATTTAGACCCTTAAAAACAGAGCCTAAGAGAGATTAAGTGGTGCACAGATCTTGCCAGTGGTAAGGACAGCAGCACTACGTGTACAATTCATGCCATGTGTTAAAGGCATAGCAGTGACTCTCAGGATTGTTCTAGTCCAACCTCTGCTACAGATACAACCTGAGTCACTTAAACCTTCTGTGTCTGTGCCCACTACTCGTTATGCAAATAGAAATTATCTCCAGAAGAACATTTTGACATTTATTGTAAAGCTTTGAAGGTGCTTTCATGATACCATAAAATCTCTAGCTGGAAGGCAGATATTTTCATTAAAATATTTGCTTTTATGGGAAAATACATTTTCAAAAAACTGTGTGCACAACCCTTACAGGAAAAAAGTATATCCAGGCCTCACTTTCTGCTACCTTTTGCTCGAGTGGAGGCACCAAAGCTTCCCAGAAGTCTGTGGCACAGCCATGGAGTTAATGAAGATCCTCATGGCTGGGCACGTGTTGGCCACACGTCATCCTGCAATAACCTGCTTTACAGCAGCTCTGAGAGCCACACACTTTGGGGCCAGTATTAGGAATATCCATGTGGGGTTTTGTTTTACATCTTTTGGCAAGGCACGCTGCACAGGAGAGCAGCCTTCCTGGGCAACCACCTGTCTTGACTGATTTCCCCAAAGTGCCCCGAAATATAAGGAATGCCAGCCTGCTGCACCTTTATTGGAGGACCACCTGTGTGAAGCAGCAGCTGCCTGTCAGTCCTTGGAGCTGTCACCAGAGAAAGTTTTAACTGTATCTGCCCAATATTCCCTCTGGTGTGGTTGGCTCAGCTCAGGTAGCACATATTCCTGGGGTTAGCTCAGCTCCATTCCCTCTGTGCAGATTCCCTTTAGCAGAGCACTGCCAGCCTGCATGGACTGCGCTCAGGGATAACCAGCATTCCCAGTACATCCTGTTATTATTTGTTACCAGGGATGCAAAGCCCTGAGATACAGCAAATGTGCCCATGTGGTGTATTGCTCTGCTGAATTTCTGGGAAATTTATTGCCCTTAATGTCTGTTCTTTTAGCTTGGTCCCCTGATGAACACAGGGATTGTCACCAATCTGCCAACCTCAAACGGTGTGTGGCCTAATGGGATCCACCAGCGGAAGGATCTCAATAAAGTTTATATGGTTGAATACATTTTATTGAGGAAGTTAATAGACTGACTCCACAGGAATTTAGGACAGAATGGAAAAGATCAGTGACAACACAGCTGCTAAGGGACTAGATCGGGAGATTCAGAGACAACAGGGACTGCAACTTTGCCTGTTGTTACCACCAGACAACTAAAGCAAACAAAACACAAGTGATGGGGTGCCAAGCTGAGCAGACACAAAACTTTTTTAGTCTATTAATCAGTCCCACACTGATATTAGTAGGCCCCCTGTTCTCTGTGCTGGAATCCATTCACAACACACACTCAGTGACAGTAAAGAGCTGTTTGTTTTCATCTCGGCACATTCACGTGTTGCAGTGATTAATATGACAACTAGATGGCTACGTCTGCTGCAGTGACTTGTCCTAGCTGGAGACACATGGATTAATACAAAATGTACACTCAAGACAGCCAGTGTTAATCAGAGATGGAGGCAAACCTCAAAAGGCACAACAGTTAAAAAAGGCAGAGGGGAGGTGCTGTATAGACACCAACAGTCTGCCCTGGAGAGGGATGGATAAAGCTAAAATTATTATGCCACATAAAGGGCAGTCACTGTGCTGACTACCTAGAGCTTATAAACAATTTAATAATACAGTTTATAAGTACATATTGCCTGCTAAGTACAGATAAATAATTTCAGGGTAATCTCTCAGTGCACAATGTCATGGTTAATGTATAGCACTTCCCTAAACATACAAAGTCCTTCACTGTGAATTCGAGTTCTCATTTTAAACTATCCCTCTCCCTTATCCAGCTTACTGTAGATCTCTTGAAAAATCACAAAGTAATGAGCATATTTTAAATGTTAGGCATTTTTCTTTAAGACATCTGGGAATCTCTTCAGTGGCTGGTCACTGGATTGAGTGTGTTTGCACCTATAAGCAGATGCCTTACTGTGTGAGGAAAGGGATTTTGACCAAAATATGTATTTTATGTGGAGCCTTTTAAAATTACTTTTCTTTAATCCTCACATATTTTCCTGGAGAGCTTTGCCCTGGTAGTTTTGTTAGTTTCTGCCTGTTTTGTCTAGCACATTCTTGGTATCTGAAGTAAAAGCAAAAGGGTCCGTGTCTTTTCGAATCCTGTGTTTCTTCACAAACACACTCCACAGTTAAGCTACAGAATTATTTACATTCAACACAAATATCTCTTGCTTTTGTTCCTGAAAATAGTCTGAATAATTTTAAAACAGGGAACAGAAAATAGAGATTACAGTTAATGGAGAAAACATTTGAAGTGTCCGTTATGAGTGATTTGGGGAAAGAGGAAGAATTTTATATAATCTCTGACATTTGGTTCTGGGGAGGTTCAGATAAACACCAAGCTCCTCAGTAAATTCAAATTAAAGAAGTCACCACTGGACTAACATTGAGTGCTTCCGAAAATTGCATCCTTCATCTTTACATGACTGAGCAAAAATAGGAAGTTCAGCCCAAATAAGTGAATTACTTTGCAGCATTTCCTTTACAAAGGCATTGGGTTGTAATAGTCTTTCTGCTGTTCTCCATTAAACATTGGACTAAACCCTGCTGGACCAAATACACTGGAGGACCCACAACTCAATCCACAAACACAACCTATGGAAAAACTTTTCCTTTTGCCACTAAATGATCCGACTGCAGGGCAAGGGTTTGAGAAACACCGTGTGTCCAGTTTTTATTGAAGTCAACAGGACTGATGTCAGCGAGCACAAAGCTAAGTTTAAAAAAATACTCGCCTACTATGTGATAAATAACTTCTATTTTATAATTTGCTTGTTTTCTAGAATTTGCTGGGAACTCACAACTTAGGCAGAGTTTTTTATGAACCAATCAAGGATCGACATGGCAATATGCTGATAGTTACTGTAAGAGAAGTGGAGAGTCTGTATTCATTTTTTAATGGCAAATGGATGCAGGTATCCAAACTACAAAGCCAGAGGAAATCCCTTTCAACTCCAGAGGAGCCAACAGCATTAGACATCTTGCTTATAACAATCCAGGTAGTGCTTTGCTTCTCTTACTGTATGTTATTTGCTTTTGTAAAGCCTGTGCCAGAGCCCTGACTTTTGGAAGCGTCTTGTAGAATTTTAGGCCAAAGTCCAGTGCCCAATAAAATTAATGGCAAGGCTCCCACTGAAAGCAAAGACTTATATTACTTCCAGTGGGTCTGGGATCAGATCCTTAATATGCAAAATATCCAAGAGATTCAAAAGAAATTATTTCAAAGTCCTAGCAGAGAATAGCAGTTTCTATCAGTTTCGGGAAACCACGCTATGGAATTCTGTAGCAAGGGATATAAAAAGCTTTAAAATTCTCTGGGATGTTCTTAAGCACCTATACAGACACTTAGAATTTCTACACTCCATAAGATTTTTCCATCCAACCTTGAAAACCAAATCTAGGTTTTAAACTTTACTGTTCTACTTAATAAACTTGTTCTGTGGGGTTCAGGGTTCCTTGGAGCCTGGTATAGTTGCTAAAGAATTCTTTACTAACCATAACCCACCTTTAATTTCTGCATAATGTGCTCCTAGACTTACAATTAGGAAAATACCAAGGTAAGGACTGATCTTGGAAGTTGCTTGGCATAGTCAGTTCAGTTCCCAAGACTGAGAGACAGGGGGGTTCAGCCCTTCAAGAATTGGGGTATCTGTAAATTCAAATTAAACAGTTTGTTAAGATTAATACATGTTTTCTGTAGGTAACAGCGACCTACTTCTCATATCAGTAGCCAATCTCCCTAAAAATCAGTTGCACAGTTACCCAAAATGCAAGAAAAATTGTCATCTTAGTCCCTTCTTTAGCACCCTCAAGAAGAAGATGACTTGCTGTGGTTAATTTTTGAATTAGAGGCACTTTCTCAGGCAGAGACTCTGCTTTTCATACCAGGAAGTGACAGGCAATCAAAATACATGTTACCAGGTTTTAGGAACATTAAAAAATTTCCAAAAGACAATAAAACTTACCTGATCTATGTTAGATTTAATGTATTAAAGTGTGTTAAAGGTGTAGAAAAATGTCAATCTGGGCAAAAGTTTTATATTAGGAAAAGCAAAATACAGGCCCGATCAGATTTCCACAGAGATCCTAGTGGAAAAAATGTTCCCCTAATGGTTTACACATTCCTATCTAATGCCCACCCTTTCTTCTATTACTTGTTTAATCATCGAATGGCTATTTTGTTCATGAAGTGCTTGTGAAAATGAGGGTCTAATTGCACTGGTCAGAGCCAAGCATAGCACTGGCAGATAATTTGATGGTTCCAAGAGCAAAGGCATAAGGCCAGGTGTCTTAATCCTCACCCACTGCAGAAGCACACACTTCTCAGGATGGCAGCAGACATCACTTTTTGGGTAGTTCTGGGGGACTGCTATACCTAGCCTTAAAAATGTCTCCTGGCCTCAGCAAATACACCATCAATACTCATTTCTCCTACGCTCCATTTGTTGGTAAGGATATTTGCTCAGAAAACGTTGCCACTAATTAAATTCTGTAAAAAACCAAGCCCCAGGCTCGCAGGGAACTTCCTGGTGACAGCAGGTGATTACAGAACAGGTTTTGGAGAGCTGGAGGCTGGGATTTCTCTGGGGACAGTCCTGGCTCAAGCAGCCACTCTCTCCCACCTGCCCCAGGTGACAGCTTTTCCCCAGTGCTCTGTCTGTGCAGCCTTGCACCAAAGCTGAACCAGGGAACTGCTCTGCCTGAAAAACAACTGCTCCTCTTCCCAAGCTGTTTTTCAGAGGAATCAGTTTCCTGACCCAGCTCACTGCTGAAATGATCAGACAGGAGGCAGAGGTGGGGGTTATTTAAGCCAGTTTAAACACCACAGTTGTAGAAGAGTGAAAGCCCAGGTTGTTAGAGCCAATTCCTGCATGACATGGAGAGCTTAGGGATCCTGTGTATGGCTTTAATTAAGAAGTTGTCCAAGTGCATCCACGCTACCAGGGATTATTCTTATGCTTAAGCATGTGCTTAAATGCTTTGCGAATTGGGAACACACTTGAAACAAAAAGACGGCTGTAAAAACATTTGTTGCTTTTTGATCTGAAACTCTTCTGCTTATGTGGAAAAAAAATATGAGATTTTTATGTAGGCCTGTTTCCCTTAAAACAGGACATACTTTCCTATCACAAACGAAGTCAGCAACGCCTCCCTCCCGGCCTGTATCTGGGTTACCTTAAACTCTGCAGTTCTGTGGATCAAATCAAAGTGCTGGTGCTGCAGAAGTTGCCCAATGTCCTGTGTCATGTTAAAATCCGGGACAACAGCAATGTCTCCAAGTAAGTAAATAGATATATGTATTTACACACACACACACACACAGAAGAGAGAAAGAAAATTTGTTTTTAAGTTTGAAACAACTGATCAAATGTAAACACCAAGGCAATTCTGCCATTGCAGAGTTGTGGGTGGCACAAAGGTTTGGCTCAGGTGTGTGGCACAAAGGTTTGGCTCAGGTGTGGGCCATCCCAGAGATTGGCTCTGAGCTAAACAGGTGCAACTGTGTTTTCCCAGCAGTCTGAAGGCCAGCCCAGCACATGTGCACATGATCCTATTGGTTTCTAAGGATGGCATTCCATGGTCATTCAAATTCTGCACAGGGGTAATGACCTGTTCATAAGATCACAGCCTGCAGCCCCGATTTGGCCTCCAGTGGATTCAGTGCCACCCTTCCTGTGGATTTGCACTGACCACAGACTACTGGTGTGGGTGATTTTCCTGTTTATTCTCTTGTGTCATACCTGGTTTGTCACTCTAAACCACAGCAAACACACAGCAACTGAAAACCATATTTACAAATGTGACCAGCCAATGAACTGCTGCGCTCTGGGAAAGCCATTTTCCCTTTGTCCACACCTTCCCTTATCCACTGGCAAGTGCACTGTTTGTACTGCCTGGTCCTTGCCTAGTGGGCAACATATTTAAGTGGCTTTTTTTTCTGGAGCTTTTTAATCCCGTGTAATTTCAGAAACCAGCTGAGAATTTTGCATGAGGAAAAAGGAACTGGATATCTACATGGATAACAAGGATATCCAGAATGTAGTAGTTAATACTAACAACAATGTTGGAAGGAATATAAAGCCTAATGCTTCAGAGTTTATAACAATCCCTGACTCTTGAAGTTTAAGACCAGATCTTTATTTAGGAGCAGACTGTACCACATCTATTACTTGTCTTGTAGTGGGATTTCCTGTACAGGTTTTTTTTCCTTGAATGTCTGATTCTGGCTGCTTTTCAAGACTGAATACTGGGCAGGGTGAATTAAGGATTTGATCCAGAGAGATAATTCCAATGTTTATCAGGTCTCAAATGGATATATGTTGAGCAAAGCAGGAAGTTCTTTGGCTGCAGTGAGTAGAAGAGAGTGCATCACAGAGATTAAACTGTCCACTAATTGTTGTCATTTCTAAAGCATGTTTTTTAAAAGCACTGTAGTAAATAGGGAACAAAGAATATGAAAGAGAAAACCTGGAGTGAGAAGACCTAGTGAAATATTTCAAAGGCAGTTGGACTTCCAGAGGCTTGCAAGGCATGTTCAGCCTGGTGTACATGTGCTAGAAAAATTAAACTTTTCAAAGTTAGATTTTTAGCCCCAAACAGTTGAGATTGCACAGGTTTAGAACGTTTGGGTATATGAGGATTAAACGATCAACAGATCCCAAATGCACATACACTGAATTCCTGCTTGTGCACTGAACTTTTGTTATATTTCTAATTTTAACTTGACTCAACATACAGAGATGAGTGGGAATGGATCCAAACACTTTCTGGCTCAGAATCTGTGGAAAGTATGGATCATACTTCAGACTGCCCTACTCAATTGTTCTTGTATGAGCTCCAGACGGCAGTGAAAGCTCTCCTCAAACAGATCAATCTACCTCTGCATCAGGTATTTGCCTTTGTGGTATTTATCACCTTTTTAAAAACTGATTCTTAAGAACACACCTAAGAGCTACAAACTGTGTAACTTGCAATTAGGGATTCAGTGTCAGGGCTACAAGGCAAGCAAAGCAGAGCAGTTTTGTATTCTGTTATTTTAAGTGTGTGGAGGGGGGGACATCTCTGACAAACAGCTTCCTGGATATTTGAACATATAAGGATTAAGAGACAAACTTCAATTAGCTCCTATTTTTGCATCTTTTAGCTTATTTGTGACACTTCAGGGCAGGTGCAAATAAGCACTCCTGCAGGAAACTGGTAGTTCTGAGCACCTTTACCCAGCTGACAAAGAAAAATATAGTTATTTTTCCAGGCAAGCAGGGCAACTGACTGTTGTTTGGGAGCTTCAGAGTGAGGTTGCATGAAAGGCCTGCTAATGACACAACATTTTGCTGTTCTTTTACACCCAGATAAATGTAGCACTTCTAAAACACATATCTCCAGACCTCCAGACTGCTGTGGGTGAGGAGAGGTATCTGGCTTCTGGCTTTACATTTAGGTACAAGAAATGCTTATGTGAATAAATAAAGTCAGGGAGGAGGACCTATGATGTGAAAGATCTGTGAAAAAAATAAGAAGTTTGTTTCTTGTTTACATGAAGTCCATTTTATTTTGGTCTACAAGGGTAAAGAGGTCTTAAAGTAGAAGTAAATCATCTTTATATTCACTTCGAGGTCTGTCAGTGCAGCTAGAAAGATGTGGCCTTAAAATAAATTAATCTAGTTCTACATTTCTTGATTTTGAAAGGTTTAGGCTTTGCTTTTAAAAAGGAATCCATCAGTGCTGTACCTTCTAGCCTGGGAAGAGCCAAGTAAGACTCAAGTAAATCCAAAATTAAGACAGATGGTGTGCTGCCTTGTGGTCAGTCACTCTAATTCAATAGGGCTCTGTACAGGTCTCTATGTTACTGTATTTGCTGAGAGGTTATAGCTTTTGTGCCTCTTTTTTCTTTTTCTTTCAGAGTTAGGGACTAAAATATTTAAATCACTGTGCAATATGTTCCTGAGGCTGCAGCTCAGCCAAGCATTTGAGCTCATCTATCGTGCATGAGAGACAGACATCAACATGACCTTGCAGTTCAACACAGTTGCAAATGGTTTGATGGCTCAGGACCAAACTTTTATGTTAATGAATTGAATTTTTAATTCAACAGATTTGCTGATGTGTTTTTATTATTTTTGTGGTGAACAGGAGCAGGGGCAGTGACACTGGTGCACACCCAGGGTGCAAAGCAGTGCTGCACACAGTGGCTCTGAGCAGCCTCAGCCCAGCTCCTGCCTGTGCCATGTTCTCCTGCTGCAGCACTTGTTAAACCTTTTCAGTGCTGTGTTGAGGGAGAGCTGCATATTTCTCTTAACCAACCCTAAATTGAATCTTAAAGGTTTTTAATTGAATCCATTTTCATGTTTTCACATAATTATGCAATCATAATCTTGAAAAGCACATGGCATGTGATCATTTTCTGCCTAATAAGAAACATAAATGTTGTTTTCAGGGGGGTTGTGCCTGCGTGTGTTGTTTTAATGTGGAACATTGCAGCTTTAAATCTTTATTTTATGTAGTGACATGAACCCACATTTAGACCCGACTCCCCCCTCACCCCCGCCCCAAATATTTATGTTTTATAAAAATTCCGAGCTTGATGTTGTGCAAATTTTCTTTAATGTTTTATATCATTTGGGGTGTTGTTTATATAAGTGCCATGTTGTAATTCTCTCCTATTTCTTCCCCCGCGCGTGTCCCTGTACAGGCAAAGCACTTCCGTCTGTACACACAGGAGGTGTTGGAACTGGGTCACAATGTCTCCTTTCTTCTCCTGCTCCCCGCCTCAGACGACGTCTGCACTGCCCCAGGACAGAATAATCCTTACACCCCACACTCAGGATTTCTTAACCTCCCTCTTCAGATGTTTGAACTCGGTATAGTAGCTTGCTTCACCCAGAAATATTAACCCAGTCTCCTTATAATAAAATCACAAAGTTGTATCTGTTTTCCCCCTTGTCCCAGTGGAGAGTCAATAAATCACATGATGGCTTTGGCAACAACACTACCTATAACTGTGTACAAGTTACAGAGGGAGCAGAGTGGTTAAAGCATATACTGTAGCCATCGTTATTGAAATGCAAAGCAGAGAGCAAAGCCCACAGTTATCCAGTATGTGTCTATAAGCTTATTTGGAAGATGATGTTCTTTAAAAAACAGAACCACACAACACAGCAAGGTTGGAGCCTGAAAGGAGATGCAAAAAGCATCCCTCTGAGTTGTCAAGGGGATAACCACGGGTTCTGTAATGAGAATATTTGCAGTTCCCGACTGCCGATGGTCCCACTCAAGGTCTGACTCCCTCACAACACCGTGAAAGGTCTGAATAGGTTTTCCCATGTGAGGGTCATCTTTTTCCTTTTCATTCCTGGAAAAATGCAGGAGACTGTCCTATTGCTGTGGTGAAAGACAAGCTTGGTGTGAAAAATGCCAAAGCACTGGATTTGAATCTCTTTCTTTAGGGAGCACATCCTGCACTGTAGCAGATTCAGCCCTCTTGTTCCACTGCCTTGCTGACTGGGTAAGAATTCCCCAAAACAGAGTTTTCCAGCTGTTTCACAGGAGGCATAAGATGCTTTAGCTTCAAGGTCCTCTATTTCTCATTTCTTCTTCTTTGGTCCACAGAGAAAAGAAAGGTTCCACATAAAAGCAGCTCATAAAGACTTAACAGTTCTTTTTAGAAAGAATATTATATTTAAGTATGGGGACTGCTGAGCCTTTCACATCAGTCTGCTCTGTTTCCTTCTGGCCTGTAAAACTGGGTATCTTTCCTTCACTTGCCTTCAAGAAGAAAGATATGAACCAAAAGTGATGGAGTTGGTACACCAGGAGCCACTACACAACAGGCCTCTTGCAGCAACTGTGTCCTCAGCGATGTCTCTCTCAGGTGTTATGTGACACTATTACCTTCCTGTCTCTGTATATCAGTGCTATATTTATATATTAATGGGGGGTCTTACCATGCCTATGTTTCTGCAGTCACAACAGATCCATGACCCACCATCACCCAGCAACACAAATTTCATTTGGATCAGGCAGGAATACACGACTGTATTCATGCCACATCAGCCACAGCACACAAAGTGGTGCCTGTGACAACCCTGGGGGTTTGTGGTGGCTGTGGGAGGACAGATGCCAGCTGAGCTGCCATAAAATTCTGAGGGGTACAGCCACACAATACATGGTGTAGTCTGCCAAGGAAAAGTTACCCCTTCAAAGGAAAACTAATGTAATTGAACATGAAGGGTTAGTTCAGTGCTTTGGGTCATGTCCCATGGCTGCAGTGCCCTAAAGCCAGACTTTTGTCTCCTGCCCTGCCACCCTGAGGCCTGTTGCCTCTGTGTTTGGAGCACATCATTTCTCCTGGTCAGAGGGGACGGCTGTGTCACTGTGCAAATTAATGCGTGAAGCATATTAATCTCTGATGAAATTAATCTCCACTCTAGAGGTTGTGCAGACTATTTAACTCTCGTTATGTGGCACAGAGGCCACAGGCAGGAGCCACTCTCAATTCTGGAGCACAGTCTGCATTGGGCTGGCAAAGCAACAGGTACTGCCTGGGGTGATGTGGTGCAGGTAAACACGCAACAGAGACATCTCTCAAAAGGAATTCCAGGTGCAGCCCTCTCTGTTCAGCAGTGTTGCTACAGTGGGAAAGCAGTTCATGGTGGAGAAAACAATATGGAAATCTGAATTTTATTTTTGAGTGGTTTTTTTTCAGTAAGCAATCCCCTGGCCAAAGGCAGACGACATTTCTATATGACTTATTATGTACGTATCCCTGATGTTCTATAAAGTGACT
>NW_016690214.1:3932076-3975882 GCF_001604755.1 Lepidothrix coronata | reverse complement strand
ATTCACATCTCAAATATTAGAAGCTTCCATTCCCCATTAGCTGGTGGCTACCAACTATATAATTGCATAACCACAAAAGACTACGTTGAAGTAACATTTGTTAAAGTAACATTAAAGGGTCTGACTTAAAACCACAAAGGCTCGAAACTTCAGCACTGGAGCCGAAACCGCGGCTGTAATTCACTCAAGAGTCCACCACATATGGCACATGCACTGTAAGACCACACACTATTCAGACTGGATCCCTGCTATATCTAGGCATGGCTGAAACCAGAAGGTAGAATTCTTCCTTTCACTCTTTTTTTGTGAGATTTCTATGTTCAGATTAGGCCTTTATTGTCACAGTGTTTGTGACTGGATTTCTTCGTTTGAGAAATTCTTCTCAATTATTCTTATCATGTTGTTTGCAAGGGATAAGTAGACACGTGACACTGTTTTCGTTTCTCTTTTTAATATTTATGATAAGAATGTATGCAATTTACACTTGAAACACCCTGAAAAATACCATGCCCCAATCCAGAATCCAGTAAACGGACAGGCATTCGCTGCTCTAACAAGATCATGTTGTATGTTTGCATTTACTGAAGCACCAATGAATGGGGAAGTATTTCTGAAAACTTGTTCTCCCTCAGAAGTTCCAGTAAGTCTGCACTGCCATTTGTAGAGGTAACTGCTAAGTTTTGCCTGAGCAGTTACAGGTTCTGGAACAATAAGCTTTAAGAAAGCAGGTAAATCAGCATTTGAGAAGCTCCGTGGCACTGAAGCTGTTCTGTCTCTGCTACCTCTGATGGAGCTCCAAGAGCTCTGTGCTGCTCCTAAGTCAAATCACGCAAAGCAAAGGGTCATGTCTGAACTTTCTGTGTCACCCTCCTGCAGGAGAGTTCGGAGGATGATGTGTGGCAACACCTAAAAGGGCTTTGTTTCCCCCAAACTGTGCTATCACTGCAATGCTTTTCCTGCTGAGTCATTTACCCTGAAGTTCCTGATTTAAGCCAGCACAGCCCAACAGAAAGTTACTAGCCTTCAAAATGATCCTTTCTTTCTGAAACACTCAATTAAAAGAAATAAAAGATGAGTTTAATTTTCCAGTCATGTCACTACTTTCTTGATAAAAGAAATGATGAGCTATAAAAGCCTCAGAAACAGCCTTTCTGATTGAAGCTATCAAGGGCAAGATAGTCTCTGGAGCTGCATACTAAGGGCCTGATTATCCCTGCACTTAGATATAAATTAGAAATGACTCTTTTGAAATCAGTGAAGTTACAGAGTAAATCCAGTGTAAACGAGAATTAGAGCCTGTATTATTTTTTCTAGCTTAAAGTAACCCATCCAGAGCTGGTTACTATATTTAATAAAATTTGTGTTCTGAAACCTAAGGATTTCATATTTCATAACCAGAATATAACAATTTTCCTTTGCGCTTGGTCTTTTCACAGTTCATTTTTGCTGTTACAAGGAAAAATTTATAAGCCTGTATTGCCGCCTTTCTGCTGTCATAGAGCTGGACTCTCTGAAAACCCAGCAATCCCTGAGGGAAGCAATTTCAGACAGTGAAGTTGCTGCAGCCAAACAAAGACACCAGCAAGTTATAGACTACATACAGGTAACAGTCTGTTTCTGACTATTCCAAGGAGATTTTAAGGTGGCTTTCTTAAAAATTGCATAGGGCTGTAACTTGAAATCTAAATGGAGAATTATTCACAGACATCATAAAAAGAGCAGTTGTATCAAAAGTGCAATTCTGGTTTTATGAAATTCAAACCCAGAACATGCTTTCCTTAGTTGTTGCTTTTATAGAAGGATTTTTATGGGCAAAATCAAATGACAGTTATACTAGACTGTTATAAAGAAATGTGTCAGTCTGCTTGTAAAACTCCCTCCCATCTAACGTGAGGTAAGTTAGCACCATGTCTGGGCATTCAGTTGTGTAAGAGTTTTTCTTTGTCTGGATGAATTGAAGACATTTTCCACCACGATAAGGTGGCAATTAAAAAGATTAAAATGAATATTCAGACTGGGTTGTGGAGACAATCTGCATCAACAATATCACACTCAAGAATGCAGCTCTGCATTTCAGATGGCAAGCTGGCCCCAGAAAGGTCTGTGAGTCTGGCCAGCACCATGCAGTGGCACTGCTTCAGTCTCCCAGTGCAGAAGGACCACTGATGTTCCCATCCTTATCTAATTTGCTTATTCTCTGTCTCTCACACTGATTTTCCTGGACTGTTCCCAAATCAAGACTTTACCAACTCAACTCAGGGCTCTTTGAACTACACCCCATTGTTCAGCATAGCAAAGCCTGTCCTTTTGTAAACCACTTCTAGACAAAGCTCATGACCTTTGCAGACTGTGTCTGTGGACATGGATGAGCTGCTTTTCTACAAGAGAGGTGCAGATAAGTTTTCAGCTCTCTGTTCTTAATATTCAAGGAATCTTCTGCTGGAACAGGGGCCGAGACAACCATTTGTCCCATTGACAATATGTTTGGCCCTCCATAATTATGAACAAGATGATAATATTCCTATTCCTTTGTTCTGCATTCAGACCCCCTTTGCCTTATTCACTTGGCGCTTTTGGCAACCTCCAGAGGGGCGGAGAGGAATGTTCCATTGTACTTTCACCTCTCAATCATCTCCCTCCTTTTCACCTTTCCATTCTCACACTCAGAAAATCTAGCTTTTTCCCAGCATGCAGGAGAATTTGGAAGATTTTTATCCCTCACATCAAAAATAACCATATGTACATTAATATGCATGTACTGTATAGACGGCTCTGTGTCCCTCTTCTCCAAAGTGTCTGAGTCACATCTATAGGCTGGGAAAAACGTGGGAGAACATTTTAAACTTCAGTGCTTCGTGCTGAATTATTGTGACAGTGTATTGGGCTTGTCAGGTTTCCTCTCAAAAAATGAAAACCAGCTGTATTCCACCTATTGGCAAAAATCTCTCAGCCCACCACATACCGCAATCTTCAGGGGTGACCACGAAACCGCGAGAGCATTTGTGTGATCCGAGATCTAAGACAGTGTTGAAGTCACTACACAAACCAAACATTGTAAAGAGCAAGGGAGTCTATATAAATGCAGGTCTGAAAAGGAGTCAGAGGGCAACTGAAAAGTAAAAATTATTAAAAGTAAAAAAGAAAAATCAAAACCAAGACCAACCAGCAGATAAGGTGCTTGAAGTCTTTACCGGAATGTTACACAGCAAGGAAAGAAATCTACAGACACTGAGACTAAAACTGAAGTTAAGCTGTAATTTATATCCTGTAATGCTTCTAATGTTACTAAATTTTAAAAGAACCACAGTTCATTAAAATGACCTGCAGAATGGCATCAGGGGGAAAAGCAACAGGATTTGCATTTTACTAAACTGCATGCAGTATGATTCTTGATTGGGGTTGAGGGAGGATCACAGAAAGGAAGTATAAAATCTCTACAATCAAATAGGTGAGATGTTTGCTAACTGGCATTCTCTTCATGGAGCTGCACTGAAGTCTTGAAATGATGCAGGATTATGAATTAATCCCTGAACCATTTGCTATTCTTATCAGTGTATATTCTTAGCTCAAATTAACTCAGTGGCAAGGCTTGCACTGACATCATTGGAGTCGGGATTTCACCTTTACATAAAAATGGCCATACTAGGTCAAAACAAAGATCCATCTCACCAGCTATCCTGTCTCCAACACGGCTAATCTGGCATCTACAATATCCCTTGGGAATAAATTCCACACTTTGAATACGCATTTTGTGAAGTACCTCCTGCTAAGAGTAATTGCTGGAGAACTCAGAACATCAGTCTCCTCCTCACTGATCCCTCTGTCACTCCCCTGTTTGACAATTCCCACTGCACAAAGTACCCCTCACTTTTGCCTCTCCATTTACTCACCCAGGGCTCTCTGCATTCTTGCAGAATGTTTCTTGCGTAACTACAAAGCAGTTTCCCTCAAACACTGCAATATTAATATGAAGGCTCACTTTAAATGAACTTGTAGAAGTACAAGGGATGTTCTAGAAGGACACCGCAGCAGGAGGATTTTATACCCACAGCTACTGTCATTTCATGGTTGCAACAACATTTGCCCAGTCATCAGTGATCCTGAATGGCCTGAAGATGTTAAAAGTGTTCCATTATCAAAAGACTTCAGACCCACATTAAACAGCATCTTTCCTCTCTGCAGAGATGCTTAAAGCTACATCCTGCTATTGATTTAGGCACTTGTGTCTTTTTATCTCTCAGGCATGTGTTAGAACTGGTTTTGTGTAGATTTATACTTTTTAAATGTATGCAGACCAAAATGGTGATAAGGGAGAAACCTGCAGTTTGACTCATAGCTGTGCTTCAGCCTTCCACACAGGTATATTCTTCCACACCTGTGTGTGTTCTTTATCTATTAAAAACTACATTTAAACTGAGCTGGTTTTGACACCCCGGGTTTGCAATGGTGAAGTCTCACTTTCACTCCAGTACAGAATGAAAGCACATTTCAAGTGTGCTACAAATCGATCAAAAGACAATTTTCATTTTCTTTCCATGTCCGATTTTAGGCCTGAAGTACATAATTTGAGAGTCTGGTGGCCCCTGCAGTGGTGGAAGAGAACAAGCACTTAATCAAAATCACTTCAGACCACCTCAACCTGAAGAATCCTGTCAGGGGATTCTGCTGCTCTCTGTTGGCAGTGACCACACACCTACTTGGGCACTTGAAGAAAGCACACTCTTAGGTAGAATTAATACTCAACTGTATTTTTTCACCATTGTTTTCCCCACAGCAAATCGATGAGATCTGGAGGGAAATGAGATGGATCACAGAGGCACTGCAGTATGCAAGGTACAAGCAGCCAGCAGCTGGCCTGCCCATAAAGAAGTTTGTGGATCTTTCAGAAGAACACCCTCAAAAGAAAATGAGCTCCACCTCTTCACACCTAGACTGTCTTCCTTCACCTCCCCCTTCCCCTGAGGCCAGAATCCAGAGGAGAAAAGCTGTGACTGGTAAGAGAATTTTCCTGTGTTCACCAAGTGCAATCTTTGAACTCACTTTTAATTGTAACAGTTCTTGCACGTCTTTTGATAAAAGGAGTAAATTTTTTCCCATACCTGCCAAGGTATTCTAACAATCATTTCACCAATCATTTGCCACTCAGTATCCTGAGATCCTCATACAAGCTTTACAATCATGTTTTGCTTTCAACTACTCAGAATTACTGCTCATCATCAGCCAACTTTGTCACCTTCCTGTCCCAGATCATTTAATGAACAGGCTGGAAGTGACAGGTACTACCACTGGCTTCTCCATGATGTCCAGAATTCCAGCAAAATCCAGCCATGGTGAAAGATGACTGCTTCATTTGTTGCCTGCACCAAAAATCTGCTATTATTATATGGAGGGAGCTTTCTCTTCATCCTAATCACAGCTTCCTTGCTGCAGAACCTGTGGTAAAGAACCTTGTCAAAAGCTCTTCAGAGCTCTGAGGATGGCTGTGTATTAACTGAGCACATGTTCAGAGTTTTATTACACTGATGAGGCATGAGTTGCTAAGCAAAAGCTACTGACCCTTTCTCATCACTTATGTATCTATTATTCTTCCCCACAGTTTCTATTAATTTGACAGAATCTCAGATTTTTCCATAGTTCCCATTTGCCACCTTCTGTTTCTCTGATATTACAGCCATTTTCTTTCCAGACTTTGTTCCTCTGCTTTGCAGCAATTGGTTCTTATGCCCTTGTTTTGTTTTGATAGAGCAAATTTTAGTGCCAATAGTCCAATTTAATAGCTGTTTTCACACACCTCAGTGTTCTCAGTGGTTTAGACAAGCATTTTAAAACACAGAATTACACAAATAAGTACCCACCTCACTGACAATTACTGCTTCTCTGTATAGCCAGAAAATTAAACTGATGAAAGAAAGGGATCACAGCAAATAAAGATGAAGCAAATGAAACAGTAACACCCATTTTGCTAACAGAATTAGGACTTTGGAGAAAAAACAATAAACCATCAATCTGTTGAGCAACAAGTAAATGAAACAGCAGAAACAAAAGCAACAGAAACTGCATTAAACAACTGCCATAACCATTTTGGTAATTATAATTTGGGGGTTTTTTTTCAATTTGGCAGTTTTATACAGTTAAGAAAAATGAATCAATCTATTCTGATTAGATTTCATTAGGTTAAAAGCAAAGAAACATGAAGAGGCTGCTGCTTTGATCTGCTCCATTACACAGTGGTGTTCATTCTCAGCCCCCCTCCCTGAGCTATTTTCCCCTGTATTACAGACCATGAATGCAGAATAATCCTCAGCTCTGGCACCGTGCAAACTGGAGCATTATCTTGTCCTGCATGTGCTGGATTCATTATTGCTGGGCTGTGTCAACTTACACCAGCTCCAAGGGAACAGTCAATATAAAATCTATGTTTTATTCCTTGGATCTAACATAAACTATCCAGGGCAATGGAACATCAATCCATTCTGTCACACGTGCCACTACTTATTACATTATTGATCCTTCTGAAGCCAAAAGACAGCAACGATTTCAGTGCCAGTGTGAGATTTTCTCTAAAAATTCACATTTGAACTATTTGTGTCTGCTTTGGATTTGAACACACATCATGCACCTGATGGGCAAAAGTGTGGTTTTTGTTCAGCAGCCTCCATGTTGTGCCTTGAGCCTCTCAGCACACGTGCAGTCACACCCTGCTCGCAGTCACGGAGGTATAAATCCAGATAACTCAGCTGATATCTTTAATAAAAACAGAATCTGGATTAGAGATTTTCACTCTCCCAAATCTCCATCTCTATGAAATTTAGTGAAAGCAAGAAAAAAGAAAACAAATCTTTTCAGAACTTAGTCCGAATTCAAATCCAATTTTTTTCCCTGTACTTAATGTAAATTAATCCTTTCTGCCTTTCCTAATTCTACAGCACCACTATAACACATCTGTAAATCCTCCCTGATAAATCCTCCCTGACTCCTGTCTTTGCTGTCACCTCAGCCCACGGCAATTCCACAGAGGCAACACACGCACATTTTCAGAATTCTCGATTTGATTCTAAATTAAGACAAAAAAACCCCATAAACAACAGCTCAGCAGCTTCTCTCCCATGCTTGTCCTTAGTGTTAACCAGTTCTCCCTGCAGACTCCCAGCCCTGCTCAGACGAGGAAGGCTGCTCTGAAGTGTTCCTGCCCACTGACAGCGACTACGACTCCAGCGACGCGCTGAGCCCCAGGGAACTGGACCTGATTTACTCCTCGTCCCAGGACATCTCCCAGCAGGCCAGCAGTGGCCTGGGAGGGAGCGCTCCCGACGTCCTCCAAGCCCACGACATGAAGCCCTGCCTGACTCTCCAGGAAGGCCTGACAGAGCGTGGTGCCTTCGACCCTCACGCTGAATGTTGCACAGAGTCCATGAGCAATCTGACCCTGTCGGGGCTCACATCGAAAAGCACAGACAAGTCCTCCAGCTCCAAGCAGCCACTGGGCTTTTTAGGGAAAAGAAAGCTCGGGAAGCACCAACATTACAACTACTTCGGCCGGCAGCACCGCTGGCTGCGCGTGCACAGCGAGACACAGGCGGGCTCCCTGTCCGAGGGGGTCTACACCCAGCATCTCATGAGATCTCCAGATTTGTCCCAAGAACCTACCTCCAGCGAGCAGTTAAAGAACCCCATCGATGGCTCTCGGAGCACTTTCGTACCTCACGCATCCAGCCTCCCAGAAGATGAGCAAGGCAAGTACGAGGAACCAAGGCAGAGTGTCCACAGGATACATGTGGAGCCTTATGAAACGACATTTGGGGATGAGGAGGGCAAGCCCTGGGCAATGAGCACGCGGTCTGCAGGACACACAGATGTGCACAATGCTATGCAACAGACCACGGGTCCAGATGAGCAGCTGGGTTCTGCTGTCCCAGAAGTCTTCAGCAGCACCCTTTAGCCCCAGAATCCTGCATGGCCTCCCATGAGATATGAGCATTATGCACATAAGGCCATACTTTCAAAACCACTTGTAAAATTCCAGCTCCTGAAACGGCAACTCACGCCACCCAGAAGAATCCTGATCTTTCGACTTCCTCACCAGGTTTCTGGTCTCACAGAGGTATCATCTGTCAGGGTGTGAGCATTATTGTTATTATTGGCATCTGCAGGTTTGCAGGTAGAGTCGCAACAATCACCACATAACAGAACAATCTGTGGCTGCAAATCCAGTAACAGCAGGTCTCTTGATGTCCATGTTTCTCTCAGCATGCAAAATTTTAAGCATGAGTGGTTCTGCCTGCAAGTTAGCAGCAACTTGGTGTCCTCATGTTAGGGCTGTGTCCTAAACTTCTATTTACCTGTTTTCCGCTGTTTCCTGTAAATTTTTCTACTTCTCAGCCTTCTCAAGTGGATTTAGGTTGGATGTAACTGGAGTGCTAACTGGTCTAGTAACACAAATAACCCAGAGTCTCTAGGCATTTAAAGAAATGAAAATTCTTTCAATATCTACAAAATGCAGTCAACACCATCTCTGACTGCCGTCAGAGCCTGACATAATTAGCACAATGGGGTTTTTTCAGGAGCTTAGATTTCAAATTATTTATGTAGCAAGTTATTTTAAAACCTTAGGAGGTGAACCTTTGAGGTCAAGAGCAGGCAGACTGAGGCCAGGTTCTGGAGGAAAAATAGGCAGGGTCTGCATGAGATTGAAGCAAAGTTTGATCTGTCTTCTGCCACCACACAAGAGCACATTTCATTATGTTGGAATAACTCTTAGACATCCCTTGGAAAGAAATGCCCCTATTTTTGTTCCTGAATGTTCACTGTCATTTGATCACCACATCTGAAATTGGGATATTCTGGTAATTCAGGTGAAGGAAATCTGGGGTGCAGTTTGAATCTAAGATTTTATCTTTGGGCTCCCAATAAATACTCATATCATAAGGAAGGTGGGAGGTGGTGAGTTATCATCTTGTATTGTTTAAAGGCAAATCACACTGAGTCAGGATTTTGTCCTTTGCAACCACAGTAAGACTTAAGAGAACTACAGATGATGATCTCAAAAATGAAATCTGTATTAATGAGAACCATAACACTGGAGTCACTAAGAAACGAACTAATGTGGAGAGAAACCCCAGCTGTTGCACAAGCTTTAATTTTTCTTAAACAGTTCTTGAAGTTTAATTTTATAGGCCACATTCCTGCTGGTTAAATTCCCTCACTCCGTGTTTGCGCAGCCTTCTACCTTTCGGTTTTCCAGCCTCCAGGTGGATACATTCTAAGGCCCCCAATAAAGAGATTTGAGTTAAATAGTTGAGTTTACAAGTCCTTGAGGTAAAGGTAAGGATTTGGGCCCATGATCTGTGGTCCTTATTAAAATAGCACTTCCATAACCCCAGTGCTATTAAAATCCCTGTGAACTCAATCCATAAATTCAAAAATAAATGTTATTCACTATTTTATGCTTGGTCAGTATGTGGAAGCCAAGAAGAGTCTTTGCAGTGATAGGAAAGGCAAAAACTTTCTCACAAGGGATTTACATTTGTAACTTCTCTTTTTGGGAGCGGGAAGTTAACTTTTTTGCACCAAAAATATTCATTCATTACCTGATCCAAAGCCCAGTGAGGATGGAAAGACTTCCATTCACTCCCACAGGGTTTGGATGAGACCCACACTGAAAATTCCTGTGGGTGAGAGCACACGGGGGGAGCAAAAGTGTCAGTGCCCATTTGCAGTTAGAAGGACACACATTGTGTGGAGCTGGGACTGGGGAAGGCCCCACTCACCCTCCAGAGCCAAGCAGAGATGTCTGACTGTCACTGAAGGCACTCACAGCTGGTTGCTTTAGATTCTGTTCATTAGCAGAAGGCTTTGCACCAGGGAGACAAACAACGTGATGCTCATATGCAGAGCCAAAATAATTTACACGGTTTTCTAGTGCCCAGCCCCTCGCCCAGGCTCCCCTAATCTGTCTCACCTCAAGGTAAAACTGCCATAAAACTGCCTATTAAAGAATAAAAATAACAATGCACTGAGGCCATATGTTTTTGCAGGAAGTGACAAGATAAAACAAGATGTTTCTAAATGAAACCCACCTCGCTGTGCTCTGGATCATCAGGAACAGCAAGGGCGAGAAGTAGCAAAATATTCAGCAGACAGGCACACACTGCTGGTGAGATAAGGATGGAAAAATCTGTTCCCTGCTCCTGCTGCTGGACATTTCCAGAAGCAGCCATGTAGCTAATAAAGACTAGGTTCTTTACTGGTAGGAGGGGCTTGACTTCATCATAATCTTCTGTGCTGAGATGGAATTTGGGAGTGCAATGCCAGCCACAATCTACCCTGTCTTGATTTTAACCCTCCTATGTGGAAGGAATGTTTAGGTCATGGCCAATGGGACATGCTTCCTCGATCCTGTAACCACTGGATTGAGGTTATTCCACATACTTCAATAGTCAAAATAGTAATTAATAGTTCTGGGTTTAAATACGTCTGGGTTTAAATACTTCTGTTCAAAATTGCTATCCCTACCTATTCTGAGTCTCGTTAAAAGAATAGTAATGAACACCCAGAGATAAATAAATAGTAGGTAGTGCTGCCTTTTGAGTACTGCCATAATATAATCATAATAGTTCTGCAGTTCTCTTAGGAAGATCACTCATGCATTTCACAAGTAACTACAGCAATTCAGAAGGATCCTGCAAAATGCAAATCCAGCACTGTCATCCCCAGTCCACAGAGGCACAAGGGACTCTGAGCAGAGCTGAGTAAAGGCTCACAGTCAGGAATTGAATTAAAATTAGGAACTCAGACCTTTGCTTCAATTACTGGGAACCCTTTCTCCACGTTGAGCTCGAGTGCCCCTCCAAGGACTCTTGCCCAGAGCTGGGCAGTGCTGTGGCTCAGAGCCCACAGCACACCAGAGTTTCCTCAGCCAGCAGACAGTTCATTCAGCCTGTGCCCACTTGGTATCAGCTGAAGCTCTGCTCTCAAGAGGGTACTTGGGCTTGTAACTTCTGGATCTCTCTTACTCATCTATCTTGCCACAAAACCTTTGTCCTGCATTTTCCAGGGAGTGTATTTTTCTCCTGGGCTGAACCCAGTCCCTCCTATTTCTAGACATGACATTGACTGGCTAGAAAAATGTATGATGCTTTAATATTATGACTCCACAGAAAGGAAAAAAAATGTGGACCAAATCTCCCCATTTAGTGGTCTAAAACTTTCCTGTTTCTGCTGGTAGGAAGTGAGACAAACTGCAAAGGTTTACACTCAAAATTTCTTGCACTCACAAGGCGGCTGTCTGCCCATGGACAGTTTGCCTCAAGACACCTGTGGCTCAAGCATTTATTTCCCATGCTTCTTGTTTGTGGGGTTTTTTTGCTTTAAATACTAATTAACAATTGGATTTTCTATGCTGTAAGACACAGAGAATTCTATAAAATAATGTTTTTAAATATAGACTTTAAAGGGGGAAAGGGTAGATAGAATATTTTATCCTGAGAATTTAAAGTGTTCTGGAAAGAGATGGTGCATCTTCAAATTCTCTATGGTATAAAGAAATGCATTAAGTTGCTGGTCAACTCTTCCAAGGTGATTAAATGCATGGCTCATGACTGTTATGTAAAACTTCAATACAGCCTTACAAACAACAAGGGTATAGTGTATCTGAAAATAAGATATACAGCTTGGAAACTTACTCTGAATTTCTCTGAGGTGTTGAACTTTGCCATCAGCAAAAAGTGTTTTTAGGAAACAGGCCTCTAATTTTCAGACAACAGAGATTTCATCAGGTTGGGTCTCTCATTTTTCCACTACAGAAACACATTAAATAACTAGAATACTTTATTTGTAAGTATAATTTATCCTCTGACTCCACAAAGTAGAATTCACAAGGCTAAATCACTCCCAGAAGTGAGAGGCAGAGCTTTTGGCCCTGTATATTCTTTGCAAAGAGCAAGGGCAGCATTCCCCGAGGTGGGCTGCACGTTGTACCCCAGCAGCACGGACTGGTCACCCACCCAGCCACCCTCCTCAGTGCAGGCACCCCCACAGCCTCCCTCCAGCTGAGGAAGAGTCTGCAAAGCCATCGGGAGTTGTTTTGTTGATCTGACTGGGCTCTGGAGCAGCCCCATCATTGTTGGACACCCTACAGATCCCACCAGCTCAGAGATCACCTCTCCTCGCTCCTGGTGTCTGTGAGCTCTGACCCTGCCAGCTGGTTCTCAGTCTGGAATTTTGGGGTGAATAAGAGCCAGACTGGAACACCCTCCTCAGTCGTTTCATACCACAGCACCTTGTGCAAGATTCAGCCTTTAAATCAGTCATCCCATAACAAGGCAATGTGTTACTAAGCTTGGCTGTCACCAGGCTACGGAAACCCCTCTATTTGGCTTGTCAAATAATAACAACAGATTTTTTATGTTTATTGTTATTTAATTTTCTTTCTTGGAAAAGCTACGTGGAACTGAGCTGACGTCGGAGGAAAGGATTGGTGTAGCACTAATCTACCTTATTACTGTGAATTGTAGTAATTTATTAAGCAGATTTTAAGCTAAAAGCACAGACTTTATGCGTTTTATAAAGGTCTGTTTGGGCCCAATCCTGCTGTCCTTGGACCTCACTCCAGGTTCTTTTTCACCAGTGTAGATCCAGAGTAGTTCCACCCGAGCTGAGTCAGGTGTTCCCCTGTACAGGTCAGCACACCCTGACTCACTCCCAGGGCTGGCTCGGGGTCAGCTGAGGCCCCGCACCAGTGGAGTCACCATGAGAACAGCACATTTATGCTGGTGTAAAAAATGATACGTGTCAGGAAGATAGAAGGGTCTTATCTCATGGAATATCACCCTGGATATTCCAGGGACCGCTGGATCCGGACTGGGAGAGCGAGCCCAGCAGCTGCTGCGTTCCCAGTGGGGGAAGCCCTGCATGAAACGCTGCTCCTGCTCAGAACAGGGACCAAACCCCTCTCCCGTGTTATGCAAATGAACCCTGACTGAATGCAATGGGAGTCCCAGTTATTTTGCCGATAAAAACGAAGACTTAACAGGGTTATTGGGGACTTGGGGGAGGGGAAGAGGGGTTGTTTGTTTTTCCCCCTCAGAGAAAAAGTAATTTAAGTGAAATGTGCGAGGCGGTGTTTAATTGCTTCCTGCCTTGTTTGTACATAGCAATTTGGCTGTTTATTGGTTGTCTTTGTTCAGATTTTTATTGTAACTTGTTGCTATATACGCAACCAAGCGTATGCTAAAGTTTAAACTTTGCCACACAATAATGCACAATTTTATGTGCTTTAAAACTTTGTAAACATCTCGATGAACGATGTCTGCTGTGCTAACTGTGAGCCTGGGACTTGACACAACAATATTTTCATGCGTATGTACCTGCAAATGGTTTGAAAATAGCAAAATATATATTGAGGATGGCCACGAGCCAAGAGTAAATGAGTGCCGTATGACTCATGCTTCTTTAATAATTCCTGAAAGAGGCATGTATAGTACATAAAATAGACAATAAAAATAATTTTCAAGACTACAAATATTTTTTATAACTTCAGATATTAAATACTATTTTAGAAAAAAAAAAAAGGTTGGTTGGTAAAAGAAATCTTAAGTTTATTCGAGTGAATCATTGTCATAAAAACGTTCTTAACACAGATTTTTTTGTTTGATCTAATATCATAGAAACTCAGCTCTTTTAAGATTTAGAAGACTTGAATTGCTCTTGCATTCTTACAACTCCTGTGATCTTCTAAAATTATGGACTTCAAGCCTTCTCCTTCATTAACAAACAAATACTGGTGTGTACACTCACATGATCCCAAATACCATGTGTACTCGTGCACAATCTTTAAATGGTGTTTTTTGAAACATGTTTTATTTTACCATCATCAAGTTCCCCTGTATGTGAGCTTTACAATCCATGCAAATCTGACCATGGTTTGTGTTTTTCCCTGAATTCCCTTTATTTTATTAGAAAGTTACTTCTTCTAAGGCCAAGCTTTTAAATCTGGTCTCTAAATTTTGATTTTAATTCAGACACCTGAATGAAATAGGCATGGCTTCCAGTGTTTGTGGGTGAAAATACCCTCCCACCAAAGGCAACAGAAATTTAAATTTTTTCACATATTCTTGTACAAAGAAAAGCAAAGCAAGGTAATACTTCTCATGGAGTACAGGATTGGGCTACTGTGTGCAAGCAAGAGAAATAAGAACAACTCATTTTGAATGCTGAAGTGAAACTGGAAGGGTTCTGCTCTGGGTCACTGTTTACCTGGTTTCAAAGACAGACAGGTTGCTAAATGTATTTTAACAATGAGATGATGCCATAACTGGAATAAGTGACATTCCAAGGTCACAGAGGGACATAATTCCCTGGTCAGAATCCATTATCAGGTGATTATCCATGGCCTGTGCATGGGTACACATGGTAAAGTACATGCTGACCAATGTCTGTATTCCAGCCAGGACATGCCAGCTCATTGCAAGCTTCAGAACAACAGCATCTTACTGGAGTATCTGTGAATATTTTCACACATGGAAAATGTTTTAGCCAAAAACAGCCAAAGTGGAGTTAATCAGCAGAGCAAAACAAGTCTTAAAATATAAGATAAAATATGACTGTCATTTCTGCTTCCTCGATTTTTAATTTCAGATCATGAAAACGGTCACAACATTTACTAAGTTAGTACAAGAAAAAAAAAAAACAAATGCAAATAATTAGTCATGGACAGTAACCTAAGAAATTACCTGGGAAAAACAGCCCAAGACAAAGCAGGATTTTTGTGTGCATGTACTTCAGTCACTCTGGTGCATTTTGCATGTCCCATGCATTTTTAGAGCCTGCTTGTTTGTATGTTTTGCTTGCCCCAAGCTGAGATTTCTTCTCTCTCTAAGAAGAGCAGTAAGAGAGCAGTGCAATTCTCACAGACCTTTCTCACACGTCTGCCATGAAGGACAGTGCTGTTCTCTACCTGCCTCTGTGTTCTCTGCTGTTTTACTGAAATGCTTTTAAACCAATTGGAAAAAAGTTGCAAACTCTTCTAGGCATGTTTCTGACTTGCTCTTCTGACAGTAAAAGATACCCATTTCACTGCTCCACCCCAATATATTGACCTATAGAAACTCTCATCTCTCTGAGAAAACTATTAACTTATTTTTTAATTATGTCTTTAAATAAAAGCTTTGGGTTTGATTTGGGTTTTTTGTTTGTTTTTGCAAACACACAAAAAATCTCTATTCATAAGCTTTGCTGTTCTCTTCCCCAGGCTGCTGTTTTCAATCTCTCTTTTCAAACAACTATATGTTCATTTAGAAAAGAATTATTAAAATGTTTCTATTTTCTTCAAGTTTGCAATTCATAAATATTAATGAATTGGTCCTAATTAATCAGTAGGACTTCTGCTCCTTACTTGTGTGAATAACATCTAATTATTCTAATTATCCAATTCATCTTTATTATACCAAAAAAACCCAGGTAGAATCCTCTGCTCTCTGCTCACAAACACAGTTACAAAAACAAAATAATAAACTGAGCAGCAACTTTCAAGCCTTACAAACTAATATTAAAGTCAATTTAAAGACAAAAGAGCCTTTTATACCAGTAAATATCAATGTTGTCTTTTGGAAATAGCAAAATAAAATCACCGTATTTGGTGATTTTTTTTTGACTGAATCAATGTGATATTTTCAAAATAGATAATTTTGAAATTTCAACTAAATTTGATTTTTCAGGGGGGAAAAGCCAATGCCAAAATGTTTTGTCTGGAACTATTTGTAATCACTTTGTGAAAATCCCGAAGCAAAACATCACAAGTGTGGATACTTTCATTAAGTGATGATAAACAATTCTGTAAGAGTTGAAACGCCTTCAGAAAGAAACACCAACATCTGCCACTGCTGCTGATTTTAGTGGTACTGGGAGTGCTCGTCACTTCTGAAAATTGGGCGTTTTGTTGAAGCCCTTTGTCACACAGGTATGAGAACGTGGCTCTGGTTCCCCTCAGCTGTGAGCATTTCTGGAGCACAGTAAGATTTTTCCACCCACATGGGCGTTCTTCACAAGAACCTGCATGGCCTTCGCCTTTTCCCACATTGCTTCGTAAAATTTCTGAGAAAGGAAAGTGTTGCCTTTTTGTTTGTTTGTCTCCTCTTCTCCTGAAATGGTCACAGAAAGGAGCTAAATCAGAACTCGGGCTCGGACAGTGTAACGCCCCATTCTCGTGGCTACACGTGCTTTGAGCCCCATCCCAGCAGAACAAGGATTTTTTCAGGCTTTCTTCTGGGGCACACTTGCTCCTTCCCCCTTCTGTGCCTTGTGGGTTGGTCCTGATCCCCTGCTCTCTCGTGGCTCCGTCCTGATCCCTCTTTTCCTCGAGTCTGAGTCACAAGAGCAACAACCCTGCCTGCTCCGACCTACTCAGTGCCTCAGCTGTTAGGGTAAAGCCCACGCTCCCGGGGGACTCACGTTTGAGTACAACCCCAGGATTGTCAGGGCTCTGGCTGGCAGTGCTGCCGAGGGGACAGTCTAAGGCTCTATTTTAATCTTCTGGAGCCCGGCCAAACGCTGGAACGGAGCTGCCAGCACGAGGGGGGCCCTCCTGCTCACTGCGCCTGACCTCCCATCAGGAGAGGTGCTGGTGTGTTCCTTCTCTAACTACTAGGGCTCTTTCATTGCGCCTGACCTCCCATCACGAGTGCTACCAGGGATCCAGCTCCGACTACTGGGGGCTTAACCCTGGCACGGGTCCAGCACACGAGCCGCACGCTGCCTGTCTCCAGATGTAAGATGCTCCCAGTGTAAATTCTCGCGCCGCAGGCTCAGCTGGAGGGACTGTTTCAGGTACGTTGTTAAGCAGCCATGAAGCGACATCGACTCCTCGTCCAGTCTTACAGAGCTGGATGCACCCACCCCAAGGTTTTTAACCGCTTCTTATCTTTTTAATTTGGGGAAGCGTGTTTAACCAGCATTTCAGGTGCGTTTGTGGTTCTGGCCTGATCTGTGCCCTGCAGCTCAGCTTCAGATCCACGCTCCTGTCCTGAGTGGCATCGGCTCCACAGCCCGTCCCCATGGGCAGTAATGAGGTGAGACCTGGCTGTGCCACGGGCCTCAGGGAGAAACCCAAACACAGCAGTGAAGCAGAGCATGTCTTACCCACTCCTGGGTACTCAGAGGTGAATTTTACAGAAAGCTCTCACAGAGGTGAGCAGTTCAGCTCAATCATGCCCGTTTTTGCTGCTCAGCTCTGCAGAGCTCTCCTCCAACACAGGCAGCAAGCACAGCAGTGTCCTCCTGACTTACTCCTGGTTTGCTCAGTGTCCTCCCGACTCATTCGTAAGTTTGCTCAAAGCCCTGGGACACCAGTGCGAGCCCATCCGGGCATTACATAAACCACTACATGCTACACTCCATGCCATCCTGACACCCCTTGCAACGCTCTTCTTTTTCATTGAAAGGGAAATGTATTTTTGCCAGCCCATGTCAGTCTGTCCCTATTAACTTCCCTGACGCCCGGCGGGTCAGTGCCAGAGTTACACACAGCTTTACACCAGATTTACACCTCGGCCACGCGGAGCCTCTGGTGCTGCAGCGGTGACCGAGCCCGGGACAGAGGGATAAAGCTTCGTCCTGAGGAGGCTCATGTTGAGCTCGGCACCAGACACGGGCTAAGGCTGCCCGTGCCCAGTGTGGGACAGCCCGGGGGTCGCTGCCTGTGGCCGGTGCGGGGACAGCCCGGGGTGTGCTCTGCGACCGGCGCGAGGACAGCCCGGGGGTCGCTGCCTGTGCCAAACCCGGTGCGGGAACAGCCCGGGGGTCGCTGCCTGTGCCACACTCGGTGCGGGGACAGCCCGGGGGTCGCTGCCTGTGCCATACCCGGTGTGGGGACAGCCCGGGGGTCGCTGCCCGCCTGCCCCCAGTGCCGCGGACTCGCGGCCCCCCCGTCCCCCTCACGCCCGCCCAACATGGCGTCCCGCGGGCGCCGCCGCGCCCCCTCCTGGCAGCCCGCGGCAATGGCGGCCGCCGGGCGGGACGATGTAACGCCCTCCTGTGCGCCCGGGCTTCGACGAAGCCATCCAAAAACCATAAAAAAGTGAGTTCCCTGGGTGTTTCCCGCAGCCCTGGACGAGGTATGGCAGGTGTGGCATCCGCGTTGCTGAAGCTCATCCCACATGGATCATGCCCGTCGATGGCGACCAACACCACCCAGGTGATGAACGTGCTCAGAGCTCTGAGGTGACACAGATGACACAGGTAATACTTTTCCTTAAGGTAAATCTGTGAACTCCCACAATATCAGAAAAAGGGGCAGCTCAGAAGGAAATTCTCTCATGCACTGGTCTCCCACATTCTGGGGTGGGGCGGGCAGCCTTTGGCTCCACATGGCGTCAAACACCACCCGAACCTTCCAGAACCTGCAGCCACCACCGCCGGCCTTTAACTCACCGTGCAGGGCTCTGCATCGTGCCTTTGGAAAACCTTTACAGCTTTTCAATCAAAAGAGGTTGGAAAGCACCGCGCTAAGTCACTGGGAAACACCTGATATGGGAAAACTTCCAGGCGTTGGTCTCCATGGAGGAGGCATTTCGGCAGCTGTGTCACCCGGGGCTCAGGAGCCTCGGGAAGACAGTTTGCACAGGGATTCTTGGCAAAGCTAAACTCATAAAGATCACTCTGTTTGAGTGATTGCATCACCGCAGGTTTCTGAGTGACTCCAAACTTGAGATGCATATTTTAAATCTCCCCTGCTGTTGCTGATAATTTGTTCCATATTTACCATATTACTTAGGACTTGCAAATGGGGGGGGGGAGTTTTTTTAGAAGGTAAATGTTAATTGAATTAGATAGCCACGGCCACAGCAAGCCAAGCTCATCTCTGGCCCTTAGTGCCATTGCAATGCATGGTTTTAACATTCAGGGTGAATTTAGTGCTATTGACTTTCCCCCAACATTAATCCATGGTGCTTGAAAAGAGATGGGACTTTCTCTGCTATTTAAGCTCAGATGGTAACGATTTCTCCTTGAGCTTCGTGCTGGCTTTGGGTCCCAAGGTTTTCAAAGGATGAGGCTACTGAAACTGTATTGCTTGTTCAAATATAAATATGGGATCAATATATACAGTTCTGGACTTCCTCAAAGACCACAGTTCTTAGATCTGCATCTGTCAAGGTAGGATTTGGGTAACAATGGAGGTAGAATAAAAGGCTTAATGCAACAAGCTTTTAAAAGCACAGTTACTCAGCGGGAGTTTTTATGGTAATATTTTTCCTTAAAGTAAATCCGCAAACTGCCATAATGTCAGAAAAAGGGGCAACTCAGGAGGAAATTATCTCATGCGCTGGTCTCATACATTCTGCAGAGATTGCATCCAGTGTCCAGTATTGCATTGTTAAAACCCATTGAATGCAATTGTATTTAAGGGGCCACAGTTACCATTTATGAATAGAATATCCTTTACACACATGATGATAGCCTTCACTTTGGAGGGGTGGAGTAAATGACATCTGTGCCATTGGGCCCATTAATGTGCAGGCTGGCGAGAGAGCCACTGTTTCTGTCACAGATAGCTTGATTATTCCATTTTCCACATGTTCTACATTATTTGCTAAATCAATTTACAGTAAAATCACTTCAACCAAGGCTGAGAAAAAAATATTTTAGTTTCAGCAATTAATTTTAAAAGCAAACTGAAGCTTCATTTCAGTGAGAGTGTGCAGCTGTACTGGGCCTCAGCTACCTGATCACAGTCCAAGTAGACAATAATCTAGTTTTCAGCTTTCATGTTAAAAATCTCATTTGAAGTGAGAAACTAATGTCTTTTGCTGGTATTCTTGCTAAATGTCTCCTCTATTTGTGGTTTAACCAATTATTTTAACTTTAATTCTTTGCCAGATGACCAGATTTACCACATACAGATCCATATTAATGCACATTAATACAAGCAGTAAAGTATTTCATCCTGCTCTGGAAGTCAGACTTCAGAAAGGTTCACAAGGATCAGTAGAGATTTATAAGAATGATTCAGGGATTGGAAAACATACCTTAGAGCAAGATACCAAGGCAACTCTTTCTACTTCATTTAACCAAGAGGTGACTAAGAGCTATTAGTTCACATCCTGTTCATTTTGTGTGTTCATGAGAAGGAGGTTTTGGATCATAAAGGTGTCCTAACATGGGAAATAAACTGCCTTGTGAGACCCAGTGTCAGGGCACTGGAGCAGTTTGGGGTAGGAATAAGGAGTACAATTAACTTTTGGAGAAACTTGCTGGAGATTGATTTGCCCTTTGCATTGAAGTGCTTCTCTAAATTCATATTATTGGATGTGAAAAAAAAAATACTATACCACAGCATGTATTCCCATGAACAATATTAGGAGGAGCTGTGCTCCCAAAAGAGTTTGTCTCTGGCCCTGTGTATGCGTTATTCATGGACACACATAATTTCTGTGAGAGGTGAAGGAAATAAATGAAGACATTAAAAGTAAAATCAATTCAGGTGGTCACACTTCATCCCAGTTTGTGTGCCTAAGGTCTCTTTTGGCTTCGAGGTTTTTTAAGGCTATTTGCAAAGTTGTAAGACAAAAATGAAAAAAGGGTTGAACTTTGCTTCTGGAATGTATTTCTTGTATTGGGGCATTCTTTAATTTTTAAAGAAATCTGTCGAATAGTTTTTCATACTGGATGGCATACAAGATAGCAATAGTTTTCATACAGGATAGCAATTCCCCTCTTTAATGGAAAATGTGTGTGAAAAGAACCAACTGTCCCTATTCCCTGCAAAACTTCACCATGTGCATTTAGTGAACGTATTTTCAGCATAAAATAGCTGGTCCTGCTGGTGTAACAGTTAATGTCTCCTGTGCTTTAATTCATACAGGAATTATTTTGGTCTACGTTGTTAACTAGCCTAAACAGCCTGCATGTTAGCAACCACTGAAGTGAGGCATAGCTTCAGCCTCCATGTGATGCTTAGCAGTTTATTATTAGCTTTGTATTTTGTGGACTTTCATAACACACACTCGCTGCCCTTTTGTAATAAAAATCAACAGCTGTGGAAAAAATGGTGCAGTCGGGCTGTACCTCTTCCTCTGTGGCCTTTCTGTCCCTGTGCTGACCCCTGAGCCCTGCTGGAGGATGCAGAGAGCCTGGAGCTGTGCTGCACCAGTACCTTTGTGCTGCTTCCCCAGTTTGGGGCAGGAGCAGGTTGTTGGATGGGGGGGGTTGTTGTTGCTCAGCAGGAAATGTTGTTTGTGCCGTGCCCACCCAAGTGTGGGAGCATCTCCCCCAGCCCTCAGTGCTGACTGCCCCAGTCCACAGCCAGAGGATTTATCAATACACCCAGACCTCTGGAAAGGACATTGGAAAGCTATTGGCAGTGTGAGAGATCTTGACTTAATTCTTCCAGCCCGGCACATAAACAGCTCTGGTTCTACCCTGTGCCCTCTAGGCTGGCAAGAAGGCACAGATTGAAAGTGGAAATTAGCACACTTTGCAGGTTGTTTTGGTGTGAAGTGATGGGGGGGCAGGTAAAAACACGCGGTAGGAACACTGAGGCTACAGAATAAATAAATTTGGACTTTGTGCACCCGGTTTTACTGGGTTGAGACAGAACTTCACTTTCTGAAAGAAGTGAAGGATACTGAAAATTGAATGGCCCCAATAAGAGTGTTGGTTCTGGGAGATGAGCACAGGTAAGACCTGCATTTTTGGATGCAGTTTGGCAGGAGTGAACGTTTGCAGAGCTGAGCCAACAGCGAGTCCTTTAAAAATCCCATCCTTGCCCTTTTAGTTCCCTGGGTAATCCATCCCCTCGGGCTGTGTGACTGTACACAGCAACACACCTTTAAGTACTTCCGTGCTGGGCTGGAGTATTGGCTCGTGCTCTTCTCCACTTGCCTGTGGGCAGGTTTATAAATTATCTGCTGAGGCTCATTTTGCTTATGTGGTTTCTTGAAACATGCTTAAACTTAGGAGATACTTAGTCAGTACCTTTGCCTCTTTCAAGACATTCTGCTATAATATGTTGCTCTTATATTAGTTTTTTGGCTTCACAGACACTCTTAAAGCCTCTTGACCAGCAGATCTGCAGTAAAGCCCAACCTCCTGCTCTCTAACCGTGAGCTGCTTGTCAAGGTGCCTCTTCTTCCCCCCCTGGTTCATCAACTGAACCTTGTTGGCAACAGTGAGCATTTAAGTAGCTAAATGTCTATTCAAAGACTGGTCTGCCAAGTTACCCGTGCAGGCATATTTTTGTAAAGAAATATGCAGCTCAACTTGTGGTGGCCATTGAGAAGCTGAGCTGCAAAAACATCAACACCACAAGGACACAATATTTTTCTCCTGATTACAACACGCTCATTTATTTTGGAATTCTTATGCCAGCAGAGGACTACAGGGCAGTGACAGTAGAAGAGTTGTCCAGATGCCAAGGAAAAGAGAGAACTGTATATGTACTCCTGTCCTGAAATGGTAGAGGGTAGGGAGAAAGGCTAGGTAGTGATTTGAAAGAATACATTTCCATAAACTTTCCAAGGGAATCCACAGATTGCTTCCACAACAGATACCTGCAATACTTTGAAAATATGTATAAAATCCAGCTGATTGCCAGATTCTCAGGTCTGCCTGTTCCCTTTGCAGAGATCTGCAGATTGAGAACAACCTTTCTTTTAAGACTAAGATAAATGATTGCCTTTCAAATTAGCTGGGAAAGCCATCACATAATGAAGTACTTGTGGTGAGAGGAATCCCTGTGCCTTGGGCCAGAGAGATAGTGGGCTCTAACATCTGACTGGGGTGGCCAGGCAGCAGTACAAAGAATAAACAAATAACTATAATAGTGACTTTGTTTTGGTTTATGTGGAAAACTCAAATCACTGTGTCTTTCTCTAATATATGTAGACAGTTTTTTTAGCTCTTACTATGTGATCATTTCTACATGGAGACAACCTCTCCAGCACTCAGCTTTATTTAAAAGTTTTAGATTCCCTGGCAGTTCACAGCACTGACTTTTTGAAAGAGACTGTGTTCATCAAAATGTAGGGAGCACAGGCTGTATAACCTCATGCAGAGGCTGTGCAGAACTTTTTTTCTGGGTCATACCACAGTTTTCTAAGCCTTTTCTAAAAGCCTTTTTTTCTGTTTTATCTGATTTTTTAAAAAATGAGCACAGGTGTGCTGAGGCAAACCAGCAGACAGTTCTGTTTCATTCTCTGTCTTCTGTCCTACCATCTGTTACCTCCTGGGTTTAACTCAGGCTATAAACTTTTGAGGGAGCAAAGATGCCTTTTTTTTTTTTTACACATTTATACAATACCAAAAATGGTCGGTCCACCTCCAAGCTTTTAGGTACTGTGATAAAATAAACAATAAATCTTTGAAAGGATATATATTTTTTTTATATATTCCTATTATCATCATGGGTGTGATGTCATTTTATGGCTGGAAAACCAAGACATGGATGGTCTACAGTCAGAGTTATCGAGTATCCCCTAATTGTGGCTGTGCTTATTCAAACCACCTAAGAGCTGCTATTTCATACCAGGACTTTATGTGTTCAAAGCCCAGTTCCAGTTGGCTTGAATTGCAGCTGTTGTGAATGCACGCCCTGCTATGAAAGGAGCCCAAGTGAGGCTGCATAGCTTGAGTGTTGTTGAAAATGAGACATAGACATTAAGTGGCCACCTGTGAAAAGTTTTCAGTTGCTTACATGCTACTGCACTGGGATTCCTGGCAGAACCCAGGGAGAGAATTCATTTTTCTGGGATGATGTTCAGTTCCTGCAAGCGTTGCCTTGTCTTCCTGCAATCTTCTGCTTGGGTCAGGAATTACTGTAACACATCAGGGAGTCCTGTTTCTGCAACATTTTCCTTTCACTGTATATCCATTGTCAGGTGCACCAGCAGCCAGCTCAGAGGTCAAAAAGGAAGTCCACACGCTGACTATAGAAAGAAGTACAGGGAACAAATGGCATTTGCTCAAATATAAAGTGTGAGAGCAATTCAGGGCTGTTTCTCAGACACTGGTGGCACATGACAGAACATGGTGCATTATAAAAAATGTGCTTCCTCCACACCAAGGCACTTCAGCTTCATTCCCTTGTATATCACACTCTTGATTGAAGGTGGTGGAAGATCCTCTATCCCCAGGGTGGGAATTTGCAAAACAATTCAGATAAAGCACTACAGAATTAACAACTATGTTTCTAATTGATGAGTAACTTCCACTGTAATGAAATCAGAACATGCTATAAAATCCTTGAGGCTCTGTGGTCTATCCTTGCCAACAAGATACTCTATTAAAGATAGGAACCAGTCCTAAGCAAGGAAAACGGAAACCTCTTCTCAGTTTTGCTGGTTTGTGAGCTTGGGCAAGCTGGTCTGCACTTCATGTGCTTTTATCTTCTCAACTTTTGTCTTTGATTATCTGTTGAGATGATCAAGAATTCAGACCCTGACCTGCCATTCAACACATGCCCAATGCCCACTGCAAAGGGATCCTGAGTACAGAGCACTGACATCTACCTGATACACTTCACTGAAAAACCAAAGTGACATAGGGACCTGAAGGACATGAACTCAACAGAATAATCACTGAGCAAGTGCTGAGCACCCACAGCATGGTGCAGAAAACACACTGGTTTGTATGAAACCTGTTGGATTCTCTTAGCAATGTCTCTGCTGTCCTTGTGTGCTACTGCATACGTGTTCTTGATGTTTTGAAAATTTTCAAAGCAGCCTTTCAACAAGGAGCCATTATTTTCCAACACTCTCAGTCCATGATACAACAGTCTTGTACGAATCTCCTTGTACGAAATGGCTTCTTTGCCCAGTGAATGATGTAATTTAAGCCAATCAAATCAAAGTCAACTTTCATTATAAGCAGCGTCAAGTGGCACAGCAGGATTTTAAAGCACTAACTGGGGTTTCAGAGCTCAGTTTTCAGTTCTGTCACAGATTTGTGCAACCATCTCTGTTCTGGTGGTGGTGACTGACTGTACCTGTATGAGGAATGAGCCATGCAGCCCACATGGGGAACAGTCAGGCTGCCCTGGGCCTTGGGACAGAGGGTGAGATGGGGTCCCTCTAGCAAACCAAACCGGGCTCTTCCCACTGTAGTTTCGCCACTGGTTTGAGCAAGTCCAGGTCCTACTGACTCAATAAACATGGCTTATTCAGCAGCTAAGCCAGCAGGGATCTAAGGGCATCAAGAGACTCGATTGCTCTTTGTTGCTGTCTTTTGGAAGGCTCTGTTGCCCATTAAAATGCATGTGAGGTTTTTCTGTCACTCCACGGGCTTCTTGAATTAAAGCCTTTCCAATGGCAGGATCTAAGCTGCAGGATCAGGCTCTTACCTTGAAAATCTATGTGTTAAATGCCTTGTATTGAACTAATCAATAAACCCTCTACTAGTTACATTTATCCTCCCAAGCTGAGGGATCGTGCACCACTGGCATTGAAAAGGCTGAATGATTTGCCCCAGTTCATGCTTCTGAATAAAATTGACAGCTATGAGATGGAAATGTTCAGCTCATGTTTTAATTTGCTGCAGGAAAGATTTATCAGGCAGAGGTGAAGTCTTTGACCCAGTTTTGTCCTACTGGGGTCTCTCCATACAAGCTGCAGAGGGAAAGGAGTGGTCCCAAGCACTGATATTTTCAGGTATCTCTTACTCTCCCAGCTACAGGCAGTGGGGTTTTAGGGTAACTTGTGGCTCTGTGCTGCAGGCTGAGCTGAGGTGCTGCAGGGCTGGTCAGGGATTGCTGCAGAGCAGGGCTTGGGGCAAGGGGAGCCAAATCCATTTACAAGGAGCAGTCAGGGGGCAGAGGACCCTCAGGATGCTGCTGCCTGAACAACTCCATCGGCTCCAGGGGCAGCTCTCAGGGACCCTCGCTGGGGGAACAGCAGGGTGGGCCGGGGGTGAGCTGGGCTCGGCCCAGGGCTGAGCTCCACGCAGGGTGGGCCGGGGGTGAGCTGGGCTCGGCCCAGGGCTGAGCTCCACGCAGGGTGCCGGCGGCCCGCGGGCCTGGGGGCAGGGCGGCTGTCTATTTTTAGTGAGGGTTTTATAGAGTGGATCCCTGCGGTCTGGCTCCACACTGAAATATTGTCCTAGTCTCAATGACATAAACACAGGGCCAGCCTGTGATCCTGGCGCCAGCTTCAGCTTAGGGAATGTGAATGAAAGTACCAGTGGGGTCCAGGCAAGAAGGAGAAGAAAAAAATCCCGACTGTAATTACAAATAAATCCCAAACCCTTTCGCTCTCATGGCTCACTTAGTACAGCAAATAGCCTCTGATTCTCTACAAATAAGTCCCAGCTTAGTTACTGACAGATCTACCAAGAGGCAGTTAATGGAATAATGACTAAGGGAAGCTTAGGGTAATTTCCAAACAGTTCCCAGTGTTGGAGGGTGATTGCCCCCACCTCGGCCCCCGCCCTGCTGCCTTCAGGTCCTGCAGCAGTGGGCACCGGGCAAGAGCCGAGCCTAGGGACACCATGGCCCTCTTCAGCTCGTGGGGGAAGGCTGCTATTTATTTATTTATTTGTTCATTTATTTAAGACATCTCACACAAGAATAGTGACAGGCAGACTCTGGTGTCTGGATCTGAACTGTCCCCCCAGGGAGAGCTTAGGTGAGGGTCTGCAGAGCAAGGTTACTCCTATCTTCTTTTTCGATGAGAAAACTGGGGAGATTTTAAATGGAAGTGGCATAAAAAGCCACCCCTGCCATGAGAAACTTTAAATGCAGCACTCTTCCTCTTGTTTCTTTTTCTGTTACAAAGGCATCTCTTTTCTTTGAATCCCTTGTCTGAGCTTGTTCCAATACCTCATATTTGAGTTGAAATGCTCAGTTTGCTTACAAAAGTTAAACTTCATGTTCAAAGTATAGAGAACTCTTGTGGCACTTCCAGAGTGGCCAGGGCAGTGCTCTTTTATGTTTGGTTTTGATCTTTCTTTAAATCAGAACAGGATCATGTGTCTTTGGAACACTATTTCATCAAGAATGAGAGTAATGGAAAGGCTGTTCCTACATAGGAACAATTGTAAATGCATACACAGAGAGAGAGAGAACAAATCCAAATAATAGTTGACATATATGCCATTCTGACTGGCATCTTATTGAACTGCTGTTGTGTTTATTATGACAATAAGTACTTCAAAAGGTGATGAGGCTTCAGGGGAAGCCTTGCTAGGCAGCAGGGATACTCAGTTGAAACGTTGCTTCAAAGAAAATGATGCTGACCAAGGTCTGTGCTGGAGAGTCTACCTGATTGTTAGTCCTGTGATGGCTTGTTTCTTCTTACCATTCCATCTTAGACTTTCCAAATATCTCTGTTAAAAGGAGGAGAATAGTCACTTGTTATTATATAAAAGAAAACCTCAAAGTCCTTACTTATCAGAGGAAGTGGACTGCACATAAGCAATGCTGTGCTGAGAGCAAAGTAGTAATTTGTGCCCACTTCTTTCAGTGCTGTTTGTCTCATATTCCTGCTGTAGCCCCCTGTACCCTGTGTCAATTCTCTTTTAGAGACCGTGGCATTGTGGGATCTTGCTCTATACCCAAGAATGGCTCCAAAAGCTTTTAACTCTATCCTGTAATTGATGTTTAGTGTAAACTGCAATAAAGGAAGGATATTTAAAAAAAAAAAAAGGAGGTGGGGGAACAACATATTTAATGAGGATGAGTAAACACACCCAAGATGTAACTGTAGATATAAGAAAAATAAAAGCAGCTGGGGGGCTTCTGAGACATTGTTTGTCTTGAAAGTGATGAGAAGAGGCACCATCAAAAGACTTGTTTTACTACAGTCATGCTTCATTATGGGGAAGGAGAGTGTGGGGAAGGGGAGGGGTGGGGGTTCCCTACGTGACCAGGTTGCCAGAAGAGAGAACCTAACTCGTTTGCATGGCCTAATTAATCCCTGAACCCAGTCAAAGCCTGAGTCAGAGGGAGAGAGCAAATGTCAGATCTGTGTCTGGGAAGCCTAGATTCATTATTTTACTCGCCTGGGTCCCTTTGCCTTCAGAGGCAAAGACTTGAAACTCCCAAGTCAAAGAAACACATCCCAGAGATTCCTACTGAACATGAGCAGGTTTGGAATCAGTCTCCTTTGTGTCTGTTTCTATATCTGAATTAATCCCATACCCCCATGAGTGTGCCTGTTTCATCATTTGTGAGAGAAAGGGGAAATCATTCCATGTGCCACTAAAGGTACAAGTTTCTTTGAAAAGTATCCTATTGAACATCCAGCTTTTCACAGCCAGCCCAGTCACTGGGAGTGTGTATCTCGTGACAGTTCGTAGTGGCTGCAGAGATAATGCTATGCACACAACTCTGGCTGATCATTGTGATCCACTTCTTTTTGAAGAGATCAAATTCCCTAAAGGGATAAAGCATAAGAAGCTGGAAAGAAGTGATAATTCAAAATGCGGGGGAACGATGCATACTTTAATCTTTTTCTAGTTATTAAAGCTCCTTCATCCTTGCACATTTTCTGGCTAGAGCAAATTTAAAGAATGTCTAATAATGCAGCAGTTCTGAATTTGTGGGACCTTCCTCTGCTGCTCTAATTCTTGAGGCAAAATTATAGCCAGGAGTTGTTTTAAATAATGGGCTAAATTCTGCTCTTTTATTATACTGTAGGCAAGATACTTCTTCTGAGCATAAAGTGCACCCCTTGTAGATTTAGTTCAGGATTTCTGAGTTGTATATATTTGTGATCCAGTTCCTGGCTCTCTGATCAGGATTAGAAGCTGCCTCTGGGACTTTGTACCTCCACAAAACCCGTGAGTCTCTTGGAACATTTTACACGAGAATCTGAGGCCACATTTACTGAGGGCAGGGGACCGGGGGGCTCAGGACTTAGTTGATAGAAGTACTTTTAAAATAAGTTGCATTTTCCTTCATTCATAACCAACAGGCTAAGTATGATGTAATCGGATTTATTTTTTCCTCTTTCACCCCCACTGGAGCCAGGAAAATGAAGTAGTTGAGAGAAAAGGGGTTGTCATTTTCAGTGAGGCAGCCATTCATCACGGAGCATTAGACAATTAGCAATAAAACATTTGAAGGGCTCCACTGGTGCTAAAAGGGCGAGGGGGTCCTTTTAAATATCAGAGGTGAGAAATGTTATGTATCAGGGTTATTCAGTAGCTGGCACCAATGAATCACTCCCAGGCACACAGGGCTTGATTGGGGGGGTTGCTGTATTTTTCGCTTCATTGAATCTCTGTCACTCAGTTGTCTTTAGTGTTTTATAAAAAAGGAATAGTAAAAACTTGGTTTATCTCAATAGATGTTTATCTTAATCACCAGGCTGGCTAAAAAGGATAACTACATTCCTACTTGTCATGTGTGTATATATGTAATATATGCTGCCACAGGGAGTTTGTTTGGATAAACAATGTTGCCTGTGTGGAAATTCAAATCCCCATCAGGAGCCACTGCTTGTAAATATAAGTGTCATTTTTTAACATAAAAAATGCCTTGGTTTCTGTTTCATCTTTGCCAATTCTCCCACTGGCCTCTCTCTCCATAATGAATTGGTCTGCGCACTGTGAGACGCTGGAATCTTCTCTCATCTGCTGGGATGTGAATATTTGGCACAAAAAGTGGGATGGTTAGGTGGGGTAGAGGAGGGGAAGGATTTAGAAGAACTTTGGGTTTCCTCCGTTGCAAACCTTTTCCGTAAATAAATAAATAAAACTAATTCCTCCAAGTGGGGCTGCAGCCAAGAAAACTGTTCTGAGAGGTTCAGATTTACGGCAGAAGACACTGCTGAGAGAAAGAGCGAGAAACAGAGACAGTGGAGTTCCACCTCCCATGATATATAGAGCCAAGGGAGGTATAAATACCCGTCACTTCCCGGACCCTCTTTTAAAAAAAAAGACAAACACCCAGGATCCTGTCTCTGGCTGCCTTGCAGCAAGGCGCCCTCATAAAAGCTAAGATAAACAGTTTATCAGCAGATGAATGCACAAGCTCTGTTCTAAAGACAAAAGTCTATACCTTAGGAAAAATGCAGAGGCAAGAGGAGAGTGGGCTGAGAATCAAGCACAGTATTTCAGGAGGAAGAATGACATGAAATGAGAAAAAATAGAGCAATTCTATAAGGAGTCTTTTAAGGCAATGGATACATCTCCATGTATAGATGTACTTAAAGACTAAGAAATAACTTGTTTTATTTCTGGGGTCTTCTTTTTTTTTGTGGTTTTATTCTTCATTGCTTTAATGCATTAGTCATTTTAGGATTTACTCCACTATAAAACATTCATCCCATAGCTGAGTTTCAAAATATATTATTTATACGTCGTTTATCACTGCAGATAAAGATTCTTGGCTAAATGTATCCTTCCCTGTCTCCATTCTGTTGGGATTTCAAGGTAGAACTTTTCTCTGTCAAAACATGTTTTACCTTCCAAAGTATGTGATTCATAACTGTTTTCCTTCAGAGCAGCTGATCACCTGCTGACACTGGGTCATCCTTAACACAGTCTTCATTCTGTGGCCCCTTCTGTGCATCAGGAACGGGGCAGGGAAAGGGATGAGCTACCTTGAGGCACAGCACCACATTTCAAAGGTCCAGCAAGATCTCCCTGAGTCTTTCCAGACTAAAGAATATAGCTTGAAAGTTGTAGAAAAGTGATTTTCTACCGGTGGTGTGTGAATTCCTGGTCAAGGTCATACATGACCCGTGATAGCTCATAATGTAGATTGTCATCTGGTACATTTGAGTGATGTAAAATGGCTGACAGCTGTGCATCTCCTTTAGAATTGTTTTAGGGATTCACAGTTTAAAAAAAAAGGTAGAAAATTAATCTGTAAGGAGTTCTTTACAAAATTTATAAGGCTATGACCAAGGAAGAGGGAACGAGTCTAGCAGAGGGAACTGGTCTAGCAGCTTGCTAGGACCTAAGACTAAAATTAAGTGATTTTTAATTCAGTTGTTTCCTCTATAATTTTTGTAAAACACTTGACTCTTCCCTCTGCATTGATACATTGATACTGGTAGCATCTAATCAAACTCTCCAACATCTCCATGGAAGAGGCAAGGATTAGCATTCGTGCTCTACAAATAAGGAAAGGCAGAGCTATGAAATGTGTTGCCTAAAGCCATATGAGAAATTTGCATGAGAGTTGGGCAGAGGACTCATTTGGTTATGGTTTTGGTTTTCTTTCCTTAACAAACTATCATTGTTTCGTGCCAATGGATTTTTAAAAACAAGAAGCAAAAGGCAATGAGATCATGATTTAAATAATCCGTAAGTGTAAGGGAAGCAGGAATAGTTTCAAGGAAGCCTCCACTCCTAAGGAAGGCACATCTTTTCCAAGCACACCTGGCATGGTTCTTCCTCCCAGTTCTATAGTGGTTTATTCCTTTCTGGGAGATTCCCTCCGTGTTTCAGAGTGCTTCATGCATCATGCCTGAGACCATTGCTCCTGGAGCAGACTGATTCCACACCATGGGCTGAATTCAGAGGGATGTCCCTGAGCGCTGGTTTGGGTGAACTAGGTCAGGCCATTTTCTCTTAGTAGATTTAATGGGAAACAAATCTATCCTGAATTCTTGCTGTGCATCCTCGCTGCTGTGGCCTGAAGTCAGCTGCTTACATAATGTGTTTGCAGCGCTGTGCCGTCAGCAGGGCCGTGCAGGCTGCATACCTCTTCTCTCCTCATCAGCGATGGGACCCTGCACAAGTGGCATCTTACTCTTGCCCACATTGGCTTCCTGTGTGCCTTGAAGGTTGTATTTGCTTTGTCTACTGAAAAAACACATTTTTACTACTGACAGCACTCCAGAACCAATAAAGCTGAGGCGAAGGGAGTTGTTTTCTACTCTGCTTCGTGCACCATTGCCAGTAGAATGACCAGCTAAGGCCTCTGTGAGCTACTGGCCTCTCTCCCTATCCCAGGAAGGGCTGGCATCATACACAGCACCTGGATCACACCCTTTTACCTCCAGGTTTCATTTACTGCTGTTTTCAGCAAACCCTGAAATAAACCAGTTTCTTTTCCATCTGATCCAGAGGCCTCTGGCAGGGTCACTGGCAGCTCTTCCCCAGTCCTGCTGTCAAGCCATTCCACCAAGAAATTCTTGGGCCACAAGTGACTTCTGTCACTTCTGCATCCCTCGAGCTCTCCCGGCCTCGCCAGGAGCCCAGTGCACCCGAGGTCAGGTGGACACACGTGTTTGAGGAACTATTGACCTTCAGCCTGCTCTGCTCACGACAGACCTGTACCTTAATGAGGCTTGAAGAGCCTCATTCCAGAAACTTCCTCCTACAGGTAACTCAGTTCAGGAGGGAAAGGTCTTCCAGTCCTTGCTTATAGTCGCAGTTTTGAACGTAGAATCTGTAACACACATTTGGCTTGAAATAGTGGAACTCAGTCCTTATAGGCTTTGCTTTTCAGACTTAGGGACTTGTAGTTGAAGAATTGGTTTCAAATACCAGCTGAGAAAAACTGAATTTATCATTAAAGGAAAAATACAAGCCATTAGGTGTAACTTTCAAATTTTTGCTTTCTGTTCTGTTTCTGAGGTGTGGCTTCTCACTTGTATCCAGGGACAACTTTTATACCAAACTTACAATGAAAGTTTATAAAGTTCTTGATGAACGTAGAGACCTCAACTTCCAGATCTAAAAAACTCTAATAACACTCCAGCAGATCTTTGACTGACATTGTAGCAGCAAGTGTCACTGTGAGGCTTTTACAATGTCGAGTTAGGGTCAGTTTTCCATCTTTTTCATGTAATTTTTTTATGTATTATTTATAAAATACCCTATATGCTCAGGAATAAAGCAAAATAAGAGATGTTTTAAATTGAAAATTAGGAGTGAAAACAGTTGAAAAAATATAATTTTTATAAAAAACACACAACCTTGGTAATACAATCTATTTATTACTTTCATAATGAACCTAAATATGAAGGTTAAGATTTAAACAAATGCATAAATAATTCAGGTGAAATGGCTAAGCTTCAGTCCCATTAAAGTTAGGCTCCTAAGTGCCTAAATAGCCTCCAGGAATGGGATTCAAGCACTTGAGGAAATTTTACTCAAACGTAATAGACCCTTACAGCAAACTGTCCGCAGTGCCCAGTAAGTGCTCTCTGCGAGACAGTAACTCTGCCACGGAACAGCATTTACTATCAATTTTTAAATTGTTTTATGTATTTGCCATTGAGGTACTTTCCATCTTTTCCTGTATGGACTGGGGGCATAACTGGAAATTGCGTTTCTGATGGAGAAGTCTTGGAGAACTCCCTAGAAAATCGCTGAGCAAGTGCTCCGAGGAGGGCTCCGAGCGGGGCCGCGCAGGCTGCCGGAGCATCCGCCGTGGGACCGCGGGTCCGTACCGGGGTCCCGCCGGTGCCAGCCCGCGTCCTCCCTCCCTCCCGCAGCAGCCCCCGCCCGCGCTCACCCGGGGGTCCCTGCGCTGCCGCGGGGGTCCCTCGCTCCGCGCTGCCCCGCGGGCACCCCCGGCCCGGCGCGGCGCCGCCAGCAGAGGGCCCGCTCGGCCCGGGCACCGCGGGCACCGCGTCCGCAGCGGCGCCGCGGGCGGGCAGCGCACCCCGCGCCATGTGCGGGGCCGGCCGGGCGGCCCCCGCGGCCGCGCAGCGCGGGGAGGGCGCGGGGAGTCCGCGGGGCCCCCGGCGCGGATCCCCCTCCGCGGGCCGGGCCGGGCCGCGCCGGGCGGGCGGGAGGGGCCGCGCCCCCCGCTCCGCGCCCGCGGGGTGAGAGCGGCGGGGCCGCGCCCGGAGCCGCCGGCGGAGCGGGCGCCGGGCCGGGCGGTGCCCCGGGCAGAGCAGCATCTCCCTCCCGGGGCGCGGCGGCCGCTCGCGTGAACGGCGGCGTGCGGAGGGCGGGGGGAGGCGGCGGCTCCCGCCTCAGCCTTCCCCAGCAGAGGGTGCCTGCCGGTGGGAAGGGGGAAGCCGCGCTCTCCTGGACTTTTGTGGGAGTGGGGGTTGTGTTGTGTGTGTGGTGGTGTGGTGTGGTTTTTTTTTTTTTTTAAGGGGGGTGGGGTGGGTTAGGAGAGAGTCTGTGGTTTCCATGGAGATGAAGCTGAAAGTGCAGGAAATTTAAAGGCTTTGGGTCCTTGCAAAGCAGACAAACTGGTGCCAACGTGCGTGGCTGCTGTTGCTGCTGAGGAGGCTGCTTTGCAAACGGCGGAGAGAAGCGGGGAGGAAGAATCGGCAGCAACTTCTTCCACACGCACGGGCAGACAACGAGGAGCGGCAGCAGCAAGCAGAATTCGCAACAAAAAGAGGCATCTCCCGTTCCCGGGAAGGGCGAGAAGAAGCAGCAACAGCAGCAGAATTTTGGAGCGGCTCCACCAGGAGAAATTTTTATAGAGAAGGCTACAAGAGAGTGTTTGCAGGGGGCTTGTTCTCCGGGCTTATCAGGGGGCTGTCTTTGCTGGTGGTGCGGCGAGTGGAGGTGATCCCCCTCAAAGACGAGTTATTTTGGATATCCCCGTACAAGTTTTCTGATGTATTTGCTTGCACCTTCTTCCCCTGCTGTTTGGTGAACCCAGCCCCCCTTTCCCCCCCCCACCGGTCTCCCAAGGATGGATCATTCCCAGTGCCTTGTGACTATATACGCCTTGGTGGTTCTGCTGGGTCTCCGGCTAGAGCAGGGCGCCTGCCAGCACTATCTGCACATCCGACCGGCTCCCAGCGACAACTTGCCCTTGGTGGATCTAATCGAGCACCCCGACCCTATATTTGACCCCAAGGAGAAGGATCTTAACGAGACCTTGCTAAGGAACCTCATGGGCGGTCACTTCGACCCTAACTTTATGGCTGTTTCCTTGCCCGAGGACCGGCTCGGAGTGGACGATCTAGCTGAGCTGGACTTGCTGCTCAGGCAGAGACCCTCGGGAGCGATGCCCAGCGAAATCAAAGGGCTGGAGTTCTACGACGGGCTGCAGCCGGGCAAGAAGCACAGGCTGAGCAAGAAGCTGCGCAGGAAGCTGCAGATGTGGCTTTGGTCCCAGACCTTCTGCCCGGTCCTATACACGTGGAACGATCTCGGCAGCCGCTTTTGGCCCCGGTATGTCAAAGTGGGCAGCTGCTACAGTAAAAGGTCTTGTTCAGTCCCCGAAGGCATGGTTTGCAAACCTGCCAAGTCCGTGCATTTAACGATCCTGAGGTGGAGGTGCCAGCGCCGGGGAGGGCAGAGGTGCACATGGATACCCATCCAGTACCCCATCATTTCGGAGTGCAAGTGCTCCTGCTAGGGCTGGCACTTACCTTCTCGCCCCTTCTCCAGCGGACTCACGTGGACCTTTGCTGCAACAGAAATAAAAGACATTTGCTTTCTGGTTAACGTTGTAATGCACTGTAACGTGTAGGAGAATGTATATTGTGTGTATATATGGCACCGGTTTAATATACTATTAAAAGGTCAGTATTATACGTGAAATAATCAGCGTCTACTGTATTTTTAAGACTATTACCCTGATCGTTGCTAATGTATCTTTTTTTTTTTTTTTGGTATTTATATTCCAGAGAGAAGTTGCTTCGCTTTGGCGAAGTAGTTTTTTGTTGGGTGTGTTTTTTTTTTTTAATAAAAGGATTAAAAAATACAAACCAAACTTTTTGATAAGAAAACGGTTAAAGCTATTTTCCATTATTCGGAAAGCGTGTGTGTGAGTTTTTTGGTTTTTTTTTTCTTTTTCCTTACGGACTTTAGATTTAAAATAAAAGTGAATAAACGCCTAGAGCACAATGTTATTGTAAATAGAGAGAACAGTTTGAATGACTTAATCCTATGTAAATGAAGAGTATCTGCTATTTATTCTTTATATCCTTGTAGTAAAAGTGCAGTGCAGAATTAAAGTCAACCACTAAAACACGAGCCGTTTGGATTCTGTTTGCTTTTTGGTTTGGCCGCCGTCGGGGGGGCTTTCTTCTCTCTCCTCCTCGTTCTCCACGCTCAGCAGGACGTTTCGTGGTGGCAGGGGGAGGTGGGAACCTGCTCACGACTCTGTTAGGAGGGACCGTGCGGCACCTACCCGGCCGGGGTGCCGGGGGGTCCGGCCCCGGGGGGGGGTCCCGGTGCTGCGCTGTCCCCCCGCGGAGCCGCTCCCGCGGCCGCGCAGCCCCGGCGCGCTCGGCGGCAGCTGCTCGGGGACTTCTTTTTTTTTTCTCTCTCTCTCCTTTTTTTTTTTTTTTTTTTTTTAACTGCTTGACATTTCATTTACAACGGGACACGTGTCTTTCACACCTACCATTGTGGTGGGACACTGCTGAAACTTGACCCCTGGGCTTTGGGGGTTTTCAGCGCAGACACGTTATTAGGCTGATCCTGTGACAGCCCCGCACACCGCCCGGCCCGGCCCGCTTTTAACTCTTTGGGCTCCCGCCAGCGCCGGGCGATCGCTCCCCTGCCGGGCTGCCCCCCCTTCCCCGGGGAGCGCCGGGCTGTGCCGCCGCGGGGTGCGGGTGCCCCGCTCCCGTCCCGCCTCCCGGGGCCGCCCCCGCCCGCCCCCGCAGCGCTGGGACCGGCCCGGCCCGCGGGGCTCCGCGGGGACCCGGCCCAGTTCCCCCAGTGTTTGACTTCTACGTGCCCGGAGACCCGACGGTTCGTATCTCATAGATACCAACTGCGAAAACAAACTCTCCACGTGCTCTTCAAAGGCTCCCTGACAGTGCAAAAAGCCTTTTCCTTATTTATCTTGGAATCAAAAAACTTTTTTTTTTTTCCTTCCCCAAAACTCGGAGGGAAAACTCGGAGGGAATCAATGCTAATCATTTTAAACCCGTGGGTCTTTCATTGAGGCAACCCAGCCCTGCTTTTCTGTGACGCTTAGTTCGGTATCTCCGAATGCATATTCATTCCCTCTCTCCCTCTTTCGGTGCGTTTTACCGCCCGTCTCTTTGCTTCTAATTTCAATAGTTTGAGGGGAGGGGGGGAAAAATCAGATCTTGGGACATTTAGGGTATTCATTAACCTAGTGAAGAGGAACAGAGGCATTATTACTCACATAGAAGGCACCCTGCCCCCATGTCTATCTAAGGGTTCATTGTAAAAGGATTAAAAGTTAAAGACCTTCATCTTATGATTCTTTCATTTAATCTTCGTGGCGCCTGAAAGACATGCTGGATGGATGATCACATTTAAAATATTCCTAATGTCGGCTACCTTAGGACTCCAGGCAGGGCAAACAAACGTAATTTATTTCCAGAAGAAAGGGTATATTGAGATGTTTAAGTTTATGAACCACCATTACCATGTATATTTGTTAGGTTCTGACAAATACCCAAATAACATTAAAATCAGCCATTCATCACATATGAATTTATGCAAAACCTTGTATGCCTGGGGCCAATATTTTTTTAGACAGAGTTTCACTTGCAAAAAAAAAAAAAAAGTTTATTTAAAAAAAAAAAAGCAAGAGTTTTTCATGACTGGTAAACACGAGAATTATGTGAACAGAAACTATTTCATGCTGGGATGGCAGCCAGGGACTCGGGAATGTCAACAAAAGTTCTCCGAAGGTTGAAAATGTCACTGGATTACAATACAAGGTCCTTTGCCCCATTAGCAAACTTTACTAAAGTAATATTCCCACTACTTAGTGAGGGGGCTCACCCAGTGATTTATCTGTCGGTGATCCCAGCAATGGGGCAAACAGAGACTTCATCTGGAAACCACCTCTGACTGCTCGCTTCAAGATTTAAAATGTTCCTGTGGGCAGAGCCGGGTGTGTGTTGGTGAGTGTTGTGTGAGTGCAAAAGAAGTGTGCTGGTAATGTAGTCTAAGTATCTATCACCGGATCTGCCTTATTTTTCATCCAAGAGTCATTGTAATCAGAGAGTCATGTGTACACATGTGCTTTCTCAACCAACAACACCCCGTTAATAATAAATTTACAAGAATATTTTGGGTTTTAAAAAAGTCAAGTTTCACCATCCACAAGGCCCATGATTTTTTCATTTAAATAAATAGCTAAATTTTGTCAGCTGGTGGAGCAAAAATAAACTAGTAGTTTTCACTGTTGTTTCTGGTCAGGTCCACTTTCTGGTCCTCTTGCCCTGGTGTTGAAATATTTGGCTTGTAGTGGAAGTGTTTCAAGCCAAACAAATAAAATATCTTTCTGATGAATGTTTCTATGCAAATCTGTTTAATATTGGATTTTGTAATATGTTTTTAAAGCAAAATTGAATTATAGCTCTTTTAAATAGAAATCAATTCATAACACAGACAATTTCTGTTTGCTGATCTTTGTAGTGGCATCGTAAGACCTCACAGAGATCACTGTGGGGAAGAAATAAGAAGGGAAAGGTTGAAAGTTTGCTTTTAGTTAATCTTCAGTTTCTTCTTTTGCAATTTTAGGGTCTTAAAGCGTAATACTGGGAATTTAAATTAATTTCTGCTTCAGCCATAGACTGTGCAACCTCACTTGGGTATTTAACCTATGTGCTGTAGTTCCTGATGAGGAGTGCAGGATGTCATCGTCTTCATCACTATAGTTAGTCTTTAGCCAGAATAATTCGTTCTCTCACACCATGTGTTTATTCAAAATCCACTAAAGTTAAGGCCTAAGAGTAACACAGTTGATAAAAGCATAAAAGAGTAGACTAGAGGAAGTTGGCCAGAGGTTTGTAAAAAGCTCATTCAAAACTAGTGCAGGTAGTGTGATGAAAATGAACCATCTAGAAAATATTAGACACGCCATTAGAGCGCTGTGTCCTCACATATGTACTTAACTGAAAAAATATACTTGATTCGTTTTATCATTTTCAAAACACTGCCACAAAGATGAATTCTTGAGATTGCACGAGTGCACGATGGAGTCATCACCAAAACAACCACAGCCAGAAATTACAGCAGTAGTATTTGTATAAATACCGGACAAGTTTTTGCTCTCTCATAGTTTTAACAGAGAAGTAATCTTAATTTAGTAACATCAACACTTCACCTTGCTTGGGCTGTGTTGTGTAAATGTAATCTGCACACCACGTTGGCTGGATCTTGGACCCATTAAAAAGAAGATATTCCAGCTCGGAGATTTGCCAGGAATCTTCAATGAAAGTTGAAATAAATATAATGACGTCATCATATATTATAACATCATAGCCTTCAAGGTAAGCCAAACCAAAAGTATGTTGGCAGGGGAGTGCTGCCACCTGGTAGATCCATGCTGGGAATAGATATGATACTCCCATGCAGAGGGGAGGAGAACAGCCACGCTCTTCCTGGAGTGCCCACACGGATCGGGCAGTCTCTCTGTGCCTGCAGGTCCTGCGGGAGCCTCGCTGCACCAGAGAGCTGCAGAACCTGTGTCAATGCTCTCTTTTAAGAGAGCAGCTACAGCAAATTTGAAGAGACCCTTTCATTCCCTCTTCCCTGCTCCCAGACCAAGCGAGAAGCTCCAATGGTTAAAAGGAAGGGAATGAATACATTCGCTTGAAACAACTGTTGGAATGGTTCAGAGGGGAACAGAAATATTCAGCAATCAACATTAAAGACTCTAAATCCTCGGAGGTGTTATTGCAGGATCAGCAGCTTACAGCCCTCTTCGTGAAGGCTGGGTACCAGTGTATTACTGTTAAGTCCCCTGCAGCTTGTTCCCTGTGGGGAAAGCAGCTGCTCTGTGTGATGTGCTTTTGAAGAGTCTGGGAGAAAAGCTGCTGGAAGAGAAATCTGCACGGGTATAACATCACAGTGAGTCACTTCTCCCTGCTGAACTGGAGGACAGGAGTGCAGAGATGGCACAGTTTCGCCTCTGACTCTGTCGGGGGATAGCTCAGATGGGGACCAGCTGAGAACAGATGCTCTGAGGCTCACTGGTTGTACGTTCTGCCCTCTCCAGGGGTGTATTTATGCTGCCATCGAGCATCATTCTGTGTCAGCACTCAAGGCCAGACCAACCTGCACGTGCACTCGGGCCTGGTCAGCCTGTGGATGTCCTGGAATGCTTTGGAGCCATCCCTGTGAGGAGCTCTGGCAGTGGGTGGGTGCTGCTGTCCAAGAGCTGCCGCCCAAGTGAAGGCAGCAGCACACACATCCCAGCACTGACCAGCCTGGAGCCTTCCCTTCACCTAAGGCAGACATTCCCCAGGACTCAGGTCTCTCCCTTGGAGAATCCCAGAGTAGTCACTGCATCAGATAATCGTAACACAGTTTGAAAATAAGTTTCACACTCCCTCCTCGTTGTTTTTTTTCCCTCATGAGAGGGGGAGTGGCAAGACTGCCATCACAAAGAACGTTACTCAGAACCAGAACAGATCTTAAGGCACAACACTAAAAACCTGTATGCAATGGAGAAGGACTGGGTGGCTCGAGGGATTGGTAATGGTATAAAGAGCTTTTCACCACTAGGCTTCTGGCTCTGATCCAGAGGTAGTAACTGAAAGCCACAGTCATCTGATGCCTGCAGAGTGGGCTCTGTAGAATGAGTTGTTGGTCTCTGCATAGATCCTACCAAGCAGGATCCAGATCACAAAGCCACCACCAGAACTGACATGCTTGCAAGGATTCTCAATCCAAAGTGCAGAATGAAGCAGGAATGGGGGTGTTTGATCTGTGTTTGTGATTTAGTAGCAATAAGAGGACGTTGTTGTTGGGGGTTTTTTTGTTTGTTTTGTGGGGGAGGGATTTATATAGGAGAATATAACCAGCATAGTGCCTTGTATTGATACAACCCTTATGCTGTTTTCCTTCTGGCATAGTAATATCTTTATTTTTGGCGTACAACTGGCAACTTACTACCTGGCTTGGATGCACAACCAGGGTCCAGAGGAAGATGCAGCAAACACAAGAGCCAGGCTCTGCCATATTAATTGAAGTTCCTGCTGCACTGGATGGTTCAAATAACTACACAGTAAATGCATCTTATGCCTACCAGTACAAATACCTTGGTTACAGCAGAGCAACTTTCCAGGGCTCAGATTAGAGGTTACCCTTCCATGGGATCCCCAGTCAGGCAGCTCTGAACACGCATTTCTCTGAACAGAGGATGAACAGGCTGTGATTCAGAATATTCTTGCCAAGCTGCTGCATTGTACCTGTGCAATAAAAAATCCATCCCTTTTTCTGAGCTATAAATAAGCTGAGTTGAACTGAGGAAAAAGAAGTACATAAAACCAATACATATTTATATAAGGACAACTGTAAACATCACTCCTCTGTTTCAAAATGAACCTTCTGGTGTTCCAAGCACTTCATAATACTGTCTGTGAGTAAAGAATGGACAGAAAATAGTTTTTCCTCACACCATCTCCTAGTTTGCTTGGCCATTTACAGATACTGCATATCTAGGCAGGTTTAATTTGCCCTTTGCATGGATTGTTCCTCCAAGAGCACTCCATTTCTCTCATGCAGCAACAGAATGTTGAGAAATACTGCATAAATACTATTGTAAATGTACATAAATTAGTAGAGAGACTTTATAACCTGGTGAGACAAGCTGAAATACTGTCTTTTAAAACTGAGTGAACTTCAAGGTTCATCATGTCCTTTTGGAATAAGTGGATAAAATTTTGTTTTGTAGGTAATACTTGCACAATAAATGAGGTCATTGACTTGAACCTTGAAGCTCTTGTAAATAAGCCTCAGCTAGAATCACTTCCCAAATTAAGTCTCAGTGCTACATTAGAAGTCTTTCTCATGGCCTTAGAAACACTCAGGTGTCTCTGTCTCGTGTCTGCTGTTGGCTCCAGGAGGGTGTGAAGAGCCCCTTTTCACCAAGCAGTTTGCTGGGTCTGGATCTTATGTTGTTGTGGTGGGTTGACCTTGGCAGAACGCCAGTGCCCACCAGAGCTGCTCCATCACTCCTCTCCTCAGCCAGAGCAGGGGAGAAAATATGATAAGAGGCTTTGGGCAGGGAGGGATCACTCACCAATTACCATAACAAGCAAAACAGACTCAACCTGGGGAAATTCATTTATTGCCAATCAAGTCAGAGTAGGGTACTGAGAAATAAAATCAAATCTTAAAACACCTCCCTCCCACCCCTCCCTTCTTTCCAGGCATAAATGCACTCCTGATTTTCTCTACCTCCTCCCCACCAGCAGCACAGGGGGGTGGGACTGGAGTCAGTTCATCACACATTGTCTCTGCTGCTCCTTCCACCTCAGCCACAGCATTCTCACACTCTTCCCTTCTCCAGTGTGGGTTCCTCTCACCATGGGACCACAGGTACTGCCAGGACCCTGCTCCAGCATGGGCTTCCCATGGGGTCACAGCCTCCTTTGGACACACCTGCCCTGGCGTGGGTTCCTCCAGGGGCTGCAGGTGGATCTCTGCCCCACCGTGTTCCCTGGGACAGCCACCTCACCATGGGCTGCAGGGCAGTCTCTGCTCCCAGAGGTGCCCAGAGCACCTTCTCCCCTCCTTCTGCCCTGACCTGGATGTCTGCAGAGCTGTTCCTCTCACATGTTCTCACTCTCCTCTCTGGCTGAAATAGCTGGGGATTTTTGTTTCCCATTCTTATCCCAGAGGTGCTCCCGTTATCACTGATGGGCTCAGCCTTGGCCAGTGGCAGGTCCATCTTGGAGCTGGCTGGAATTGGCCCTGTTGGACAGGGGGGAAGCTTCCCACAGAAGCCACCCCGTAGCCCCCCCAGTCCCCAAACCTCACCACACACCCCCAGCACCACTGTGTGTACACAGTGGAGTATTCCAGTTAACTGGAAAGTCTAATAAAGTTCCCTGAGCACTACATGAAGAAGGCATTAAGGCTGGACCACCAGGTCAGGGGTAGTTACGCTGCACTTAAGCTGCCTCCAAAAGTGCAGAGCACTCTGGGCTAAGCCAACAAAGTTTCAAGCACACACTCAACCCAGGCTTCACGAGCACCTCCCCAGAAGGACTGACTGCTCATCCCACGTGCCTGTAGGTTCTCCCTTGGAGCAAAACGCTCAGCACCCTGTCCCAGAGTCCCGAGGGAACCAAGAGCAGCTTGGGTGTTCAGGGGAGGGCTGTTCTACCTAACCAGGAACAGCTGAGTGTTGTGGTTTGTATAAACTGTTTGCCATGTATGTGTGGCATGTGGCAGTAAATGAAACACTTACTTTAAAACTTATTGAAGTTCTTTCAGCAAAAAAATTAATGTGGGGTTGGCTTTTATGCGTTGTTTCAAATGAAGCAGAGATTTATACACCTTATTATCCTAATTTTTTTCCAGACACTGCCTTGAATATCTCTCATATCTTATGGGAAATCAAATATCAGAGATCATTTTTAATTTCCCATCCATGGTACGAACAAAAAAAATGAGTAAATCTAATGAAGTGGCATGTAGTCAAATGTTCAGACTGTAATCATCCACCAAATATTTAAAGCAATCTGAATGAAACTTTTCAGACAGCCAGACTAGGTTCCTCTTACTCCTAAGCTTCTGAGAGATGCCAACAGATTTTAAGGTTAACATTTTCAGTCCTGGGTGCCTGAGATTAGGCATCTTGTTCAACAAGCAGACACCTGTGGGGGAACAAAACCTATGGTTTGAGGTTTTGGATGCAGAAATTCACAGCTCTCAGTAGGAGACAATGATAATACACAACACTGAAAACAGCAGATGTGGCTTTACTGCTACATACAAGTTCTGTCTGATATGCTGCATTTTGTAACTGGTTATAGTAAGGTTTGGGTTTTTTTTTTTCCCAAGAAGAGCTAATAGATGTACATTTAAAAAAAAATCTGGGATTTAGGTATGTAACTTTCCTATGAGCTGCAGAAAATCCCATTTCCAAATCTCACTCTGAAGTAATGAGAAAAAGAAAAGACTTCAAGTTTCTCACAGAGAAGAGAAATCCTAAAGCAAAACAATTGGATTCTAAGCCATATCTCCTGCTAGGCTGGATTTGTAGGGGAAAGGGAG